>NC_051080.1:13618953-13924890 GCF_004664715.2 Peromyscus leucopus
CAGTTTCTCTTAACCACCCATTGATTGTCTTGGGGAAAGAGAATCTCAATTGTCCTACTTAACCTGGATATTTTAGCTGAAAAGTCTCAAATGAATCAGTTTGAGCTATTGACGAGCTAAGGTTTGCTACAGGAATAATTGCAGGTGAGAAAAGGGGTGTCTAAGAAAAGTTTAAGACTGACAGACCTGTCTGGGGTCCTTCAGCAAGTTTTCAAGCTCCCTTTGTGAGTTTTCAGACTAGCTCTAGGATACACACAATATCATTCCTAGAACTCATAATAAGCACTTCTAGCAAACCTTTCCCACCCATCCTGTGGTTTATCTGTGCACGTTGCCCTACAGGTGATATTCTATTTTTATTTGCTATACCCTGAGAGCTCAGCTTTTCATGCTGAATCAAAGGTCACAAATACAGTGGCTCTTAGCTTCCTAACCGCTGTCACTTCTAAATTGCAGTCACAGATCTCCTGTTGAGGAAGAGATTACACTCCATGTTCTTGTTTCTAAATCAGGATGCAGCCCCAACCATTGGCTGGAAACACAGTTCGTATAGATAAGGGATCCATTGCAGATCATCTGGACTAAGGTAAAACTCTTGTGTTTTTGTTTATCATTTACAGATCTTTTTAAAAAGCTTTTCCTTTTCTGGAATAGCTTTTGTAAAGCATGAGTTAGCACCCAGTTTTCAGTGGAAAGACATAAACTACAAATGATAAACTGTCTTTAAAGGACACCATATTGCATCTAAAATCAAGGTACCTATCCTAACAGGTAGAAAATCAAATCAATTGTAAATGATATGCTTAAATCATATGAGATAACAATGATAAATATTCACATTCTTTTAATCAAGAGTCTAGAGGGCCTGGAGAGATAGCACAGCAGCTAAGCACTCTGGCTGCTCTTCCAGAGGACCTCAGTTCAATTTCTAGCAACCACATGATGGCTCACAACCATCTGTAACTCCAGTTCTAGGGGTCTGATGCTTTCTTTCAGCCTCTACAGGTACTGCATGTACATGGTGCACAGACATACCTGCATGCAAAACACTGATGTTGCTGGAGGGCTTCTTTCCAGGTTCCACCAAGCTCCGCAGTCCCACAATCCACGTGTAAAATAATCACTCAGATGCTTATATTACTTATAAACTGTATGGCTGTGGCAGGCTTCTTGCTAACTGTTCTTATATCTGAAATTAACCCATTTCTATAAATCTATACCTTGCCACGTTGCTTGTGGCTTACCGGTGTCTTTACATGTTGCTTGTCCTGGCGGTGGCTGCAGTGTCTCCCTCTCCTTTTTCCTGTTTCCCCAATTCTCCTCTCTCCTTGTCCTGCCTATACTTCCTGTCTGGTCACTGGTCATCAGTGTTTTATTTATATAGAGTGATATCTACAGCACTTCCCCTTTTTTCTTTTTCAAAAAGGAAAAGTTTTAACTTCAATATAGTAAAATTACATATAACAAAATAATTATCGCGTAAGAATTACAGTTACAATATTAAAGAAGATATCTATCTTATATTTGTGAGTTTAAGGTTTTATATCTAACTTATCTTTTATCATAACTAAGGAAAATTGTAAGTATCTCGTCTTTAACCACATCAAAGACCTCAGAAGGATATAATAGTACCTGAGAAATGGGAGAAGGATGCAAGCAACTTTCAGAAGTCTTGCAGGGTAGACAGAGACAGTTGACAGCCTGGACAGTCATTCAAAGTTTAGGTCATTATCCCTCATTATTCCTGGTCAATACTTGTTAACCATTCCTTTGTATATAGTCTTGTATTAGTTTAGAACTTTCTTATTTAGACAAAAAGGGGGAGATGTAGTGGGTAGCCATTCCAGCTTGGATCTGGAAGTTCCAACCCTCATTGAGACTCTGGCAACTGTCACGCCTACAAAGTGGGGCCAGGGGAGGCATCTGGAGACCCGAGAGCTGGATGGGCGAGCATGCTCTCTGTGCCGGGACTCTGAATGGTGGAGGTGGACTGAGCAGGACTCCAGAGAACACCGCTGGATTGCGATACACCTTCCCCAGACCCTGTGACCTACCTATCCCTTAATTTGTGAGTTACGCCATTAAATAAATATACTTTTAGCTACGTGGAGTGGCCATAATCATTTCACCAATACACTGACATAAACAAACAAATAAATATTTTTAAAAGATTCTAGAGACTCCAGTACTAGTTTTTTTTTTCTAGACAGAATAAACACTTAAAAATTTAAATGTATTTATCTGCTGGTATTTGGATGAAATTCTTAATTGTGAAATACTAAATAGTTTGAGCAAATGCCCAGAATGTGTAAAATTATGGCACACACTGAGTCTGGACCTCATGAGGTGTGATGAGGTGGCCTTTACCTCACACTCCACTGGGGATCTGTGAGACATTATGCTGTATGCATGCTTTATATTCACCCCCAGGGCTTGGAATCCATCAGAATCTACTTTTCAGTCAGTAAAGTGGCATTTAATGATGATGCTTTGGAGTAGAGATTTAGAAGACCACTCTCTTTAAGGACAGCAGCAGCAGCAGCAGCAAATGACTGGTAGAGACGCTTGCAGAAGTGGAGGGCAGGATCTGGGCTGAAGAGCTGGCTCACAACCATCTAGAACAAGGCAGCCCAAAAACAAGTGTACTCCAACTCAAAAGAAAAGAACAAAAATAGCATTGCATTGCATTTTGTTTGTATTGCTCCAGACCTTGAAATTTCTCTGCTTTGAAGAAATCAGCTTACTTCATAGGTTCAGAAATAGAACTTGATTGAGCTAACTTACATGCTGTTTTCTGGTATTCCAAATTTGCTCATGGCTGAGCTCTTATGGATTTTAGTGGAGCCCATCATGGGAAATGGTATGATCATAGATTAAAATCTGAAGTTAAATAAAAAGAGCTCAGGGTGAGTCAGAGCCCTGAACCATAAAAATCAAATGAAAAAAGTAAGTAATGTAAATCCAAGTGCAACCCAATTAGTCTGTGACGGGAAGCAGAAGTTAGCATGAAATGAATGGCCGAGAAACGGGAGAATGTGAGGTGTCCTGACTCTAGTGTCCCATCCTCATCTTCCAAGCCACTCTGGTTGCTTTCAATGTGCACCTAACCCTGGGCTTAACTCTGGGCTCAAGGACCTTCTTTTGTCTCAATTTGACCACCAGATCATCTTGCTGACTAAATTCAGACAGCTCCTAAATCTTAAAGGATTCTTTGCAAGTGAAGTCTTTGGGAAGAACATTTTAGAGTCAAATAATGCAACAGATACTTTCCTATTTAAAAACAAAACAAAACAGTGAATCTAGCAAAGAATGACCAGAGGAAGTGGTTCTCTCTGCCTGGACTTGACATTGATGGTGTTAGCAGTATCATTCTGAACTGAGGTTCTGGGAGCTGGACTGTCTGTCACACACAGAAATGCAGGGAGAGAAAAACCTGCCTGAGTTGGTGAGGAGGGCTAAGCTGCAGCCTCAATGATCACCCATGAACACCATTCAGTACCAATGCTGCATCTGTCTAGGTGTGTGTTTCAGAAGTCACTGGGGACTGACTGAGCAAAGATGGAAGACCTCTGGTTAATCATTCTATTCCACTAACAAGAAGATTAAGATTGTTTTATAACCAGTTCAGAGTTAGATGGCTGTTCTTTCATTAACTCATCCCCCCCCCACCACATTCTTAGAGGCATATCAGGAAGGAACTTCATTGATTGTACTTACTATTTCAATATTTAACATCTGCTAAGTGTTTCCACTCTTAGCAAGTATGATGGTTCATATTGATTGTCAATTTGAAAGGATTTTGAATCACCATGGAAACAAATTCTTGGCATGTCTGCAAGAGATTATTTGGATTGGGTGAGTCGAGGTGGGAAGAGTCACCCTAAAAATGAGTGGTACTGTTCCATGGGCTTGGATCCCAGGCTGAATAAAAAAGCAGAAAGTGAGCTGAGCACAAACATTCATCACTCTGCTTCCTGACCTGTGGATGCAATATATGGTAGTTTGCATGAAAGTAGCTCCCATAGGATCATGTTTGAATGATTGGTCCCCACTTGGTGGGACTGTTTGGGGAAGATTAAGAGGTATGGCCTTGTTGGAGGAGGTGTGTCAATGGGGGTGAGCTTTGACATTTCAGAAGCGCATGATACCCCATGTTAGCTGTCTCTCTTTCTGCCTCCTGTTTGTGGGTTGAATGTAAGCTCTCAGCCTGGCTGCCTGCTCCTGTGCTCAGCCATGGTGGTCATAGACTCACCCTCTAAAACTTTAAGGAAATACCACAACTAAATACTTTCTTTTGTAAGTTTTCTTGGTCATGGGGTCTCTTCACGTCAATAGAAAAGCAAGTAAGACACAATATGACCAGATGCCTCACACCCCTGCTGCTGTGACTTTCCCACCATGATGGACTCCACTAATGAAAAATAGTATTTTCTCACATGAAATCATAATATAATTATCTCTGGCTAATTGTTCAGCAAGAGTCAGTAAGAAAGGTAGCTAAATATGAAGTGTTAAAAATAATTATGGCACTGGAGAGAGCTGTGTTTTTGTCTCTAATTTTAAACCAGCATACAAAATGCAGGATCCCATATGCCACTTTATTACATACTTAATTTTGATTGATTCTTTTATATTCCCTACCCACATCTCATCTGTCCAGCCTCCCTGGTCCTTATCCAAGCTGTATCCTCAGTAGTTCCCACATCATCACCATCATTTGTTGATATCAACTTCTTCATGAGAGCCAGTCTGACAGAGTAAGATGGAATCTCAAAAATAATCTTAATTTGCATTTCTCCAATGGCTAAGGATGTTGAAGATTAAAAAAAAAAGAATTATTGGCCATTTGTATTTCTTCTTTTGAGAACCATATGACCTGCTGTTCTATATGCTGACTGACAGATTTGCTTTTCTGTTTTCTGATGTTTGATGCTTGTATTTCTTTACATATGCTAAACGTGAACTGCTTGTCTGAAGGATGGCTGGCTAACTCCCCTTCCATCCTGAAGTCTGTCTTTTTACTGTTTCTTTAACAACTCTATTTTTTTTTGAAACACATGAATTACAAAAGCAGGTTTACTTCACTTTTAAATGAACTTTGATTTTTTTTTATCTGAACTGTTTAGTTGTATTTAGTTTATAAAATACTTGAAAGAAATATGGTATTTTACTTTTATCTTATGTCATTTAATTAGTTTATTATTTATTTGTTGCCCTTTTCAGACAGGGTCTCAGAGCCCAGGCTGTCTTAATGAACTTGATCCTCCTGCCTCAACCTCACAAGTGCTGTACCATTATGCCTAGCTCAAAACTACTGTTACTTTAACTGCTTTAGAATTATTTTAGTTTTCCTTGAACATTCATTTGTGCTTCTCTTAGTTACCTTTAGCTGTCACCCTGACATAGCCTAGAATCACCTGAGGGAATCTCAATTGATAGACAGTCCAGGTCAGATTGGTTCACATATCCTGAGACAGTCTACTCCAGAAGGTCAAGGCAGGAACCTGCAGGCAGGAACTGAAGTAAAACCCATGGAAGAAGAAATGATTCTTATTGGCTTGCTCCTTGTAGATTGCTCAACTTGCTTTTCGTACAATGCAGGACTGCCTGTCCAAGTAGGGAAGCTATTTTAGTGCGCTGGCCCTCCCACACCACTCACTAATCAAGAAAATGCCCTATGGATTTGCCTACAGGCAATTTGATGGAGGTGTTTTCTCAGCTGAAGTTCATCTTCCCAGATAACTGTAGCTTCTGTCAACTTGGCAGCACACACACACACACACACACACACACACACACACACACACACACTCCAAAAACAACAACAAAAAACCAGGATGCCGATTGTAACATGCCCTGAGAAAATAACTTAATTAATGCGCAAAACAATGAATCCAAGAAAGAACTATAAACTATGTTTAAGGGACTCGAAAAGGCTATGAACAAATTAAGGCCACCAAAAGCTGAATGAAATAATGAAAGCAATTCAAGATATGAAGATAAAATTCAATAAAAAGATAGTATTTCCTTTTAATGTTTAATATAGTTAATTTTGTACTAAGCAATGAAACTTGGCCTTTTATTCAAGGTTTATCTTTCCTTTACTATTTTTAGTACTTTTGTACTCAATGCTACAAGGCCAAATGAGAAATAAAAATAGAATATTTGCTAGCGTAGATGGCTGCTTCAATGGCTCTGGGCCCTGCTGTGGTGCATCCTTTTTTTGGCATGGTGGAACTTGGAAGCAGCAGCAGGAGAGACAGCTGGACACCAGAGATATCAGGGACGCCAGTTCCACTGCACTGCCACTACCAACCAGGGGCCACAGATTTACCGCAACCTGGCTGCATCAAACTCCCTATCTTGTGTGGACTTGATGGATGTGGTTAGATTCATTCCTGCTTAGAAAAGAGTTGGGCACAGCATGGTCCAGAGGTTGCTTGACCAGGTTAGGGGCTCAACAAATGCGCTATTTGCAAGTTGTCCTTGGTTCTGCCTGCCTTATAGAAATGACAAGGTTCTGTAAATGCTTCTCGAAGGAGTTTTCATAGAGTGTTAGTAAAACTTAATTGTTAGGTTGTTTACATTAAGGGAAAAAAAATCCCTAAACCCAAAGATGTTTCCGGGAATGGTGCTTTCTTCCTCCCACTAAGTCTACACATTTTATAGGAAAATTGAGCTAGAAAATGATTCCTTGAAGGCCTGGGGAGAATTCATTAGAGACAGATGGGCACCAATATGGCCATAGCTGCTGGTCAAGGGAGATGCTGCCGTAAGGATTAGTAGCTGCTACTCTGAGCTTGCTCCATGTCCCTCATACTGCTCTTTGTCCTCCTCCACTTAGCTCTCAAAATACAGGAAAGAATCAGTTTTGCCCACCACAGGGGCCTTCAGATCCCCATGTCAGGCCTGGCCCATGCAGTCTGACCAGCATGCACCAGGCTAACAGTTAATATCTTCCACATAACACTAACCATATGTGTTTTGAATGATCACTTCAGAGCTTAAACTCCGGGTAATTTTAAAAGTATAATTAATGATTTTATATGATCTTTAAGACAGAGAGTTAATAACCAAAGAAGCACTTTCCCCCTAATTAATGTTCTTATGTACAGTCTTTGAACAAGTGATTACTATTGATATTGTGAATTAATGAGAGAGAACTACAGAAGCATTTTGAATTTTATTTCAGGTCTTGAAACTCGAGTGGAATTGTAATAAATTCTCTGGCAAGTACAGGTACAGTCTTTGCTACTTGTAATAGAAAAAAAAAATGAAAACGGAATCATGTTAAGAGGCTTCTGATGGTTGAAAATTCCACGAGTTTTCTTGTTTATTAAGCTCTGGAAAACTTGCGTTCAATGACAAACACAAGAAATACATACTGGAGACTTCTTTCTGTTGGAGCCATGGGAAAGCCCAATGCACTGTTGGTCCTTCTGAAGCATCCTGCCCACCCCACCCACAGCACCCTACCCATCCCACCCACAGCACCCTATCCCCTCCACCCACTCCACCTCTGAGACTGTGCTCTATGTTCCCATGTCGCCTTCACAAATCACACTGAGCTGCAGGACCCTCTTGTTCCCATTGCTTCTCTAGCACCCGGGCAAGCTTCAGCAGTCAGGAAATGGTCCTTAAACGAGAGGCAGGGCCCGGAGAACTGAAACAGAAATGATTGCTACCAAAAGTCTGTAACTCTGGGTGGATGGAGTGTCACCTTGATGAACAGGCTCCCTCAAATGTGAGAGGAGCATTCTTCTAGGGGTTGGTTTAGGGGCACTTGTCTACCCTTCAGATGAGGGTCAGGGACAAGATTACAGGGGAGTTGTGGGGTGGTGCTGGGTCAAGGGATGGCATGGCTTCCCCCTACCATGTGGATGCTGTCCTGCTCACCTTGGCCTCTGCTCTCTTCCTCTCTCTGAACATGTTTAGTCATGCAAGGACTAAAGGTTTCTAAAACAGGTGACCTAATGTCATGTGTGAAAGTCCCCTCTTGCTAATACATTATACAAAGCTCCTTAAAAACTTTAAAAGTCCTACCAAAAAGAGAAAAAAAGAAAAGAAAAGAAACTGAAATTTATCTAAGTTTTAATAAGCCACCTTTCCCCAAATCTAATTTGAACACAGCTGTTTTTATTTCAAGACAGACCCACTGTTAGAACACTGGCTTGTTCTTTACAGCAACATTTATGCTTAAGAGGTTAGGTCACACAGCCTGAAAGAATCAGACCGCACCCCACTACAGCTCCTGCTCAGGGTCTGAGGGTTACGAAACTGTCTGCGCTATGGTCCCTGATTTATGGTCCTCATCAGTATCTGGCTCTTTCCTGCTTGTAGTCACCATATGACATGCTGAACTAAATCACATGATGTTGAACTTCTTTCCCACCCTCCAATACTTATAAACTACTAATATTTCCTTTGTGCTGGGGATTGCTCTGGTCTCCCCCCTACCTCCCTAGCCTCACACCTCATGGTAGCTCTCTCCCTTCCTCCTTCCCTCCCTCTCTATCTTAATAAAGCTCTTCTCCAGATCTTAAAGGGAACGCTCTCCTTCCTTTGAAGGCCCCATCTTGTTTTCTGTTTAATGCTTACCCTCCTACCTCGAAGAAACTCCATCTCCTAATAATCAGAACTTTCTGAAGGGAATAAGTGTCAGCTTCCTTTCCTGAGACAACCGACTAGTGTTGCCATATTATCTTGTAATTATTATTATATTATTATTATTATTATTATTATCATCATCATCATCATCATCATCATTGTCTTTAACATCTCTTTCCACAGATTAACTACTTTGATAAACTTTGGGCAGGTAAAATTGACTAATTCCTGGCACGACTATTAATGTGCTGTTTAGACAAGTTATGCAGCTTTATCCTTTCTGATTCTCAGTTCCTTCCTCCATAAATGGGGATGATAATGTCTCCTTCTGAGGGCTCTTGTAAAGATGAAATGAAACTGTGGAAACGGTGCTTATGCTTCCTCGGTTCCATCATATGTCTTTATACTCCATCTGCTATCCCTTTTTATTGAGCTGAGTTGGAAGGATTTTTAAAATCAGAATTGGAAGTCACTCCACTTTCCAGGCTTCTTGTCTTGTGCCGAAGGGAAAGTCTCTGGGAGCTTGACTATTCCTGGCCAGTTTATTATGTTGTGCCCATGTTGTGAGACCCCCAGAGACCACCAAGGAGCCGGTGTCCGATGCAAGCACCCAAGGGTCTTTTTATTGTCAGGTTCGAACCTGAGCTGCCACCCAGCAGATAGAAGGAAACGTGGCGATGGCAGCTGGCCCAGGAGTTGAGTTTTTAGAGGGAAAAACCACAAGCCGGGAATTACATTCCTTAGCATTTTGGGATTGGGTGAAAGGATATGGAGCAAGGTAATTTTTTGAAACTATTGGTCTAGACTTTTGGAGTGCAACCACATTTGAAACTATTGGGTTAGACTTTTGGCGCGAACCACAACCTGCTGACAGGATTATCTGGATATCTGCAAGGGCCATAAACCGCAGACACAATGTCTGCAGAAGCATCCTGATCTTGTTAAACTTTACTGCCCTGTTTCTTAATTGGCTGCTTCTAGGGTATCTGTTCGAGTTGTCCTGGCACATTCCTGAGGTTCTTCCTGGAACGGAGTATGGCCACCAGTCACCAGGTGGTCTAAGATGGTGGCCCTTCCCTAAGATGGAGTCTGTAAAGTCAAATTTAGGCCTTCATATTGCCTTTACAATTATGAAAATGATGATTACTATCTTATTCATCCAAAGTGTGGAGTTCATGACTGGCATATCCATTCTTTGATTATGTCATAAATTCTTTCAAATATGGAGCACTTTCCAGAAGTCAGTTGCCAGTAAGAATATGGGTGTGAGCCATGGAGAAAAAGGACCCCAGCCCTGCAGGATGGAGGCAACACTCCAAATTCTAGAGACAGACACTTGTGCCCTGTCCTTGGCTACCAAGCTACCACCTTTTTTCACTTATAAAATTAATGTATTTAACAGGTAGGGAGGAACTTGAAAACAACCTCCAAAGAATAGATTAAATGGGCTTCCAGTCCACACCTATCAAAGCAATGGGCCTGGGACTGAATTACTATGCCAGGCCCAGAACAGGATGCAAGCCTTCTCTCTATCATCTGCATCACCATGGAGACGCTTTTCTCATTCAGTAACTGGGGATCCTTCAGACCAAAGCTCTACCTGTGTGCCCCAGACATGAGTAGTTGCTAAAAGAGAGCAAAAAGATGGAAGGAACCTACAGCCCAGTGTCTCCCCAAGAAAGTGAACCTTGAAATCTCACAGCTAAATCCGTTGTGTCTTCTGGTCTTTGTCTCATGGCTTTCTATAAGTTGCAAGACTGCCATAGGTTCTGGGAGGTGGTGGTAGTGGGGGTGAGTAATCTGTGCCTTCCTCACATTTGGATAAACCTACTTTCCTTTACTAATTTCTGCTTCCTTTTTTTTTTTTTTTTTTGGAGTTCTACAGAAATTAAGGTGGTGGATATGGACTTAAGTGACTTGTAGCAGTTACAGCTGGACGTGTGTTCTCAATACTAGGAGGATGCTCATTGACAGACAAGTAGGTGATGAGGAGTAGATGAAGTGCTAGAGATTAGTCACAGAAAGCATGCATATTGATTATGCTTACCGTAAGGACAAGTCCAAAGTTTTAAACCCACTGTATTTTACCAGTTTGTATTCACCTTACAATACTTACTAATCAGTTTTTTTAAGATGCTATGAATTGCTACGGGCCTCCATGGGGGTGAGACGGTAAAATGACAATAAACCATCAAAACTCATAACATCCCTTCTTGCTGCTGCAGCTACATAGCAATCTTTACAGAGCTTATTCCCTTCATACAGAGACAGATCCCAGTGCTCTGGGTGTCCTCCAGAACCTCCATGCTCAACTAATTTGATTGCTTGAATTATAAAGGAGCAAATACACAATTTAAATGCTAATTTGGCCATTTTCCTTTTAAATGCTTATTAATTAGAACTAAAGAGAGTTAGGGAGTGTCTACAATGTAGTATTTTGTTTCAAAATGGAAAAAAAGTAATTTTATTTATTATTGTTGTGCCTTGGGGCTTGGCACAGGCCACCTCATGCACAAGAGGTCAGGGGACTATTGGAGAAATTATTTTGGCCACTCCACGTAGTTAAAAGGATATTTATTTAATGGCGTAACTCACAAATTAAGTAATGGATAGGTCGCAGGGTCTGGGGAAGGTGTAATGCAGTCCAGCGGTGTTCTCCGGAGCTCTGCCCAGTCAAACTGCACCGGTCAGCTTCCGGGCACCGAGAGAGCGCCCAGAGAGAGCGCTGGCCCATCCAGCTCTCGGGTCCCCCGGCGCCTCCCCTCGCCCCGCCTCGTAGGTGTGACAGTTGCCAGAGTCTCAATGGGGGTTGGAACTTCCAGATCCAAGCTGGAATGGCTACCCACTACAGGGGACAGTTTGTGGAGTTGTCTCTTTCCTTCTGCTTTTCTGTGGGTTCTGGGAAAGGAAAAACCCTATGTTTGCTCAGCAGGTGGTTTTACCACTGGGGCATCTCACTAGCCTCTCCCTGACACCAAATTATTTAAATTAACATAAATAGTCTTGCCAAAATATTACAAAGTAATATTAAAGCACCCAATACTAAAAGCATAGAATTTGAAAATCAGAAACCATTTGAACAAAGACTCCTAAAAATGTCATGTTAATGTAGTCTCTGTGCCTCTTAGCCACACAGACATGGCCAAGGTCAATCTTCAGCATCAAATTTGTCTAGAAACATTTGAAATATATTCACTCTGCAGTGACTTCTCTTATTGTGTGCCTGGCTTTGACACAGCTAACTCAAGTTTGTGTGTGAATACAGAGTGTATCTGACTCTTTCTTTCTTTCTTTTCTTTTTTTTTTAAAAAAAGAAAAATGTGAGTTTCTTGCACTGAGGGTTTGGCAATGTTCTAATTTGCTCATTGTAACTTCTTGTGTGCTGGCAGTTTGTTCTCTTGTTTTATGTGTACATGTATGTGCAAAAGAGACCTGTGCTATGGCATGCCTGTGGAGGTTGGAAGGCAACTGGTGGAAGTCGATTCTCTTCTTGCACATGTATGTTTTGCTGATGGGACTCCATCCCTCATTCTCAGTAAGTACATGATGAGTGATTTCAAAGGCTCACTTTTAAGTTTCCTTTTAAGTTAACATCCTTTCAGGCATATCCTATGGATTTGTCCATATATATTTGCATCTGCCTCTTCTATATGAATGGAGTCATATTAGAATTCTTTTCTGTGCCTTCAGTTTTTAATTTAGCCTCTGGGTTGGAGATCCCCGTGTGCACAGATCCACATAATTCTTTCAAAAGCTGTCTTGAGTGACATTTAAGCTGATTTGAATATCACAAATGCCATCACACATACCTTTGCTCACAAATCTTTGAGCATGTACTTTTGTCTGCAGGATCATTTCTAATAGGTGAAAGGCATGGGTCAATGAGTGATTCCAGACTATATCTGTCTACAGTTTTGACAGCTACTTCCAATAGTCTCTCTTCAAATAAATGCTGTGAAACATTATCAGTTTCCATTTGCAATTAATATAGAAAGGAAGGAATTGGATCTTAAAGATGGATAATTTGTTGGTGGCAAGGTCAATGGGTCGGACACAGGGAGAATTGCCTCCCAGTCCTCTTCCTGATGCTCTAATTAGCTGTGTGTCATGGTCGGAGTCACTTAACCTCTCTGTCTCCTCAGCTTCTTTAACACGCTACATTTCAAAATGCTGCCATGCCGTTTACAGCCTTGGATTTCAAGATTTGTAGAAGAATTTAACCTGATTCACATGTAGTTTATAAAGACAGCATTTCTAAATTCTGTTGGTGAATCTGTACTCATCAGTTCATTTAAAATGGCACTGACCTCAAAAAAGCTAAGGTCTCTAAGACATGCTCAGGTCCCAGAAGCCAGAGATGCCTGTGACACTTTGCTGACTGAACGTTCCTTTGACTCAGAGACCAGGTTTGGGCTGGATGTCTGAGGCCTGAAGCGGTTACAGATAATTAGCTAGAAAGCTGGCAGACAATGGGGGAGGGCAAGGCCCAGCACAAATCCACCTGAAAGCATTCTGGGGTGCTGTGCCATCTGCCTAACCTGTTTCCAAATATTTCAGGTAGAGAATTGTCTGACATGGATTCTGGGGGTGTCATGCTACCAGGCTAACTTTACAAATCCACAAGATAAGCATCTGTAGAGCGCTGCCCGCCAGTCTAATCAGGACTCAGAAGTGCAGATTCACCATAAGTGTTTCATCTCACAAACATGTGTCCAAACAGCATTCCTCCAGTGACGCAACACCTGCTTTAACTGGCATTGCTATCACCTGTGTGAATGTTTGGCTCGGATGCAAGACACAGTGAGAGGGTGGGGAGAAAATCAGCTGCCCAGAGAACAGAATTCCAGCTCTTGCTGGAACTGTGAGATGGCAACCAGAGAATCACCTGGTACTGCTTTTCTTCATACATTTGGGATGCTCAGGAGAAAACAATGAAAGGTGTCCAAACCAGAATCCTGAGATCCAGAGGGACCTGCTGAGTGATGAGGCTGAATGAAAGGAAGCTGGTTTCCAGGACCGTTGACTTTTCACCTGCCTACACACTGGGTTTCTTTTCCTCCCTCCCTCCCTCCCTCCCTCCCTCTCTCTCTCTCTCTCTCTGTCTCTCTCTCTCTCTCTTTCTTTTGAGACATGGCCTCTGAATCGGCTCCTGCTTCCAAGTTCCTTCCCTGTTTGACTTCCTGTCCTTACTTCCGTAGATAATAAACTGTGATACGAAATGTAAGCCAAATAAACCCTTTCCTCCCTAACTTGCTCATAAAGAGTAGTGTTATAGGAGGTGTGGACTTATTGGAGTAGGTGTGGTTTTGTTGGAGGAGGTGTGGTTGCTAGGGGTGGGCTTTGAGGTCTCAGAAGCTCAAGCTAGGCCTAGTGGATTAGTTCTTTTCCTGTTGCCTGTGGATCAAGATTTAGAAATTTCAACTCCTTCTCCACCTCCATGCCTGCCTGCATGCCACCATGTTTCCTGACATGACCACAATGGACTAAACCTTTGAAGCTGTAAACCAGCCTCAGTGAAATGTTTTCATTTGTAAGAGTTGCTATGGTCATGGCGTCTTTTCATAGCAACAAAACCCTAACAAAGACAGCAGGGAGCAAACTCTCACCTCCGATCCAGTTTTATTTCTCAGTGTTCTGCAGGCCAACTGTGTAATATCTTTGGCAATAGGGTCTTTCACTCTAGTTCTGCTGGGCTACCAAAGGCATTGGCTAATGATTGGGAAGAATCTAGGCTTCCCTGACCAATGATCAATAGGGAGGTGACCTACACCTAGTTTTGGGATTTTCATTTAATAACATTATCCGCCCATGCAGAATGCCTCCATTCAGATATCTGTTGATTATATTCTTAATAGGCTTAGAAAATAGTAGGTTTCCATCGGGTTCTTTCATGCATCCTCAATTTTATTAACTCATACCTTTCCCTCTCTCTTCTGTCTCCACCAAAATAATTATTTTGCCTATTGATTTTGATATGTTTTATCATTACATCTCATTGTGTATATAGTAAATGGTGCTGGTGGATGGCCACATATTCCAGATTTTCTAGCATATTCATTTAACTTCACTATTTTAATCTCTCTCTGAAAGAACTTTCCTATGTGGAACATCCTCAGGAACTTTTATATTCACATACCTATAAAGGTTATACCTTTGAAAATATTTTAACTAATTCTTCACACCTATATCATTAACCTGTAATTAAGTCAGAAACATTTTTGTTAGTTGACATCTTAAAAGCAAAACCCCTGGAAGCATGTATTTAAAAAAAAAATAGTCTAAGTAACTTGGATGTTCACATCTTCTAGACACTTCTGCAGTCTACATTACAAAGACTGTTTCTTTCAAAGCTACACTGACCTAAAAAATGCAGTGGGTTTTCTTCTGCATAACATTAACAGTGATTTAGCTTTTCTCACCACTGGTTAAGAATTCTGGGAGTTATGCAGAAACTGTGTTAGTATTCTTTTCAACTGTATGGAGAAAGCTATTTTTTTTTTAAGTTCTCCAACTTTGACACTCTGCAGCTTAGTTCTCATCCACATTGACTGTCTGTAGATTTTTGAATGTGGTAAAAGGTACGTAAGTTACCAGTGTGTAGAGCTTGTTTGGTGAGTCCTCATTCTCATTACGTTTTCTGGACAAATGTACATGGATACGGTATGGAACAGTCCTTATTCCTTTGGCCCAGACGGCTTTATTGAGCCTGGTATCAATGCACACATCTGGAGTACCCATCTCTTTCATGGCAGATTTCTGGATTTCTTTGAGTGCCCTTAGGGGCACGCTTCTTGAAGCCCACTCCATGGATGTGCTTGTGAATGTTGATGGTGTATTCTCGGGTCACCACCTCGTTGATGGCAGAACGGCCCTTCTTCTTCTTGCCACCCTTCTTTACAGGAGCCATTCTGCTGGGCCCAAGTTGGAAAGGTTAGAGAAAACTATTAAAGGGATCAAATGAAAGAATTCTCTTAAGTTTTGAGCTTGTGAGATTGAGCTTATGTTATTTAAGCACATGTGTTGACAAAAACTGAAAGTATATTGTCTGTGTAGTATTCCAATTTGGACATAATTTCAGAACACTAGTTTACTTTATTTAAGTGTATCTCATTTTTAGTCTTTCCAGCACAGGATATTTGACTGGTATAATCTGAATACTCAACATAGAGCTTCTACTATTGCATGTAGCTCCTTGACCTTTTCTTGCTATTTGGCTTGAAATAAGTTCTTGTCTCTTGCACTAGCAACCATTTGTAATTTGTGAAAGGGTCAAGCTGGGTCAGTTGTTGCTTGGTACCGTACAACCAGAAATATGCAGGTCACAGACATGAAAGGAGTTTTTTACCAGACCTTATTTCCTGCAACTTAAATCTTTCCAGTTCAATAGCATTTGTCGCTTCCTCTCCAGCCTCTGACTGAGATAGGACAACCCATACTTACAGACACCATGAGAATCTTCTGAAATAATTTTTCTGTTTCTTGCTAGATGGCTCACACAGTTAATTTGGGGCTCAGCAAGCCAAACAATTGGTGTAGTAAAGCCGTAAGCTTAAAGTCAGTTATCATATTGATTGAGATCTTGCCCAAAAGCCAGTCATGTGACCAACATAGTCACATGAAGTTTTGGTACAGCCGATTCACTTCACTGTAACCTTTAGGACAACCGGAGCACATTGGTCACGGCTCAAACACTTACGAGGCAAGACTGAACTGTTGAAATGGACACATGGGTGAAGGAGATTGGATGGAATGGGGCCAGAAACAATGTGCTCCTGTTTCCCCCCCCCCTTTTTTTTTTAAACAGGGGAGTTGGGGTGGAGGGCGCATTTATGACCTCCTAGTTCTTCTGCAGTCACTGGTACATGGCTTGCTTTTTCTATATGCCTCCATTATTGTGATGTGTCAACTTGGGGTGATGTAGAGTAGGTATGTGGAAAAGTCAATTTTCTTTGTTGCTCTCACCAAGCAACCTACTTAGACCCTCAGCCATGGTAGCAGAGTCTGGCATTTGGCCCAGAGGATGCTCAGAGTAACTTTCACTTTATGCAGGACACTTTTTTTTCTTCTTGTTTCAGAGTCTTGCTTTTTCTCACACTGATGTTTCTCTTCAGAAGTTACTCACCAGGGATGGCTCTTGGAGTTGTCCAATTGACATTTAAATTACAGACTATTTTTTTCCTTTTTAAAGCCTGGGGACACACAAGACACAGGAACTGTTATTTCAGAGCTCCCCTATTTCTATTAATAGAACAGAATTAAATTAGTAACAAAGAGAAATATGCTGATTATGGAATGATACTGTTCTTTTTATAATTGTTACTAGTTGGTAGCTATGAGCTGTTTTGCTTTGCTAATGTGTGTGCGCCATCTGGCAAGGTATAAATTTATAAAAATGGATTAATTTAAGATGTAAGAACTAGATAGATAGAACCCTGAGCCATTAGGCCAAACAGTTTAAATAATATAAGCATCTATGTGTTTATTTTATAAGTGGGCTGTCGGACTGCTGGGGCTTGGCGGAACCTGGAGAGAATTCTCCAGCTACACCCTACCCTTCCATGAAGAGCTAAGGAAATCAGTGTTTGCTAAATGAGGGACAATCATTCTTCTGCAGGGACAAATTATCCAATGATCCCAAATGGTCAGCCCCAAACATATGAACAACACTAAATGGACTTAGAGGTTTTATGTATATGTGGTGTGTGTGTGTGTGTGTGTGTGTGTGTGTGTGTGTGTGTGTGTGTATGTGCATATGTGCACAGATTGTGTATAGAAAACTCCAAATTCTTCAGTGGACTTCTTTTTTTCCAGTTGCTTTTCTTGAGGCTGGACATCTTACAATATTGCCCCTAGGAATTGTTTTTTTCTCTTTTTGGTCAATATTTTTAGTTCCTAAACTTATCCTAACCTAGGTGCCTGAGATCTGAAAGCAAAAGAATATAAGACATTTTAAACCAACTTATTTTATATGAAAAATGAGCATGATTAATCTTAAAATTCATATAGGCAGAAAAATAGAGACTAAGATGGACATGACCCTTAAGAGCAGTGCAGACAAGGTGGCAGTTTCTCAGAGCAGCTCTTTAGAAACACAAGATCATGGAGGAAACAAAGGAAATGGATAGTGCAACAGTCATACTTTGTATTTGTATCTTCGTTTGTCTCTGCAGGGTTTATTTTAGCTGCACGCATATAGTTGGTGCTTAATTAACAACCATAGAACAGATAAGGAATATTACATATGTCAGAGACTTGAATCATTTGAGCAACCAGAAACACACAAACACACTCACACATACACACAAATGCACACACCCAATTACACAAGCTGCTTGTCTTTTTATCAATGCACTCAATGTGTCAGACACAGCCCACTGCTTTTCCATGGGATCTTTTTGGTAACCTTGCTGCAGCCTCATCTTATGGCCGTGCACTGGCTGGTGCATGGAAGTCTGGGGTCACACTTGAGATGGGTAG
Organism: Peromyscus leucopus; assembly: GCF_004664715.2. Lineage (NCBI taxonomy): Eukaryota > Metazoa > Chordata > Mammalia > Rodentia > Cricetidae > Peromyscus > Peromyscus leucopus. Next base: position 13,637,038 of record NC_051080.1, read on the forward strand.
AACAAGGATGGAAACCCAGAATCCAAGCCTATAACTTATCTGCTTTCAGCCAGCTTGAGAAGTTTGACACAAAATATAAAGAAATAAACTAAAATAGAATTGATTTCAGTGTTCAGGTAAAATTTATGGTTTCCTTGGAGATAGGAATTTTAGGTTATCATATGAGAGAAGAATTCTAAGCTTAGCAAACAGTGGTTATTTAGTTTCTTTGTATTCTTTGTTTTTTGTATTGTTATACAATATGTATATAATAACAAAAAACCTGCACAGTGTTCTAGATTCACAAAAAAAGTTCTCCCTCATCCCCACCTCTAGTCTTCTTCTGCCAGGGGAGGCACATTTAAGTATCTTTGCCCATTTTCTTATATTGATTATTTTCATAACACTAAGTGATATATTGATTGGCAAAGTATTGTGTCTGAACTAGGTTCTGTTTTTGGTTTATGTATTTATTTATTTATGTATTTATGTATTTATTTATTTATTTATTTATTTATTTATTCTTTGTGTCTTTCACATCATGCCTCCTGATCCCACCCATTTCCCTTCCAATTCCAAAATAAATTTCAGAAGAAAAGTTGGGGGAGGGGGAGGAAGAAGGGGAAAATCTCATGGAAGCTGCAGTGTGGCATAGTAAGTCACACAGTAAACCCCTTTATCCATACATTTTTATATGCTCGGGCTTACTGGAAAGAATCATTGGTCTGGTTCGAGGTCCCTGGTCTCTGCACACCATCAACGGTGGGCCCTCACAGGTACTCTTCCTGGACATCCCATCGCTTCCCTGTGTTGTGATGATCCTGCCGCCCGGGGGTCCACAGGAAAGGTGCTGAGGGGAAGCCCATCTGATTGGTTTGTTCCTCTTGGAGTGTAAGATATCTTTCTTGTTGGTTTCTCTCTTATGTCTTGAGGCTTTTGAGTGGCAAATGGTGTTCCTAAATGAGGGTGTGGGTGAGCTGTGGGATCCCCTCCCCCTTCTCTCCTTCCTCCCTCCCTGAAAGAATGAGCTCTAGACTAGGGAAACATGACAGGCAAGGCTAGCCTGTCACCAAGGAAGTGTCTTTTTCCTCAGCTGGCAGCTTGTAGCAAGAGTCAGCTGTGCCCTCCCAACCACCAGGTAGGGGGCGGGATTTAGCTACAGGTGCTGGCTCATCAACATAATAGACTGTCTAGAACGTGCACATTTTAAAGATAACCGAAATTTCTCAGGGGGAAAAATGCCTCAAGGCAGCCTCACAGGATCGGTTCCGGAAGGAAATGGAGGGATGGCACACACAGATAACTTTTTTTTTTTGATTGACAAGATTATATGCAATTTCCTGATAACCAAATGCTAAGCTAATTTCTCTTAAATACTCTAGAGCCAAAGAGAATATATGCCAGAAGCATGGGTGTAGGGTTTCCATTAACATAATGTTCCCAGTCTTCCTCTCTTCTAGCACACAGAAAATGTCAATATTCGATGCCACATTGTGGCAAAGACTGAGCCTTGTGATCTATTGCTTCAGTACCCAGTTTCCCCAGGGCTGAAAGCATCAGTGTCTGAGTGGTCATACTGAAGGGTTTGCCCTGTGTAGTCCATATGTATGCCTGTTGACCCAGAATAATTACTGTTAACATTCCCCTTCACTGTAAAAAGGGCTGCTTCCTTCACACAATCCCTTCATGGCACAAGGTGTTTGGAGAGTCCTGGAGAGCCTTCTGTGGGAGGGGGTTCCATCTGTTTAGAAAAGGATTCTGTTAGCCTATGAGCAAATTAGCAAGTCCTATTGCTTCTCTGGGAGATTGTGTCGCTGTCCCATAAACTCTTTGCAAATACCAAAGAACATCCTTCCTTACATTTCCATAACTATCTGTCTTAAGAAGATATGTGATGTTAAAACTCAGCCACTTCTTACTGTTGTCTCTTCCCATGTGTTTATAAGGGCACATCCTTTGCTTCTGGCTCTAAATCCCCACTTAGGTTCTGTACTGGGTGGATACCTTAGTCATGGGCCTTTACTTAGCACCATTAGTGAATGGATGTCATATTGGGTTTTTATCTTAATGGAATCTGAGTATGGAGAAAGATCTATGTGAATGCCAATGTCAACATCTTGAGCCAAAGTTTTTACTACTTTTTCCTATTGACCCAGATGGAACTGGAAAGATAGGCCCTGAACTATGATTTTCCTCTCATAGCCTTAGTGTCTACCATAGCTTCTTCTCTTGTTGCTATGTTTAAATACCTGAAAAAATAAAGACAAAAACAGAACAGTGTAAGATGTGAGCGATTATTATGCCTTACACTTGAGGATGTGTCCATCATGGTGCAGAAGGATGAGGCGGTTGGCCAAATTATGTCTGCAGCCAGGAACCAGAGTGAGATGAATACTGGTGCTCAGCTCACTTTTTCCTTCATCTTCAGTTCAAGGCCCCAGCCTATGAAATAGTGCCTCCCACGTTCCTGGTGAGTCTTCCCTCTGCAGGAAACCCCCTTACAGACACACTCAGAGGCATGTTCCCATGGTGATCCTAAATCCACTCAAGTTGACTATTAAATTAACCATAGCAATGGAGTCTTGCATGATTAGTAGGGACTCAGCTTCTAAAAGTAAGGTCCCCAGTTTGAAACTAAGCTTATTTGGAGATCTTATCTGATTTTGGCACATGTCAGTGAGGTTGTCCTGCTTGTCAAATCCCAGATTGCTGGGCTCTATACATCATCAGTCCTTGGCAAAAGTCACTTATCTATCAGCTGTGTACCATGCCTTCTGTATGGCTCAGTGTCCATTCTGCCCTTGAGACCTGGCTTTGAAGAAGCTTGAGACTTGAGATTCGACCTAACTTGTTAGCTTGCCCTTTCCACCCCACCCCCACTCCACCCCACCCTCCACTCCTCCACGCTTTGAAGGTAGATTCCAAGAGAGGCGTTTGAAAAGTCAATACTGTGCTTGTCATGAGGTGCTCTGAAGCAGAAGCCCCAAATAGACTTCATCAAGCAGATTAGCAGTGACATTTCAGACCAATGCTTGCCAGTGCCTCTGAAATTAGGAGTGAGTGGGAGAAGGGAGTGCAGCAGAAAACTGCCATTTAAACGACAGGCCTTTGTCTGTTAATAAGCTGCTTCCTTTCCAGCTTGGGAGTTTCCCAGGAACTAAGTGGCCCGTGACGCAGCGGGGCCATCAGTGATTTCATCCTGTGCCTCCTGTTTCAGAGAATAGACTCCACACAAAGCAAGGCTGCTAGTGAACGAGTTAATTTCGTCACCTACCTAGACTTGGAAGTTACCCGGAGGAAATCCAGTCTTTAAGATGATCGTACCACCCTAGATTGGCACGGGAGAGCAGTGCACATACTCTGGGGAATTCTAACACATTCAGAGTTTGCAGGGGTCAAAGCAGGACCGCTGGGCAGCTCATTCTGACAGTGACTTCTGGGTTAGATATAAAGGTCTATACCTTTGTCACTAGCTCCCCAAGTCAAACTTATTTCTAGATTTTTTTTTATTATTCTTTCCCTGAACCAGAATTATCGAAGGATCATGTAGTCCAGTGACATCCTTTGCAGACAGATAGAAAGGAAAATGATGCCTCTGAAACAGAGGGAGGCTGACTAGAGAGTGTTTGTACTTTTTGATCTATAAAAATCCCTTTTAAGACATGTTAGCTGGGAGAGTGGTGTCTGCCTTTAATCCTAGCCCTTCAGAGACTAAGCAAGTAGTGAATTTGAGGCAAGCCTGGGCCACATAGCAAGATCCTGTCTCCAAACAAACACAAATTTAGCAGTGGGAATGAATCTTGGAAAACTGTAGAGCTGCTGCTGAGGTCCACATAAGCATGGAGATGGATCCCACATGCTGACTCGATCCCATCCGGGTAGACTTCAGAGAACCAATTTTAAACCACATTTCTTTAGTTAGGGGGCACAAGTCGGCCGAAGTCTCAACTCTGCCTCTCACTGGTAGGATTTGGATGAGACCTTTGGACCTCCCCTGTGCACACAGAGGTAATGACACCCAACTTGGCCCATCACAGAATTCCAATAACACTGGAATAAGAAAGCATATTTAAAAAATTCTCTGAAAAGTTCTGAGGTGGTAATGAATATGAGGCCATAGGCCATAGTTCTACTGTATATGCTTGTAGTAAAACCCAACAGTTGACAGTGGTCAATTCTGTCTTAAGTAAACCACTACTTTAATATGGCACTTCCCCCATTCAGTTGAAGGCAGGTAACTTTCAGTTAGTTTTATTACAAAAATGTTCGTAAGAAATTGATTCTCTTCAATTCCAATTTCTTACATCATTGATCCCTTCATCTCCTAAGTATAGCATGGCTGGGAACTATTGACCTGAAGTGTTCTGATATGGATAGGCATTGTGTTCTCTGGTCATGTAATTTCAGCCTGAACTTCTTGATACCTTTAATATACCAGTGATTTTTTTTTCCTCACACACTTTTATATTTTATATATTCAAAGGAAACTTCTAAATTCCAGCCATGTACCCAAATCCTTGCTTCCTTTTGGTTTAACTATTACCACATTGAACTTAAACTGTAGTTGATATTGTCTGTGGAGAAATCATTCACCCTGATATATCTGCTCTGTCCAGTTTCAACAAATGCATGGTGAGCCTTTTCAAGCTTGCATGTAATTTAGCTAAATTAGGACCATTGCATCCACTCGGATTTTTACAGCTTCCTCCTACATTCTTACTAAGAATAAATGTAGGCAAATAACACAATTTGAGTCATGAGGTCTGTGTCTCATTAGGGGCCCTTACATTTAAAGGAAACCTTGGGGTGAATCCATGCATTTTACAAACCGGCCCCATAGCCTATTAAACTAGGGGAAAAAGAAAGTCACTTTAGCTTCTGAGTTTGGAATTGCAAGGCATTCCTCTGCCAGACAGAGCCTAGGCAAACTCTTACGGTGCATTGCTGAGACTGGCTTTGGTACTGTCACCAGTCTGGCCCTGGCAGGTCCCCACCGTCCTTACCACTCCACGAACTATGCATTATGGAAATGGAAGAGCTCTGTGTGATGGGTCATTTCACTTCTCAGCAATGCCAGTGCCACTCAGCTACCACTGAGGACATGCCTCTCCATGGAGATAAGATGACATCTGTATCTGTCTGCGAAGTTTTGGCTTTTGAAGTTAAAAGACAAAAAAGGGGAAAAAATGAATTAAGTCTTTCAGATCATTGTCAAATCGAATCTAGGAAAAAGAAGAACAGCTTCAAGGGGCTTCAAGACATGGCAAACTGGAAAACACAAAGAGCCAGGAAGTCTTCCAGGTCCCAGAACATCTTTGTTGAACCCATGTCAAGTGCATCGTCTCTCCAGAACTACTTTGGGTGAACAATGAATCTAATTTGTTTAAGAGGAAGGAGAGGTAAGGTCCTTGCTCAGTACTAATGAAGTCCATGGTCCACTAGGAAGTAGCTTTACTTTTCCCCATACTTAAAACATTCCAAATTATGGAAGCAGAACAAGCAGGAAGGATGCTTAGCAGATAAAGTGTTATCATTATTAAACTGCAACCAGTATTTACCATATTTTGTACCACAAACAGTTTGGTATGCAAACTTTTTTCTGAATATAGAGGAAAATTATTTGGAAGGGTAATTCCTATTTCTCTGTAAATAACCTAGGCACGTGGTACTAGTTAAAGATTGATTATATGAAAAAGTTACTTGAGGCTGATTGGTAATAAGATTGAAATCCCACTATAATCTCCTGTGATGGACGCACCATGGCCTGTCAGAAACATTAGTGGATTTGGAATCAAAGCTGACGATTCTACTTCTTGTGGACTGAGCAATCCATAGAAAGTTACATATGTTTGCCCAGCTTCAGCTTTTTATTGGTTAAAACGAAGCAAAATGTGTTATTGAATCATGTTGTTCTAGTGAATGCCTGGCAGAAAGTTTATAAAAACTCCTATAGCATCCAGGCCACAGGCACTCAATACAGGAGGGTTGTTCTAATATCAACAATGGAACCCAAGGGTTTGTAAAGCAAGAGAAACATGATGAGGTTAAGATCAAGTAGGTAGTCATGGCAAGCTCTCAACTTCCCTTTGATGCCTCAGAATTTGGTCATGGCTTGTTGTAATGAAGCTACATTAAGGTTAAACTCATCATCTAATTGTTTCTCCTTATCTGACCGAGTGGCTATTATAATTTGGCTTTAATTAAATGTGTTGGCTTTTGAGAAGATTGACTGTTGAGAAGATCAAAAGGGAAAGCACACAATTGATTCGGAACCAGAGTAAGAAATAAAGGTCATCTAACCCACGTCGGCTCAGGTTATACGTAATTAGTCACATTGGCCAAGTTTCTAAGAGCTTTCTTCAAAGGAAACATGAAATAGATATTTAGCAGAAAAAGGCCAGGAAAGAGTGTGTGGTTCTGTCAATTAAAATGTGAAGATTAAACTCAGGGAAAAACAAACAGCATTTGTTCAGCAGAGCCCATGCTAAGAGCTGGTCTGCCTGTAACCACTGCCTTTACAGAAGGCTTCTATCCCAGGTGGGTAGCGTGTGCTCTAGCCATGTGACCTTCCGGAGCCTCACAGAGGTCCCCATTCCTGTGCTCACATGCACTCTGCAGTCTCTCACTTGCAGCACCTGTCTCCGTCATGCCTGTCAGTTTGTCTTTCTGTTTGCTTCTCATCTGACTGCCAACAGGTGTATTTTCTATTTCACCAACATTTTGATCAAGTTCAGTCTTTTCACGCCCATGGCACTTTCAGTCTGCAGCAGACATTTGAGGATGGTCATGCAGGTACACGAGTCTACCAGCAATAACCTGAGGGCAGGGACTCAGCCTTGCATTTAATCTGTGTGCCCACCCCCATGTGGGCATGCGTTACTGCATTCCCATCTCCCCTTTATTTCCATCACTTCCAACACTTGGAAGTAAGTCACCATATGATAATGAGATTCTTGTCAAAATATGGAAGTGAGACTCTTTTGCCTCATATTACAATGACTTTTATTTTTAGTAGATGAGTATTTCATATTGACTTAATCTTTATTTCTTTTATCTCTGCTTCTCTCTTTGTCATCCCTTTTTATCTGGCAGATGACATTGTTCTACCAAACACTGTACTGGGCAATTTACATGAGTCTATTATTTTCTCTCTTTCTTTCTTTCTTTCTTTCTTTCTTTCTTTCTTTCTTTCTTTCTTTCTTTCTTTCTTTCTTTCTTTCTTTCCTTCCTTCCTTCCTTCTTTCTTTTCTTTCTTTCTCTCTCTCTCTTTCTTTTTCTTTCTTTCTTTCTTTCTTTCTTTCTTTCTTTCTTTCTTTCTTTCTTTCTTTCTTTCTCTCTTTCTCTCTTTCTTTCTTTCTTTCTTACAAAACTCTAATAATCTTTGAGTCTTAATTGTTTCATTTGAAAAATAGAAAGCTTGTATAAGGATTTAGATGTTAGCTTGCTTTGAGTTTCCAGTCTATAAAATAGAGCTATCCACCTTATAACCATTCTTTCATTGTTATTTAAAAATTCCAAGCCATGCTGTGGTGGCACACATCTTTAATCCCAGCACTCATGAGGCAAAGGCAGGCAGATCTCTGTGAGTATAAGGCCAGTGTAGTCTACAGAGCGAGTTCTAAGACATCTAGGGCTACACAGAGAAAACCTGGCTTGAAAACCTATATAAATTATATAGTGTATTTTACAGATTGTATATTATATACTTTATATATGTAAATAAATAAATAAAAATACCAGAGACTTCAGATTGTGAAAAAAATTAAACTTATACAACCTAAGTACAAATAAGTTTTAACACTTTATATTTAGAGGAATAGTAGTATGTTGAAGACCAACTTTTTCATGTCAAGAGAGAAGACAAAAGCATTTAGGCTTCTACTATAAAAAAATATAGATGTGGCATGCTTGACTTTTCTTTTTTGAAATTCTGCTGAAACACAGGTCAAAGTGAACTTCAAATACAAACATTCAAACTACTTTCATCCCAGATTTTCAAACTCCATATTAATTTTTAGGCTTTTAAAATGTGAATGTTTGAGTGTTGTGTCTGTGTGTCTGTGGTATATGTGTGTGTGTGTGTGTGTGTGTGTGTGTGTGTGTGTGTGTGTGTGCGTGCGTGTGCGCGCGTGCGTGCTTGCTTGCTTGCTTGCTTGCTTACAGTGTTCAGACAAGGACACGAGGTTCCCTGGGCCTAGAGATACACACAGTTGTAAAGCACCCTGCTGTGGGTACTGGAAACAAACCCCAGTCCTCTGAAAGACTGTCAGGAGCTTTAAAGTGCTGACAGGTGTCTCCAGCCTTCATACTGATTTTTAAATCTGCTCTTTGTCTGGTTTTGTTTTGTTTTACTATTATTCTTTAGTTGCTTGTTTGTCTTCTAATGAGAGAGACAGGATGTGGATTTGGATGGGAGGGGAGATAGGGAGGATATCTGAGAAGTTGGTGTAGATGTGGACAGGGAGAGGAAACAGTAATCAGAATCAATTGTATGAAGCAAATATTTTCCGTAAGAGAATAAGAGAGAGTCAGTCATTTGGTTGGGAGCAGGATGAAGGGGGTGTGATGGGCCAGAGAGGAGTTTAAATGGGATGGAGAAAATTGGATATGCTATAACTTATGGATTATATTCAAGTATGAAATTACTAAAGAATAAATTTAAAATGGAAAAAAGAAAGATCTTTTCTCATGAGTTGTTTGCATCTGCAGGGCTAGGCCTTGAAACTATACAGTCAGCGCTCAGATGGAACTATTGTGGTTGAAAGTGTGAGGCACAGGGCACAACAACAGAGACAGACAATGAGGTTGTGTCAAATCAAATGTGTCACAGCCAAGAGACCACCCGCTGAGAGATCGAGGATGCCTGTGCATCCAGGGATTCCAATGCCTCAGCAGGACTGAAACTTCAGACTCTTGATTTGTCAGATCCAGGCTTTGCTTTGGAAAGGTATTGGTGAAATTATTAAGGCCATTCCACATAGTTAAAAGGGAGGTTTATTTAGTGGCGTAACTCACAAATGAAGGGATAGGTAGGTTGCAGTGTCTGGAAAAGGCGTAGCGCAGTCCGGCGGTGTTCTCTGGAGAACTCTGCTCAGTCTACCTCCAGCATCCAGGGTCCAGGACCTAAGAGAGGTGGTGCATCCAGATCTCGGGTCTTCAGGGTCCTCTCTTGGCCCTGCCTTGTAGGTGTGACAGTTACCGAAGCCTCAATGGGGGTTGGAACTTCCAGATCAAAGCTGGAATGGCTACCCACTACAGAAAGTTGTAAAACTGAAGAAACAGATAATCTAAGCAACTTCTTATTTTTCTTTTTTTTTAAGTTAGAGTATATTAACCTGTGTCCACTAAATTCTTTTATCCATACTTACATCCCATCCACTTCATTTAATCTATGGCATCTGGAAAAGGTTCATATTCTGACACTTGTATATGTCTTGTTACTAATTGTTTAATTTGAAAAGTTTCCTTCTTTTTTCTTTGTTTCTTCTCTTTCTTTTCTTTTCTTTCCCTTCTTTTCTTTCCTTTTACAAGGAACAGAACTGATGGGCTATGGGACACAGCCAGCTGGAGAATGCTGTGGCTGCCAGACCAGACCTTGTGATAAGTGAGAAAAACTGGCTTGTTCAGAACCAAAGGTTGTTAATTCTGTGATTTAGAAAGAAATCTTGCATTTGCTTCCTGTCTCTGTACCTACTGCTTTAACATTTGTTCCTGAGTCTTGTTATCTCTCTTCTTGAAGCCGTAGATTTCCCTGTAACACTGGAAAGACACTCTATCGTTTGTTTGGAGACAGGGTCTTGTGTAGCCAAAGATGATCTCAAACTTGCTATGTAGCTGAGAATGGCCTTGAACACTCTAGCATCCTGCCCCCGCCTCTATAACATGAGATTACAGGCCTGAGCCTGGTTTTATATGGTACAGGCAGTGGGACACATGGCATTATGCATGCTAGGCAAAGCATCCCATCAGCCCTGGAAAGATCCTTTATAAGTATCCAGCTACACAATGCACAGCAAGAAAGTGGTATATAGCCCATGCTCAGTAAATATTAGTTATGCCTTCTGAGGAGGCTTTCCTAAAACTTTCTCATGCTTTAAAATGGTTGTTTGAAAGACTTCTGTGATTTTATATCTCTCTAGGACTGATAATGGTGAGTATATAAGAATGGCAATTTTTTAAATCATCTACCTTTCAATTTTTATCCAGAAAAATATAAAACCAATGAAACTTTAAAACCAGAACATCTGGTTCTTCTACACCTGAGTTGACAACCTAGCCTTGGAGAGGTAAAACTGAGGGTGTTCATCCTGACTGATGACCTGTTCACTCCAGTTAGAGGCATTGTCAGAGTTTTCTGATAATGGTCCCATGGATGAGCTTTACCCCTTCTCTGAATTCACTCCTGGGAGGCTTTTCATCAACTAATCAAAAGGAGACCCCCAAATAATTCTACTTTAGATATTTAAGTTCACAGGTGGCCTATGGAACTCAAGGCCCCACCGTTTATATACTCAATAAAGCTGTTGCAAAGACAAAAATGCCAGAAAGCAAGAGTTGTATTTCCCAGAACATGAATAAATATATTGGTAGTATGACTGCCCCCGAGAAAGATAACTTGACCCTAGATACAAGGGTGTCATGTGATAGGAAGAGGGGTGGGCAAGTTAGCACCAAGGATCTGTAACTGAAGACATCAGAGCTGCCTAAGGAAGACTGAGCAGGAATATCTGTCCCTGCAGCTGGGTCCTCAGCATTCCAGTGATATGTACTGAACATTAAACAACTCCTCTTCTTTATTTATCCCAGAATCATATCACGGAGGATTTTTTTTTCTTTGTATTAAAAAGACTGGATTTGGAGAAAGAGTGTCATGACCATTCTGGGGGTAACCAACTTCTCTTGATTATATTTGAGGCCCACTCCATGGGAGGTCAAACACATGTGACTGGGAGGCCACAGGACTTGTTAAGAAGTCAATTGTTGACACTTGCTAAGTAGACATGTAATAAAACTGCTGTCTACACATTTATGTTGATACTCATAGACGAGTTATCCTCTCAGTCTTGGTCAAAGAAGCCTCTCTTTTTATTGGGCAATGGTTAAGGCAGAGATTTATAACCTCTCAAAATCCTGGCAATAAGTGACTGTTGTGTGCTCAGCCTTAAATAGGACCTATAGATCATCCATTCAAGGCCCGGGAACAGGGATGAAAAGCAGGTGGAAAGACCTGTATAACTACAGCTCATCAGCAAAGACTAATGGGAAGAGAAAGGTAGGCTGTGTGGTTAGGACGGGGTGACGCCAAGACTGCTCTAAGCCATCCTATATTCTCTCTACTGACTTTACTAATTACTCCTTCCTTATATGTTTTTATTACTTACCCTATATTCAGCATAAAATATGTAATTTATTGGAATTAGCCTGTTTTATTGTTATTCACCACATAGATACCCAGTGGTTTTTGGGGTAGCAGCAGGGAACCTGAATGGTTGTCATAGGTCCGTTGGTTGTCATGGTCCTGTGGGTATCCCTTACTCTCTAAGTCTGTTTGGATTACTATTGTGGATTAGATATAGCAGGTGGGTCAAATGTAAAGTAGGCAATGCCTTCAGGGGTCAGTAGATCAAAAAGAGCATCATGCTGTGATATATGAGCGTTTTGAAAAAGCTAATATCTTAATGCTAGGTATGATTACTGTGCATATTGGCATTGCTACCTCCAACTTGTTGGCCACAGTTTTACATATTTAATACAATGAGGAAAATTAGTTTGCTCAAGTATGTAATTGCCAATGACTACTTATGAATCTTTCAGTACATCTGTGAATATTAAATTGATGCTTCCCTGAGTTTCTATTTTGTATAAAAGCTAGGGCAAAGAATTTTCTACCCTTCATGCACAGACCTAAGAGGTAATCTGGAAGAATGAACCATTGCTGGATATTGGAGTCTACTCAAAAGTTGGAGCTACAGAACTGAAACTCTGAAAAAGTCTAGAAGAAAGAGTAGGGAATCTACTTCAGGCTATAGGCTCCATTAAGGACTTTCTGAATAGGACTGGAGCTGACCAATGGTCAACAAGTGGGATTTGGAAAACTGAAAAAGTTTCTCTACTGCAATGGGAACTGTCAGTCAAGTGAAGAGGCAGCCCACAAAGTGGAAGAAAAATTGTTGGCAGCTAGACGTTGACAAAGAACTGTTGTCTAGAATGTGCAAAGAACTTTAAAAAAAAAAAGATAAACACCAAGAGAACAACTCAATTAAAAAGTAGATTATGGAACTGAACAGAGAGTTCTCAGACAAAAGGCTAAAAGATATTTTTTTAAAGTGTTCATTATCTTTAGCCATCAGGGAAATGCAAATTAGAACTACTTTGAGATCTCATTTTAACCCACTTGGAAGGGCCAAGACTAAGAAGACAAAAGGCAGCCAATGCTGATGAGGGTGTGGGGAATGCAGAACCCTTATGCACTGCTGGTATGTGGGCTGGCCTGAAGCTAAGAAGGGGTGAAAGCATGCCTAAAACCCTGGGTTTTCTCATCAGGAGAGCGGCAGGAGTTCGGCTGCTCCCCGCTTTGTCCAGGTACCAGCAGACCCCAGCGGTCAGGCTTCCCCAAGTGTTGAGGTGCCCATGGCAAGTAGCAACCAAAGGCTCACTGATTGCTGCTTATCTGACTACCAAAACATCGTAGGCGGGACTTCCTATGACCTTATAAGGTTCCTTCCTTCACTGTTGCCCCTGAGTATGCAAATGAAGCACCCTCAATGTTCTTGCCCCAACCAATGATATACCACCCCATGAATCCAACCAGCCATTTTTCCTAGGGTATAAATGCCTCTTGCCCCCTCTGAATAAACGAACTGTCCGCTGACACAACCTCTCAGGTGTCTTTTTCCTGCCACAGGTACAAAGCAGGGTTGGAGCCTGGCTCTGGTGTGAGTGCAAATTAGTGTAGCCACTATGGAAATCTAGAAATAAATTTACTATATGACCCCACTGTCACACTCTTGGGCATATACTCAAAGAAATCTGTTTTATACTACAGAGGCATATGATCACTCATGTTCATGGATGCTCTTTCAAAATAGATACAACCACTTAGATGTTCATCAGTTGATGAATGGATGATACAACGGTGGTACCTATAATACAATGAAATTTTATTAAGCTATAAATAAAAATGAAATCATGACATTTTCAATTAAAATCATCACCATGTGCTAAATCGTGGGAGGAATGATTTTTCTAATTTTAGAGTTTAAAAGAGTCTACTTGTAGACCAAGATAATAAACTAAATAGAAGTCATGAAGAAAGCTGTTCACCATATTTTAGAAAAGAAAATGCAGGTAAGTGGACTGAGCTAGGAGCACATTATACTGAGTGAGATAGCCCAGGCTCAGAAAGACACTGAACCTTTTCACTCTTATGAGGATCTTAGCACTGAATCTTTAGATTTGCATGTTTAATTTGATACACCTGTAGAATCCAGGAAATAAAGAACAGGAGCATTGATGGGAAAGAAAAAACAGAGGCCATAAGGGATTGGAGAATATGAAGCTAATTGCTTTTCCAATGGTAATTCTGTTGCAGATTATTATGGTTTTGGTGGTGGATAAGTGCATAGAATGTATTCAATATCTAAAGTGTAAAAATTGGGAAGTTTCACAGCTTCCGTTCTGAATGCCATTTCTAAATGTCTATGACTTCATTAAGTCGTACAGACTTTAGGGCTAGCTAATTCCGGTATGTGACTTTTTAAATTTATTTGCAAGTTGTTTTTTTAAATAATAAAGTCTACTTTTTAAAAAGAAAAAAGGAATTTGGCCCCTGGTAGGGGAATCATGTTTCAGTAGTTAGCCACATATCCAGGAGTATATGGGCAGCATACATTGTACTTGACAGAGCATTATATTTTAAGGGGACACAAAGCTTTGGTAGTAGGGAGGTAAGGGTGACTCTGGGAGGAATTCAGAGGAGAAGCAGGAAGCAAATATGATCAAAACACAAAACACAGTTTGTGAAATTCTCAAGGAATTTATAAAATTATTATATTTAAAGTGCTGGAAATACACATTTAATTGCTAGTATTTCCAGTTGTTTGTGAATGCATTTTGTCGTGTGTGTGTGTGTGTGTGTGTGTGTGTGTGTGTGTGTGTGTATCTGTCTGTTTCTCTGTCTTTTTGTCTGCATGTGCATGCTCATGCTCCTCTGTGCGTATGTACATAGAGGCCAGAGGTTGATTTAGGGTGCCTTCCTCTATTACTTTTCTCTACGTTTGGGACAAGTCCTTATGGTGATATTTTATTTGTACTGAAATGTAATTTTAATTTTATGTTAATAAAGTTGCCCTGGGGTCAGAGCTATTAGAGCCATAGCAAGAGCGTGGTGGTTAGAAGAGCTAGGTAGATTTCTGTGTGTTCAGGGATACAGCCAGTATTGGAGACATATGCCTTTAAGACCTGGAGGGCGGTACTTACAGGCAGTGACAAGGCAGTCATGTGGTTGGGTTTACAACCAATGAGAAGGCAGACAGAAAGAGTATTTAAAGACAGACAAACAGGAAGAAGCTCTCTCTCGGGGAAGCTAGGAGCACTGCAGGAGGTAAGATTTTATCTCTGAGCTCTGACCTCTCGGCTTTCTCTCTTTTACATTGGCTCTGTGTTTTTTATTTTAAAAAGACGATTGGATACATCTACATCTGGCGCCCAACGTGACAAGAATCCATTAAAAACTGCTTGGGGCCGGCTCCCTAGCCGGAGCAGCCGGCTCCCTAGCCCTGGCCCAGGTCTGCTTGGGCTCAGGCCGGACTGTGAGCTGCTTGCTTAAGGCCAGTGCTACAAACAGCTCAGGCCTGCCCTGCTAAACAGGGCCCCTGCCTGTAGAGCCAAGCCTTGACTCGGCTCAAGAGGGAACAAGTGGCTGGCTTTAAGCTTTAGCCGGCTACCCCTTCACTTTCACTTTCACTTTCGCTTTCGCTTTTGCTTTCTCTCTTGCTTTCTCTCTCTCTGTTTCTCTCTCTCTCTCTCTCTCTCTCTCTCTCTCTCTCTCTCTCTCTGGATTCACACCTAGGACACTAGGTGGCTCTTTTGAAATTCGCTCTGATTTCTACTGTTCTACGCAGATTTGGTAAGTCATAAAGGAAACTATTTAAAAGACAATTTTTTTCCACATTTAAAAAAAATGGGTTTTCTGTGTACATTGGAAGAAAATTGGGTTTTTGAAATTTTAGGCAGTCTGACAATGGAACAACTATATGAGAAGATTAATGTTGATCGAATTATGCAGTTTATCACCATGCTTATTCTCATTTTACTATTTAAAAAGATAGTCGATTTAAGTGCCAGGATAACAGCTTTAGAAAAACCTGTTAATTTTAACAGTGAAGTTGGTTCAAGTCTGGATCATAAGGTTACAGAAAGAAAGCCTGTTTTCACACAGTCACCCTTAATTTATCCTGTAACCGTACAGCAGATGCCTGATCAAATGGCTACACAAAATACCTGGGCTCCAATTGAACTGATGGATTTTAAAAGGTTTAAGGAGGCAATCGTATCTTATGGCATGCATTCCCCATATGTAAAGCAAATGTTAAACTCTTGGTCAACATATAATAGGATTATACCACAGGACTGGCGGGACCTTGCACAAGCTGTTCTGGAACCCAGCCAGAGACTTCAATTTCTAACGTGGTTTAAGGAGGAAGCTAGAAAAGTAGAACAACAATGGAGGGATAAAGGAATACAAGTTTGTCAGGATCAGCTTATTGGAGAAGGCCAATATGCTTCAATACAAACACAATGTTTATATGATGTTCAAACCCTAATTTTATGTCGAATGGCAGCCTTGAATGCATGGGACAGAGTTGAGGAACCAGGAAAAAAACCTGAGTCATTCACAAAGGTTATGCAAGGCCCAAAAGAATCTTTCACAGATTTTTTAGAAAGACTGGCTTCAGCAGTAAACAGAATGGTCTCAGGATCAGAAGCTAGTAAGGCAATAATTGAAGCTTTGGCATTTGAGAATGCGAATGCAGCATGCAAAAGAATAATCAGGCCGTTAAGGGCAAGATCTGCACCTTTGGAAGATTGGATTAGAGAAACAATTAATGTTGAGGTTGATGAGCATGATGATACGTGGGTAGGAGAAGTAATTTCAAAAGGTTTGAGGAGTGTTAGATGTTTTGGGTGTGGAAAGCAAGGACATTTGAAAAGGGACTGTAAACAGGTCATTCCTAGAAGCAATGTTTCTTCAAGGAACAATGGCAACAGAATGCCCCTTCCTTCTGGAGTATGCAGAAGGTGTGGTAAGGGAAAACACTGGACCAACGAATGTAGATCAACAAAGGACAGACAGGGTAATCCTTTGCCTCAGTTTTCGGGAAACTCCCGGAGGGGCCTCATGCAGGCCCCCATAGCAAAACCAGTTCAAACCTTTCCTGCAGCTGTAGAGGAAATGCCTGCTCTGGAGAGTGATTAAATAACCAAATGACTATTGGAATAAATCATGCTGGTCAGGATGATGAAACAGAGAGAATAGAAAATTCAGGAGAAAACATAAAGAAAATTTTTTGGCAAACTTCCATTAATGAACAGAGAACAAAATTAACGATAAAAATAAATGGTGTTTTGTTGTCTGGTCTGGTAGACACAGGTGCGGACATTACCATAATTGCACCAGAATTTTGGCATCCAGCTTGGTCTCTTCAGGAGGTAAACGTTCAATTGTTAGGAATTGGGACATTATCTGGAGTGAAACAGAGTGCAAGATGGCTGGAATGTATAGGTCCAGAAGGACAAAGAGGAAAATTAAAACCATATGTGGCTAACATAGCTATGAACCTGTGGGGTCGAGACTTGTTGCAACAATGGAATACTCAGATTAAAATCCCTCCAATCTCAGAAACAAATCATAAACTAGCACATGTTGCTGAGAGAAATATTAGAAGGCATTATTTTGAGTGGTCACCAGCCATCCATATTATACAGGAACAGGGCACAACAACTGATAATCTTCCAAAAATACCAACAGCTCTACCTTTAAAATGGTTAACAGACAAGCCTGTATGGGTTCAGCAATGGCCTTTAACAACAGAGAAACTCCAGGCTTTAGAAGAGCTGGTAGAAGAACAGTTAAATGCTCAGCATATTGAACAGTCAACCAGCCCTTGGAATTCTCCTGTATTTGTTATTAAAAAGAAATCTGGTAAATGGAGAATGGTAACAGACCTTAGAGCAATTAACAAAGTAATTCAGCCAATGGGCTCTCTACAATCTGGAATTCCTTTGCCTACTCTGTTACCAAAAGGATGGCCTCTCATAGTTATTGATTTAAAAGACTGTTTCTTTTCAATACCCTTACAAGAAAAAGACAAAGAAAGATTTGCTTTCACAGTGCCTACTTATAATAATTCTCAACCGGTTAAAAGATTTCAATGGAGGGTCCTCCCACAGGGAATGTTAAATAGCCCAACTCTGTGCCAATATTTTGTACAACAGCCATTGGAAGTGATACGTAAAAAATTTCCTAGATCTATAATTTATCATTATATGGATGATATTTTATTAGCTGACTCAAATGCAGATACTTTAGAAAGAATGTTTGAAGAAGTAAAGAAAATTTTGCCTTGCTGGGGATTACAAATTGCTCCTGAAAAAATACAAAGAGGAGATTCTATTAATTATTTAGGATATAAAATAGAGCTGCAAAAAATTAGACCCCAAAAGGTGCAAATTAGGAGAGATAGACTACAGACTCTTAATGACTTTCAAAGATTATTTGGAGATATTTCTCACCTACGAACTATT
This sequence comes from Peromyscus leucopus, assembly GCF_004664715.2. Lineage (NCBI taxonomy): Eukaryota > Metazoa > Chordata > Mammalia > Rodentia > Cricetidae > Peromyscus > Peromyscus leucopus. Next base: position 13,654,822 of record NC_051080.1, read on the forward strand.
GTTGGGGTAAAAAATGAAGAACTGACTAATTTGTTCAAAACCTTAGAAGGTGACAAGGACTTAAATAGTCCAAGAGAATTATCACCTGAAGCTGAGAAAGAATTGGCCTTGGTAGAAAAGAAAGTACATGAAGGGCATGTGGATCGTATTGATCCAAAGCTGGATTGCATTTTGGTTATTTTACCTTCTAGGCATTCCCCTACTGGAATATTAATGCAGAGGGAAGATATTATATTGGAATGGATATTTTTACCAAATAAACCAAATAAAAAATTAAAAACTTATGGAGAAAAAATCTCTGACTTGATTTGGAAAGGAAAATTGAGACTTCGTCAATTAGCAGGAATAGACCCAGCAGAAATTGTCATACCTTTAACTAAGGAGGACATTGAAAAATTATGGACAGAAAGTGAACCTTGGCAAAGAGCTTGCAGTAATTTTTTTGGGAGAAATTAACAGCAAATATCCCAAAAGCAACAGAATTGATTTTATAAAGAGAGCTGATTGGATCTTGCCTCGAATTGTACGGCAAAAACCCATATCTGGAGTTCGTACATTTTATACAGATGCCAACAAACAAGGAAAGGCAGGTTACAAATCAGAAAATTTAAGTAAAGTGGTACAAAGTCCTTATAATTCAGTGCAAAAATCAGAATTGTATGCTATTATGCTGGTATTAATGGATTTTTCAGAACCTCTCAACATAGTAACTGACTCTCAGTATGCTGAAAGAGTGGTATTACATATTGAGACTGCAGAATTTATCCCTGATGCTTCAGAATTAACTTCACTATTTATTCAATTACAAGATACAATCAGGAAAAGGAGTCATCCTTTATATATAACTCACATCCGATCTCATACTGGTCTGCCAGGCCCTTTAGCACAAGGCAATGATGAGATTGATAAATTATTGATAGGAAATGTGCTGGAGGCCTCAGAATTTCATAAAAAACATCATGTCAATAGTAAAGGTTTAAAAAAGGATTTTTCCATAACCTGGCAACAAGCCAAAGAAATAGTAAAGAAATGTCCTACTTGTTCCTTCTATAATCAAACACCATTACCAGCAGGATGTAACCCAAAGGGTACTCAGAGGAATGAAATCTGGCAGATGGACGTGTTTCACTTTGCAGAATTTGGAAAATTGAAATATGTACACCACACCATCGATACTTTTTCAGGATTTCAATGGGCAACTGCTCTGAGTTCTGAAAAAGCTGATTCTGTAATCACTCATTTGCTAGAAGTTATGGCCATCATGGGTATACCTGCACAAATCAAAACTGACAATGCTCCATCATATGTCTCTGTTAAAATGAAACAGTTTTTTGATTATTACAAAATAAAGCATATTACAGGTATACCACATAATCCTACAGGTCAAGCAGTTATAGAAAGATCAAACAGAACTCTAAAGGATATGCTAAATAAACAGAAAGGAGTAACAAAAACCCCCAGAAATAGACTGCACAATGCTCTATTAACTTTGAATTTTCTGAATGCCAATGAGAAAGGAACAACAGCTGCAGAGAGACATTGGATAATAGAAAAAACTACAGAATTAAATCAGCCTATATACTTTAAGGATGTGCTGACCTCAGAATGGAAACCAGGGTATGTATTACGTTGGGGACGAGGTTTTGCTTTTGTTTCTACAGGAGAAGATAAGCTGTGGGTACCATCAAAATTGATAAAGGTTCGATTTGAACAAGAGAAACCTCTTAATTAGAGGAGATGATAGTTCATCAACCAGCATGAACATCCAATTTAAACTAACTTGTACCAGTAACACGTCTTTTCATTTAATCAGATAATAATTTGCCAAAAAGGAACATCCCCAAAATTAGTCTTGGGGAAAGGTTTTTGTTTTTGTCTTTTAGGAGAATGATGGTTAAGGAATCTGAAGAACACAAGACAAATGAGACAACTGAAGAAAAGGGACAAATCATCTATCCCAGGAAACAAAGTGAAATGGCGTATGGGTATATATAATCTAAAAAAATTTTTATGTCTTCCTAAATGTTTGTTTCTGCTTTTCTCTAAAGATTTAACACTATTGGTCTTCTAATAGTCCCAGTTCAATTAAAATTTAAAGCTGACTTTGGAGTTGGAGAATGGCTCTCTCCTTCTTTAAACTCAAGCATGTTGTTAAAAGGAAAATGCAAACTCCCTGTATCATGCTAGAAAGAGCCATTTTCTGCTATGGGACAGGACAAAAGCCAAATTAATTAAGGGACTATTCTATTACTAATCTCAACTCTTTGATTCTATTCTGATTCTTTAAACTTTTCTTAAAGTATAAATTTTATATCAAAATTTACAAGATTAATATATACATATACATTTTAAACTTTGTTAAGATATGAATGGTCATATAGAGTACTAACTAATTCTAGAAAAAAGGGTAGCTGCATATATATGTTTTTGTGTTCGAGTCTCTTATCAGTTTTCTGCAGGAAATCACGACCAGGCCTAATATCAACTGAAGTCTCCGGGAAGAAGATGGGGCCCCACCACAACAACAACAACAATTCCACGTGGACAATAATAATATCACTGAACTGACAAACATCATCTACAGATCAGCTTTGAACTACAAGGTGCTCAGAGCAATTTTGAGATGACTAGCTGAGATGATCCAGTCTCAAAGACTACTTGAATAAGGACTTGAGATAAACCCTGAACTTTGGCTTTATACACAGACTGGATAATAATGAAGGATATAGTTACCTTTCCTAGAATTTGACAATTAACCTAAATTTTTCTTTCAGGATAAAGATAACTTCGCCCATACCCAGCAGCAAGCAATTTTAAGAATACGACGCCCACATTCCCAAAGAGGTGGTGTGGGGCGGGTAGTTTTTTTGGTTCTTTTTAATGGGTTTTGGGTCTGGGATAATTTTCATTGTTTAGGGGGGTTGGTTATACGTTGTTGTCAAGGGTTAGGAAAAAGGCTAAGCAAAGGAGATTAGATTTAAGGTTCTTGTTTAAAAAAAAAAAGAAAAAGAAAAAGACAATTACTAGTTTTAAATACTTTACATTATTACCAACTATTAGGACATAAAGAAATGAAAGATAGTAGTTAGACATTACAATAGAAATTACAGTCATATTAGATATGTTTTAAAAATTGAGCAGATATATTTTAGACAGGTCATCTTCAAACCCTTCAGAGATCTACCGAATATGGCATTTAAAATGTTTTAATAACTTAGAAATTTTTCTTTTTTGAGACATGTCGGCTCCTGGCAGTACCAATCTACTTCAGAGAAAATATGGGCATTGAAGAAACTGCATATGGAGTTAATTTTCATTGTGGCAAAAGTTAGCCACTGGACAACAAAGTATCCTCGAATCAACAGGAAAAAATGGACAGACAGAACACGAAACAAAGGACTACCAATTCCTGCCAAAACAAGTGTGGTTATGGCTTTATCAAAAGGCATCTTCTGAGGCCAGGACAATATGGCACCATCCCTGAAGTGGCCTTCACAATCCAGAAAAGGTACAGTGTCCTTTTCTTCGAAGACAGCTGAACAGGCAGTGGGCCGATGGCTTCTGGTGTGCAGTGGAACAACAACTGAAAGCTCATGCCTCTCAATAGTAGACTGGCATTTAATAGAGGGATGTGGAGAAAAAGGGGATGCTGAGACGAAGCCATATATACACAGCCAAGAAGAATGGACAGCTGAATTCAAAAACCATCAACAATTTCCAGAATTTAAAATCCTGAATCATGACATGACACTAGTGGAATTCAGGTGTTTCTGGTACATGGACTGCTCTCACCCAATGTGAGGTTGAACTGTTGACCTTGTGTACAACCTACTTCACAAATGAGTCTGTCAGATACGCTAAGCCTATAGACTGAAGATGATGCCCCAACACTGCAGAGAAACCTCAGGTGACTGTCCAGGCAGCTGGCTGTTTCTGTCAACTCACAAAATTTTTGGAAGTTGCTTTTGTGCACTTCCTGTTTTTATTTTTGTTAGCTAATATTATTTCCTTCTTGGGTCTCTGAGGGAGTTGAAGATTAGTTAGTTATAGTTGAAGATTAATTAGGATAGAAAGTGAATTAGATACATTTTGGACTTACTAAAATAGGATAGATAAGGGAATTATTTTCTCTGATTTGTCAAATACAAATGGACTAGACATCGTTTAGGTATTTGTTACTTGTATATATTGTATATAGTTATTGTACTTTTGTATATAGTTTTTCTTTTGTTAGTTATAACCTTTTGCCTTTTTTTTCTTTTTATTAAAATAGAAAAGGGGAAATATGGTGATATTTTATTTGTACTGAAATGTAATTTTAATTTTATGTTAATAAAGTTGCCCTGGGGTCAGAGCTATTAGAGCCATAGCAAGAGCGTGGTGGTTAGAAGAGCTAGGTAGATTTCTGTGTGTTCAGGGATACAGCCAGTATTGGAGACATATGCCTTTAAGACCTGGAGGGCGGTACTTACAGGCAGTGACAAGGCAGTCATGTGGTTGGGTTTACAACCAATGAGAAGGCAGACAGAAAGAGTATTTAAAGACAGACAAACAGGAAGAAGCTCTCTCTCGGGGAAGCTAGGAGCACTGCAGGAGGTAAGATTTTATCTCTGAGCTCTGACCTCTCGGCTTTCTCTCTTTTACATTGGCTCTGTGTTTTTTATTTTAAAAAGACGATTGGATACATCTACAAGTCCTTCCACTGAGTTCCGAGCCAGCTGTTTTGGGTAGTCTGGCAGGGCAAGTGAACCTCAGGAATCTGTTTGTCTCTATATCCCAGTTCTGGGGTTCAAGACATATTTCAGCATACCTTGTTTTTCTGTGGGTACTGGGATTGCGAATTCAGGTCCTCATGCTTTCTCAGAAAGCACTTCCCCTCACTGAACCACCTCGACTGCCATCATGCATGTAATTTTAACAAGATTCTGTGATCTAAGAAAAGCATTGAGAAGGACTCCTGATAAATGCCCCTTCTGAACAGGTTAATGTGTGCATGTGAGTTGAAAAATGATAACACAATTTTGTTTGCAAAATTCCAAGTCATAATAAATTAACATAGGACTTAGCTTTCTACTAGCTTTGGTACATGGTTTTCTCATCTGTATATTCACATAGTGAATGGAGGGAATACAATGGTTTTAATTAAGTTTTGACTTGCTACAGATCTGGGCCAGGGTGATGGTATTTATCAGTGGCTGTGGTGTGTGGGCTCATTTTATGTCAACTTGGCAAAAGCTAGAGTTACCTGAAAAGATGGAAACTCAATTAGGAAGATGTCTCCATGGGGTCTGATGGTAGGGTTTTTTTCTTCACTAGTGATTAATGGGGAGGGCCCAGCCTATTGTGGGTGGGGCCATCCCTGGGCTGCTGGTCCTGAGTTCCAAAAGAAAGCAAGCTGAGCAAGTTATGATGAACAAACCAGTAAGCAGCATCCCTCCATGGCCTCTGCATCAGCTTCTGCCTCCAGGTTCCTGCCCTGTCTGAGTTCCTATCCTGAGTCTCTTCAATGATGGACTATGCTATGGAAGTGTAAGCTAAATTAACCCTTTCCTGCCCAATTTTCTTTGGGTCATGCTTTCATCGCAGCAATAGAAACCCTAACTAGGACAGCGGGAAACAAACTCCTCAACATTTCAAGCTTGGACTCCTCAGTTCACTTAGCATTCTCTTAGGAATGTCTTGAAATAGCTCAGGATGATTTGGCACTCAAGGTCAAGAGCTTAATGAGATTAGAATGTATGGGGATGGGACCCATTTTTACTGTGAAAGCATCTTTGAGATATTTCAGTTTGAATTAAGTTTTCTATTGGCATCCATTAACAATGCTAAAAAGGCTCCCAGGACTTTTTCCTTTTCTTGGTAGAAAGGAAAAAGCTTTCATGGCATGTGTACTTTCCTGTCTGTGGCTGAGCTTCCAGAGTTCCACTTCCTTTCTTTCAGATTTCCTATAAAATATACATATGGGATAAAAATAATTAGTCATAATTCTCTTCTTGGTTGCTATAGCAATGGCAGTTCCTTAGTACATCCTCTGCTCCTTTGTGGACTTATGAATTAATTTAGCACAAAGCAGCTCAATTTTGGAAACAAAGGCCTTTGGAAATGTGTCAAGTGTTATTACAGGGATTTTATGGTGCCCAGATCAGAATATCTAGACATTTACTGAGGGGCAGGGCCTGTGCTCATGGTTAGAAGTGAGGGCTGCTACTCTGCTGATCTCTCTCTCTCTCTCTCTCTCTCTCTCTCTCTCTCTCTCTCTCTCTCTCTTTCTGTGCTTATTCTATTCTAAGAGTAACCAGTAGGGAAACACGTATTTAGAATAACATTCAGTCTTTTTTCATCATCTCACACCAAAAATATATTCCCCACATTATGTGTTAATATACTTTTTTTTTCTGAGTACACTCAAAGGGAAAAGTAATATAATTTAAGATTATTTATTTGTTTGTTGCATGTGTTTGTGTGTGTGTCTATGTGAGTTTATGTACACTGACTGGGATGCAATAACTGGTCAATGTATTATAACTAACTATAATTATTTTAAGTAGAAAGTTTGCATAATTTTGTAAACATTTTCTCCTGCTACTTGTAAAACAGTGATTGATAGCTTTGACCCTATTTTGTGCAAATGCAGTTCTTCATAACAATCTGCAAGAGACGAGTCCAGAAAAGCTAAAGATGCATTTTTTGATCCCTTGTTGATTGTTCAAGCCCAGGACTCTTAAATCCTCAGTGTGGAAGTGAGCTTTCTGGCATTCCCCTTTTGCCTCGAGGCTGATTTATTTCAGGTTCGATGGACAACAGAGTGAAGCACCTAGCGAGTGCGAGGCGATTCTTATGCTTAGACAGAAGGCTGCTATTTTTTTTAATGCATTGTTCTCACCTCTGGCATTTCTGTGTAAATTTGCTGCATTTGCAGATGGCCAAGAGCCTGGAGCCAAATAATACTTGTGTGCAATGAGGGATATGGATGAAACTTCCTGTGTAAGGGCAACTCTTCTTCACTCCACCGACTGCAGGTCTGAAATTGCCTGTAGGGGACATGGTGATCATCTTTGCTCATAGGACAGAGTCAGTGAATAAGGAAATTTGTAGCCCACAATAGTTTTACTTTTCCTTGATGAGGGAATACTGGACAGGTGTGGCTTTTTAAGCTGTAATTATGAACTTGAATCCTTCTGTTGCCTATAAACAATGTCTAGTTGAGAACAGGCTTTCTATCTAGGGGAAACTGTAAAACTTGGTGAGAAAAAAAAATAGACTGAGTAAAAGTTGTTCTTATAGTCAAGTGTTCTGAAAGAATGAGGCAACGTGCCTGGAGGAAGAAAGTAATGATGGGGAGGCCTTTGTCTCTAACTTTTTTGCAGCTCTCAATACACACTTCTAAAGAAATATGTGAGAAATAGAAGGACTCTAGGTGGATCTCTATTTTTGAGGCTAGCCTGGTCTACATAGTGAGTTCCAGGATAATTATGGCTACACACAGAAACCCTGCCTCAAAAAACTGGAAGAAAGAAAGAAAGAAAGAAAGAAAGAAAGAAAGAAAGAAAGAAAGAAAGAAAGACAGGAAGGAAGGAAGGAAGGAAGGAAGGAAGGAAGGAAGGAAGGAAGGAAGGAAGGAAAAGAAAGAAAGAAGACTCTGGTGGTGGAGCTTAAAGGGGAACAGGATCTGTTAGACTTGAGACAAAAGACAAAAGATCTCAGGTTGCACCATGATTTTTTCACCTGCTGTTTTTAACCTGGCTGTGGTTGCTATATATCATGTTGGACCCTGGACTCCTCTGAAATGAAACAGGGCTGACAGCATACTTTCCGTCTATCATGTAGTATTTCTGGAAAGAGTAAATAACATGAAACATGGTACAGCCTGGAATCACTACTGCTGTCTCTACTAGCAAATAAACAAAGAAAAGAAAATCATCAAAGAGCTGAAATATCCCAGTGTAAATCAATTTATGGTTGTTAGTTATTAGGCTGGCAGTTTTTGTATAAAGCAGAAAAAATGTTTATCAGATATTCTTTGTGTATACATATTAAGTTGTATGCTGTGCACATAATATGCTTATACTACATATTGGTTAGTTATAGAGATGTGGTTAAAAATTGAGACTGGAATTCTGAAAATACAAAATTCTGAAAACAAGGTGGTCTAGTGAGTGCCCTAACTGCTTTAGGTTGATATCGTAGAAATAATTCTTGTCATGTGTGCTGTAATGTTACAGAAAAGCTGATGAACGTGACTTTGGGTCCCCGGGATAGTAAAAGCCCATTTTCCTTATTGTCCTACTGCTTTTTTTTTTTTCTTTCTCTCATCTTAACTGAGTCTTGACACTAGCTTAAACTTCCTGACCTCTGGGGTTGTGGCTCGCAGTCTACCACACAGGGCTAGTTCTCAGGTCTGACCTCCTTCTCCACTCTCTTCCCTGTGGTTTAGGAGATGTTGCTATGCCATTGAGAAAGTGGAAGCAAAACATTCATCACTACTACAAACTCAGAAGAAAAGAAATAGATTTAAAAGGCAACTGCCAATGTTAGTGTGGTAGTCCGGGAATTATTTGGCTAAGAGTTATGTATTGCTAAGTCAGACAAACCACCAATAGAACTTCTGACTCAGTCTGCCCACCCATCAAGTGTGGGTGATGGGTGGTGTCCATCACCCATGGATGTGGATGCCCTCTATCCTTCATTCGTTTGTAGCTGAAGTAAACGCTTGTTTCGTTCAGGCACTGTGATGGGATCAGACAAAGGAGAGTGACAGCTGTTCTGTGAAGAGTTAGAGATTGAAGCCCAAGACAAACAGCAAAGCAGACTTTCTCAGGCTTGTGCCGTCAACCCCGTCATACAGCACATGGAGTTGGAAGTGTGTGCCAGGGAAACGATGAAATCAGCTCTGGTAGAGTTGAGAACCGACCTGTTTAATTTCACCTCAAACACATTGTGCTGTGTGACAGTTCCACAAGGTGCGTAGGTCTAGGTAACTGGAGTCTTAGTAACGCTGGCTGCTCTTTCACACTATCTGCTATAAACACCCAACACCACCTTCCACTTAGCTGCTGACAACTTTATTATTTACTAAGAAAAGTAAAATCGAGTAAACAAATGCCCTGTTGCTTTCCAAGCGTCAAAGTGATCGGCATAGCAACCATCAGGAGCGTGCGTTTTGGCTTTCTTCTGCTGCAATGGCTCTGCTTCTCTCTGAGAAATCCTCCTGTGCTCCAACTGCACCTGTGCCCCTGGCTGTCAAAGAACTCTCGCCACAGCCTTCCCTTCTGGCCGAGTCAGCGGGCTTTCTCTCTGCGTCAGGATGTTCCTATCAACAAATGTGCAAGACCAGCACCTACCTCAGCAGAAGGAAAATGACTCCTCCTAAGAATCCACAATTTCCCCTGGTGGCAGAGCTTCCCAGACGTGTCTGTGCGGGCTAGCTACACTTTCTCACATTTCCAGTTTCGTGTGTGTGTGTGTGTGTGTGTGTGTGTGTGTGTGTGTGTGTGTGTGATGAGTGTACACATAAAATATATACACTTTCATAAACACACACACACACACACACACACACACAGTGTGAATGTCTAATCAAAGTTACAAAGTGCAGTAGTCAGTCTTGGATGTCCTCTAAGCCAGTCTTCACATTGAATGTGAACACAATGAGTCACTTCTAGAAAAATCTGATACCACATTGCCTTGGACATCCTATTATATAGCTAATTGGTTTTTTCAGTTTCCCTTGGTTCTGTCTTTGATTGCTGTCTTTTTTTTTTCTATTAGTCTGGATCTGTGATGCTCCTGAGAGGCTCCTGTGTAGAAAGCTTGGTCCCCAGGTGATGGTATTTTGGGAAAGTACTGGAAACCTTAGGAGATGGGAACAAGTTGGATGAAGTGGGCCCCTGGGAGCATTCCTTGAAGATGATATTGGTACCATTGTCCCTTCCTTTCTGTCTCTGACCCCTGGCCACCATGTGAGTGCCATTGATATCCCATTCTGTCACTGACAGTCTACCCCATCACAGGCCTGGAATCAACAGTCAAGAGCTAATGGACCAAAACCTATGAACCCATTAGCCTACACAGATACTTTCCCCTTTATGCTGTTTTTCTTAGCCATTTTGTCCCAGTGATGGAAGAGGTGACTGACACACTCTCCCATAAGTCAGTGCCAGCCCTTCCTCAGACAGCAGTCAACACTTTCCTGTCATACTTTCCGATCCCCTGACTTTGAATGTCTGTATAACGGACAGCACCGGGTGTGTGTACCATCTCTCACTCGCATGCTTGCTCTTCCTCTTCCTTCAGTCTTCCCCATCCCAAGGAGAATCGTTGTCCCTGCCTCTCAACTCCAAAACTTAACTTCTACCTCCCCCCTCTTCATTATGCACACCACAGCAGGAAGTAACCACATTGCCTTGGACATCCTATTATACAGCTAATTGGTTGTTTTCAGCTTTCCTTGGTTCTGTCTTTGATTGTTGTCTTTTTTTTTTTTTTTTTTTTCTGTTAGTCTGGATCTGTGATGCTCTCTCCAGAGGGCAGTCAGTGGTACCCCTTCTCCACCAGCATCAGCCTCTTTCTCAAGCCCTTCTCATCCTTCTCTGGACAAAGCTTGCGCATTTTCCATTCTTACTGCTCTGTGATTTCCTGTAATTCATGATCAAGAGTGCCAAGGGATGTTTTAAAAATCGGATTGTATTTCTCACTTAATGACTCCAACAGCAACATGAATATAATCTATCTCTTCCAAACAAATCGACCATAATTTTTTTTAAAAAGAAAATTACAAAACTCAGAAAGAATAGTTGAGGATTTGGGGTAAAATAACATAATTTAGGAGTTTCCTTTAAAATAGTACTATATTCTATACCCTCAAAAGGTTAGAAAAGAATAAAAAAATTAGATGAAGGCATATGGTAAAATGCTAACTGTTGACATTGATTACACACAAGTTCATTAACTTCCATGTCAACATATATGTATACATAAGACAAAGGCAACCAGGAAGGTTCCCAACTTCTGTTATGGTCATATACAATGTTCATCTGTCTTTCTGATCTTTTCCAGTACCTGCTTTGTTGGTTACAAGTCAACCACATCATCTCCCTCCTAATGCTTTAAGACTTTGTACCTACTGGTCCCAAAGTTTGGTGCATACCTCTTGTGGCTTCATGTCTTACTGGTAGAGAGAGTTCCCCTCACCATCACTCAGCCTCCACTCATCCCTACACACGATTTTTTTGTTCATTCAACTGACTTTTTTATTGACAAGTTTATTTACTTTTACTGGGGTTTATTGTATTTTTTATTGCTATTGACTTTATTTCATGTGTTTTTCCTTCATGTGTGTATATGCAGCATCTGTGTGTGCCTGGTGTTCACAGAGGCCAGAAGAGGTCATCAGATCAAAATGCACATAGTAGGTTTGTAACAGGAACTTATTACCAAGTGAATTGGTATTACTCTTTTTGTGTCATCTTTTCCTCCTGGTTATACATGACCACTGCTGTGTGAGTCAGTTGTGATCAACTGCAGGGGTTTCTCATGAGGCTCAACCTGATGATATTCCCTTTTGAAAGGAAAGACGAGGTTCATGGAGGTCAGGCATGTATACAAGATTCTCTAGAAGCCTTTCCTCTCTGGGATGGTTGGCTGGAAGTGGCAGCTTTGGTAGTATAGCTGCCTGTAAGCTGACCAAGGAAGGCCAAGTAGTTCTGTTTTACACAAATCCTCCATGCTCCAGGTAGGAGTCTGCAGTGGTACACTTGCCTGTGAGCTGTCCAGGATTGTGTCTGGTTGGTGGTGCTGTGTTACACGTGCTTCTATCAATAACAATGAACTAGCACATCTAGCTGGACTTGGATGGAATCTTTTCTTATCTGTCAGTCTGCATAACAAATGGAAATAACTGTGTATGTGTGCCTGCATGCATGTATGTGTTTGCATGCATGTGTGCCCATGCTAGTGCATGTGTGCACACATATGTATGTGCAAGTATATGTGCATACACACACAGAGGCATGATTGTGAGAAGTACAAAGAATGAGCTTCCCTGTGCCCAGAGCCATTTTGGATGTCTCCACTTTCTATCTTGTTTTCCGAGTCAGTGTCTCTCACTGAACATGAAGCTCACAGTTCTGGCTAGACTGTCTGGTCAGTGAGCTCCAGAGGTCCTCCTGTTCTCCTTCCCTCAGCCTCTCCCTGGGGTTACAGATGTGCGCACCACATGGGCTTTTACATGGATGTTGGAGTTCCAGTCCCAGGTCCTCTGCTATACTGGTATGCACTTCTTTTCTTTTAGGTATCACAAATACCAAAAGGAACTTGGCATTCTAGTTTTTCTATTTTAAAAGTTTTTTTTTTTTATAATCACCATACTGTGAATAATATCACAGCAAAGCCTTTGAACTCCTCTCTAGCTGAGTATACGTCATCAGAACATTACAAGGTACTCCCTAAACATGTTCAACTTTTATTAGTTAAATAAACTAGAACCCTTTAAAATTATATTCTCTAGTGGAGTGAGTCAAGGGAGGAGGCAGCAGGTAAGAGGGTTTGAGGGTTTGGGGGTTCTAGGGCATAACACCCACAGAATAAGTTTGGGAAGAAATTCCATGACTTCATTTAGTTTCAGAGGAGATTCAAAGCCCCTAAAGCCCTAGTGTTAACTCTGCTCATTTGGTTGCTACCAGGGTCGGTGTATGGTGTTAGTGACTCAGTACACCATGAGGAACTTAAACTATTACCCACTTAAAATCATTGGGTCACACAGTCCTAACCACCGGCGTTAGTTACTTTTCTGTGGCTATGACAAAGTCACCATGACCAAGATCAACTTGTGAAAGAAGGAGTTTATCTGGGCTTGTGGTCCCAGAGGCACAAGAGTCCCTCATAGTGGAGGACATGGGTCGTAAGCAGCAGGCATGACACCAGGAACAGGAAGCTGAGGGCTCACATCTTCAAACACAAACGAGAAGAAGAGAGAACAAACTAAAAGTAGTGTGAGGTATGTAACCACGAAGCCTACCCCAGGGACCTGACCCTCTCCAGTTAGCACAACAAAGCAGGACCACGTGTTCAAGTGCAAAGGACGTTAGAGGACATTTCTCATTCACGCCTTCATACCACTAACACTTAACTGTTAACTCTTGTTTCTCGGGACATTAAATGTCCACGTTGGCCTTCATGGTGGTGTCTGAGATTTCAGTCCATGGTAGTAAGACTATACTGAAATGAATTATAAGCTTAAGACAGAGTAGTGTCTGTCTATAATTGTACTCCAAATATGGTGGGACTTGAGAAGAACAAGAAAATTAGGATGTGTAGTAATATATATGTAATATATATGTGTATATATGCATGTAGATATGTATATGTGTATATATGTTATATATATATATGCTGTAATATATATGTCTGGCTGGCTACCTGTGTCTTCATATACATTCCATATCTAACATGGAAAGCCATTTTGTCTAGCATCTCTTTAGTTTCTAATAATAGAATCATTTCTCTCTCCTTTTCTTATAAGATACTCTGGAATTTACCCCCGAATTTAACTTCCTAATTGAATACATCATTTATAAGCACTTATGATTTAGCCAAACACTTGACTATTTTCCTTTTTCCTAATGTTGGATAGTGGTGTTTGCTAGGATGTGCAGTGGGGTGAAGTTTAACTATCAGATAGACTTCACAAGCGAAAAGACAAATATGCTGGCTTCTTTGAGTACCATCAAGGAACTGAAAAATTGTAAAATATATTACGTCTGTAGGTTGGTAAATTTCTTTTAAAGATCAAATTGTGAGGTATCAACCAGAGAAGCCTGCTCGGACACAGGTTTAAGCCAACAGAAAGTCTACAGTGGGTATTTGGGATCCCAGCATAATCCTGAGCCTTTCTCAAGATGAGCTTTTAAATACAAAAGCCATATCCAGGGTTGACATACTTTAGTTCACAAGAGTAGTCAGGCAGAAGTGGAACTACAGAAGCCAAATTGTAGTGCACTTAGAGATCTCCCCAGAATTGTGGATTTGATGGATTAGGTCTTTGTTCTCATTTTACCAGGTGGTACTGCCAGTCCTTGCTGGGCTCCAAGGCCTGAATGGTACCTCTATCATGTTGTCAGTTGTGCTGAGGTCTGGGAGCCTATGAAGATCTGGGAAACTATTACAAAATATAAACTATTTTAATTCATATTTAGAAGTATTTCTAAAGCATTATAATGAATTTATCAAAAATGGAATTCCTGGGACTAGCATACTTTTGAGAAACGGAGTTTAGATATTGAGAGCTGTATGTTGTATATTCACAAAAAGATACCAAATTATAAGTAAGTTTTATGTTATGCGGTGACACATGTATATCATCAGTGATGAAGAAGCTTTTTCATTGAATCTTATGATTGAAAGAGCAGTTGGGGTAGAGTTAGTGACTGTTCCTACTCTACTATGAACTACTATGTAGTGTGTATGTAGGACTACAAGGTGTAAATATTTATTAAATTGTACTGATTCTCATTTTGGGGGTGGGGTGGGTAAGAAAACCCACCCACAGAAATTGTACACTGCATTAGGTGAGTTTTTGTTTTACTTTCTCTTACTGTTTACATGTAGGCCTGGCCTACATCCCGCTGAACCTATATTATCCACTGAACAGAACGTTGGGCCCAGGTACACATGGGCATAGGAACATACTTAATTATGGTGTGATCTGGATTATCTAAATTTATTGTTTAAAAAAATTGGTCCCTGGTAAAAAGATAAAATGTTTATTTACTTTTCTTTCTTAAACATTTAAAGCAAGTTATAGAATGAAGTCTCCTTCCCTCCTTCCTCATAGTGATGATGACACACTCTCATCAATGCACCACTGGAATGGGGAACTCCTTCCTCCAAGGGGGTGGGTCCTGCTTTCTTTTCCTCTCATGAGGTTGTTTAGGCATCACCATTGTCTAGGTACGCTTCATGTGGTGGGGAATGGGCAGCTCTGGGGACGGGCCAGCAAGCAAGCTGTTCGGTGACCACAGCAGAATGCGTTCTGAGTACTATACAGTGTAGCTGACAGACATTGAACTTTGGTCCTTCCACCTTAAGTCTGATAAGCCTAGGAAAGCTCAGCACTCTCAATTATTGTTTAGGCCCCACTGCTGTGGGATGGTCTGTATGTGCTCTGATTGGTCAATAAATAAAACACTGATTGGCCAGGGGCCAGGCAGGAAGTATAGGCAGGACTAACAGAGAGGAGGATTGAGGGAACAGGAAGGCTGAGGAGAGAGACACTGCCAGCCGCCATAACAAGCAGTATGTGAAGATGCCAGTAAGCCACGAGCCACGTGGCAAGGTATAAATTTATAAAAATGGATTAATTTAAGATGTAAGAACTAGATAGATAGAAGCCTGAGCCATTAGGCCAAACAGTTTAAATAATATAAGCGTCTGTGTGTTTATTTTATAAGTGGGCTGTCGGACTGCTGGGGCTTGGCGGGACCTGGAGAGAATTCTCCAGCTACACCCCACCCTTCCACGAAGAGCTAAGGAAATCAGTGTTTGCTAAATGAGGGACAATCATTCTTCTGCAGGGACAAATTATCCAATGATCCCAAATGGTCAGCCCCAAACATATGAACAACACTAAATGGACTTAGAGGTTTTATGTGTATGTGGTGTATGTGTATGTGTGTGTGTGTGTGTGTGTGTGTGTGTGTGTGTGTGTGTGTGTGTATAAAACAATAATTAAAGATGAAGAGGTAATGAATTTGACAGGGAATGGGGGAAGACACAAGGGGGAGAAGGTAGGGTTTGAGAGATGTAAACGTAAGACTTGTGTATGAAATTTAAAAACACGAATGAGATAAATGTGAAAACTATAAAAAATAAACAAAAATTCAGGAGTAAGAAGACTGCTCCTGAATCAGAGGCGCTGTGTGTGTGTGTGTGTGTGTGTGTGTGTGTGTGTGTGTGTGTGTGCTATGTAAAAAAAGATGAGTGTATCTCAGGCAGTGGAAATTGCACATGCAGGAGAGCACACAGAACCCCTGACATAGTTCTGATGTAAGGCCACTGGCAGAGCAGTTAATTTCATAACTAATAGGTCTTGTTCTGCCTGAGACACACTTACAAGTAGAAGTACATGGACAGAAAATTGAGTGAAAGTTGGGGAGCGTCTGCTGCTCAGCCTGGCCGTGACTCTCCATGTTTCCGGAGTTCCAGTGCCTTGTTTCATGTTGATCTTCCCATTTTCCTCTTTCCACGGACTTGAACTGCATGAACCACCAACCACCAGTCACCATACAGCTTTTCCCAAGCCACCAGCACTTGTGTTAGTGCCAATTCCTCTTCTCTCTCTTACATTTGTAAACTATTTATTGAGCTTGTTGAGGTGAGACTATGCCTTCCTCTAAATGACTCCATGTTGCATCGAACAGCGGCTCTTAGGCTGTGCCTAGGTTGAGAGACTTGAATTTACAAGCAGGTGTTGGAAATGTTTCTGGTGCAAATACAGGATCAGAATGATTGTGCACTTTGTTATGCATGTGGACAGTACTCCCTGCCCAGCACCACCCATGAAGCACAGGCTGATCATGGTAAAAACTGCCCCATCTATAAATGTATCGAGGAAGAACAGAGCATCTGTGAGCACATGTGCATATTAAAAACATCATAACATAGAAACCAAATAAATCCATGACACACCAGAAAGATGGCCGTAGTGGAGCATCCTGACGTAGACTCCATAAAGAGGAAGTCACTTCACGCTGCAAGGGCAATGGCCCCCATCAGCCTGTCACCTGACTACCTGATTTGTGCAATGACAGACTGACAGGTAGAGGACTCCCCACTGGCCTAGGGACTCTAGCTCAGCTCAGTTCCCACTGCTGACACAGCCTGCTTGAATGGCTGTCAGTTCTGCTGACCTTGTGCCACCAGGCATGCCCAGCAGCGGACAGGTCCCAGCAGAGGATGTAAGGAGTTGGCAAGGGAAGGTGGTGAGCCAGGTCATGATGGTCAGGAGAGTCTTACAGCTTGACTGACTGGCAGCCAAAGCACGTCTTTATTTATATAGACTTTAGTAAGCTGGGATAGATTCATGTTGTTCCAAAACATAGATCATATCATTTTTGTTTTTGGACACAGGTGTTTCACTTTCTCTTGCTCACCTTTTATTCATTACTGATAAACTATGACAGAGCAGAGTTTTTTTTTTTTTTCTTTTCAATCATTTTCCCTCAAGTTGGGACATCATTGATAAACAGAGTTATCATTTTCACCCATTAGCCCCATAACCCATTTTTTTGTTCTTGTTCTCAGGCTGGTAGTTCTGGTTGCTTCAAGGATGCTAAACCAAAACAAAATCTTCAAGCCAGCCTGGGCATATCGCCATGTCCCAAGCAGTGTATTATTAACTCTGAATGGTCAGAGTGCCCAAGAAAATTTCTCAGGCTAAAGCTGCTGCAGTTGTTATTAAAATTCTGGCATAGTACAATGTTCACATTTATATCTTTATAGAATTTGTCTATATGTCTAATCCTGGCATTCTGTCATTCTTTGGTCATATGACACCATAGTGGCTCTGTATGTGCTAATTTTTCCAAGAAAGGGAAGTCCTGACATATCATTCTTGTATCATCTTTCCACTCAATTCTTTGCTCATTGATATAAGTCTCTATGTAGGGCAGAGATAACTTGAGCTAATCTAACTTTGTTGCTATATATGCTATGTAATTACCCAAGTGTATAGTGGGAAGAGGCTTGCAATCTGATCTGTGTCCAACTCTTCTAGCCCATGGAATTTTGTTGACTGTTTTAAGTTTACTTTGTTTTGATTATCTTGTTCCTGAGTAAGTACAAGAACAGATGTTCCAAGAATATCTCATAGCCTCATAAAGAGGCCTCTGGCTTATTTATGTTTGTCACATCCTCCAAGATGCAATGAAGACCTTCTAGTAGATAATGATAGCTCCCTAAAAGCAGGAGGGGTAGTAAGTTCAGGACTTTCCCAGGGAAGCTTAGAAGCAATACTCCTGGGAGAAAGCATAAATGATTCATAAAAAATTTTCATCAATTCAATATCCCCAAATTGTACAAATATTAAAAGTCCCCCAAGTATGTAACAGGTGGAGATGTAAACCAAAGGTGGCCATCATGTGGCTTAGCTTTGCTGGATCTTTGTCAAGCAGCTATGCTGGCCTTGTGACTTTTGCCATTTCCATCAGATACGGCTGTGCCAACCTTGGACTTTGTGTCTATGGCCTCCATGTTCCCACACCTTGCCTCTTTAGCTTGACTTGAACCTTAGACAGGTCAAAGCTGTGATCCTGTGACTTGGTTCTGTAGGGATAATAATGCCAACGGAGCTCCTTATCTAATCTTACCTAACACAGAGACTCTTTATTTCTTCTGCCTCAGCAAAGGCTTTATGGATTCCTTAAACTATGCTACATCCTCTTTAAACCCTTTACAGCCACTCAGTGACCTGAGTAGAAAGCTATAATGATGGTATGGTGTATAATTCCCAATCTGATAATTAATAGGAATCGTGAAAATTACAATAAAAGAATCTGTGTTTGCCAGTGGCCATATATCAAATTGGGACTACTTGACAAATTGCAGCCAATGACACTGACCCAGCTTGTGAATTTATTGTCATTTATAAATTCTGACATGTGGAAAGGTTAAAATATATATGCCTGTGTTCCTGGAATGGCACACTAAACAGAATTCTAGTCTGTGCTAGGAGACAAGGACATACATTTTAACAAATTATTCACTGACATCTTATTTTCAGGAAATAAACAAGATAAATAAGTAAAATACAGAGTGTGCTAGATAAGGAAAGTTAAACTGAAAGTGGATAGGAAACTCAGAAATTATATATATATATATATATCTGTGATCTGAGAAAGTGGTCATTGATAATAAAAGGTGAGAGGCCAAACCATGGAGTCATCTTATGGGAGAACACTAAGGCCAGAGAAGAGTAAAGAGAGAAGATGAATCAAGAGCATACCTGGCCTTTCTCAGGCTAGACCAGAGGGAACCACTGTGGCTACGGCGGAATTTTTAATGGGGAAAATGTGCAGAAATGGTCACAGGGATATAGAAACACTATTGTAAAGAGCATCTTGAAAGGTCCGTGACTTTTAACTCTCGGATGGGAAGTCATTGCAGGGTTTAAGCAGGCGTTGAAAAGGAGAACATTGGCTTACATGTTAAGAACAGACTATAAGAAGAAAAGATAGTCTAAAAATAAAGTGGGCTTGTTAGACGTGGGGAAAGGTTAAACTACCCAGTGGCTAGAGGGTGATGTGACTGCAAGGTTGTATAGCAGACGCACCCACTGTGAACATTCAAAATGCAAGACGAAGGTTAAAATTGAGGTGGTCTGGAATCAGCCTGGCTGTGACATGACTACTACCTCTCCTTTGACTCACTAGATAAAATGGCCAGTAAAACTTACTCCTTCCTTCATTATTTGGTAAAGTATCATGGCAAGAACATCAAGTTGGCAACATGATATAGAAGTCTAGAGAGAAGCTATCTGATACCAAAAGGAAAAGCTGGGAATTGTATACATGATATTTATACACGCAGGGATAAATGATCAATTTACTGAGAATAGCAGTATAGAAACTGAAGTCAACTGATGAACATTCCAACCTTGAGCCCTGAATATTACCATATCCCAATGTTTGGGCTTTGGGTAGATTCAAAGATACAAAAAAATATTAGCCAATGGAATCAAGAGGAAAGGTGGGGATGAATTTCTTCTGGGTCTCAGCTGGAAGACTGCACACATCCTTCTAGTTGCTATTACGGAAGACACACAGCGAGTGAGAAATGTGCTCTGCACATAGCAACAGGGAGATTGACCATATCAAGTCTGTACATTTCAGTTCAGCAGCAGAAATGGACATCAAATCGAGCAAGAGAGAGAGAAAGTGGAGGTAGTCAATAGATCATTTGGTAGCTCTTTGATTTGGGAGCATAGACAAGTGGAATTGTG
Organism: Peromyscus leucopus; assembly: GCF_004664715.2. Lineage (NCBI taxonomy): Eukaryota > Metazoa > Chordata > Mammalia > Rodentia > Cricetidae > Peromyscus > Peromyscus leucopus. The sequence goes on from NC_051080.1 coordinate 13,674,815, forward strand.
GCTGAGAGGAAAGTGTGTGAAAGAGAATGTAGTTCTGTTGGTTTATGAAAAAGCAGAGATCCCCCCTTCCCCAAGAAGTTGTACATGGATTTAAGTTTGGTTCTACGGTAGAGATCTTCCCCTTACATGGCTATTTTAAATATTTGTCCACCAAGACATGTGACATGGGGAATGATGTTGAATTCGGGGGATAAGACCCATAAAGAGAGAGCGTGAAGGTGACGAGCTGCAGCCCAATCAGAAAGTGGCAGAGTGAACTGTCGAAGCACAGTGTTCATGGTGTTGAGATTCACGTGGGGTTTGCTTTCTCAGAGAAGAATAGAGAGAAAAAGCTTGGGTTTTAGAAATGAAAATGTCAATACCTCACGCTGAACTGTATTCAACTAAAATGTCAAAGAGCCTGCAGCAACACAGGCATTACAAAGTGATGAGGAACCATTCATCCCCAAGGGCTGCGCGATGAAGGACAAGCAGCATGATACAAGGAATAGTGTGGGCTTTAGTGCCACACAGGCTTTTAAATTCTGGTCCAAGCACTTTGGGGGCTTGTTAACTTCTTCTGGTTGTAGAATGGAGATATGAATAGTATTTCCAAGGGAAGGAGTTAAAATAGTGTGTGAAGCAGGTGAGTGACATGCAGTAGGTGTGTATGAAAGCTATTTAGTCAATTACAGGCAATGGGAGAGGGTTTAAATTCAGCTCAAACATTGCAAATAAGCAACCCACGTTGCTGATAATAATTCTAACTGCTTCTACCTTCTCTGCTCTGGTGTTGGAGGCCAGAATTGCTGTCTTGGAGGATCCTCATCACTACCCTTTCTAGAACAATTCTTTGACAAATGAGACCCTAAAGGTGACCAGCTCCTTCCTGGTTTGTTATTCTAAAGGACAGACGCATAAGTTTGTCAAAAGCGGAGAGCTGAATTGGAGACGAAAGCAGCTATTGACTAGAACTTGGGACCTGAAAGACCAGAGCACAGTGTCCTCAGGCACATTCTTTTTCAAGCAGATTATTAAAGAATGAATTGAAGAAATCCTGTAGTCAGTGTAAGGATTATCAAGATACTAAGCCAAAAATTATAGCTACCTGAGACAACAAATATTCCAGGGTTATTCTAAACCCATAGTACATTTCTTTCTAGCTCCTTTAAAATTCAACAATCTAAGTTCTTGCCATTTTGCATCTTATCTATGATTAGTAACTGGCTCTGATTGTGTAGTTAGATGTTTGAGATAATTAGGAGTTATGTTCCAGATAAGGCAAGGGTCTCTGGTGATTTCCCACGGCTGTTTTGTGCATAATCATCTATATTTGTTACATTTTTAAAAAGAGGCTGAGCAAGCTGGCTCAGTTAGGATTTACATAGAGTGAGAGAAGGATTTATATAGAGTTAGTTTATATGGAGTAAGAGATGATGAGGGGGCCTCCTTCTTTGGCAGATCAGCTTATTGCGCATTATCTAATGTACCATGTCACTGTTTTGTGTGTTCTGAAAATGCTATAGCATCAGCTAAATGTATGGCTAAAACTGAATCCATAACCAATACCCTTGGTAAGACATGCCGCTTTTGTACACAAATTTCATTTAAAATGTCCTCTGACTTATTCTCAAGACTGTGGATTTAGAAAGAAGCTCTTCAAGAATGATAGTCAGCTTGGGGGTAGGGTGGGGGTTAAAACTAGAAACAAGGATGTTTCTAATGGGCAAAATACTCCTCTCCTCCCAGGGAAGCTTTTAGTATGTCTGATGGTCTCGGTCTTCAAAACACATACAAGAGCCTCAGCTCATATTAATATTTCAAGTTTTAATATCGAGAAGCAAGGCAAACATTTCAAGGCAGCACAATCCAGACCAAATTGGATTTCCAAGTGTAATATATTTTTAAAATCCTTGCTGCTTTGTAGCAGAAAATACATTTAAAGAATCATACAGGCTAATATGAATAATTCCCAGAAGAAATGCTACAGAAAAAGGAGGGTAGGACCCCTCGCAGGGTAGATTTTCACAAAGAAACACATTAAAACTGCTGTCAGGGAGGTGGGTTTTCAGAAATACTCATCTCCTGTACTCTTTGTGCATTAGATAGATACTGGGACATAGAAATTAAGACTGGGCATCTCCTGACAAAAGGGCTACATTTGGGATCTGGAATGTGTGCTGAAGACTGTGCAGAAGGACTTGATCTCTAGGGTGATGTTCCAGAGAAGAGATGGGGCCTAGTGTAAGCCTTTAGATCATTGAAGGAGGCTGTAGAGACCTCACTCTCTATCTGTTTTGCTTCCAGGTTGTAATGTGAGCAGTTTTGGCTGAAAGCAGATAAACCAATCAACCTTGGACTAGAACCTTCATAGCTGCAAACAAAAATAAACATTTCTGAGTCTTTCAGTTCACTTGGTAGCTTTCTTTTTTTTATTTCATAAAGGCTAACAGGAATAGAATTTGAACTTGAAATTTGAATAATGTTGAATATTTGGCATTAGGGAATAGACATGAGTTTTGGGAAGGCAGGAGCAGAACATGATGGTGTGAAATATTCTCCACAGGCTCATGCTTTAAATGCCTATGTCCCAGATGGTGGCACTGTCTTAAGTGATGTAGAACCTTTCCAAGGTCGGGCTAAGCTAGTATGGTAGGTCCAAGGGGTGGGCCTTTGAAAGCTGTCCTCAGCTCTGGGAGGTGTGAGCAGTCCCTATCATATGCTCCCACTAACATAAACTGAGCATCTCTGCCATGGCCTCCCTACCATGATGCACTAAAACCCTCTGAAGCTGTAAGACAATGCAAATCCTCCCTCCCATCAGTTCTTTCTGTCACACACCATGGTTACAGACTTGGTCAATGTTCTCTAGAGGAACAGAACTAATAGAATGACATATCAGAATTAATATATATTACAGCATGGATTTGTCAGATTGGCTCACATGCTCTGTGATGGGCAGTCCAGCCATGGTTGGTTGTCGGTATATTAGAAGGCTTAGAGGCTGGCAGCTGCTCCTTTCCTGAGACTGGGGGCTTCAGCATGGCTGACCTGGTGCTGAAGACCTACAGGATTTTTGAAGCTCTTCAGGCCAAATTGGAAGGCTGAAGAAGCCAGATTCTGATGTCAGTGGAAAGTGTTGGTGGCGTCATCATCACCACCATCATCATCATCACTATCATCATCATCATCACTATCATCATCATCACCATCATCTTCACCACCACCACCACCACCACCACCACCACCACCACCACCACCACCATCAGCAGCAGCAGCGGAGGAGGAGGGGGAGGAGGAGGGGCAACAGCAGAGAGCAACAGCTTTCCCTTCCAATCTGGGCCATACCTGGAAGGTGGTGCCCACTTTGGGGAAGTTGTCTTCCCCCTTTAGTTAATCCTTGCAGGGAATTCTCTTAGGGACCTACCCACAGGTGTGTCTCCTAGTAGATCTCAGATCCAGCCAAAGAAACCATCAGTGACTCAGCAATATGGATTATATCACCTTCATGATGAATCTTTCCTCCACTTGGCACCTCTCAGATCTTTCCTCTATTCCCATACCTTTTTCAACACGCAAAGGAAAGATTTTCTATGTTAAGAACTCATGGACTCATCTGGATAAACCAAAATAGTCTCTCAAGTCCTTAATCTCATCTGAAAGGTCCTCTGCCATGCAAGGTAACATCCACAGGTCCAGGGATTAGACTTTTACAGTGGGGCAATTGTCTTCCCCATCAGACTGTGATCCTGAGTTTCCTTACTGTCTAGATAAAACCCTTAATTTTTTTTTGTTGGCATGCCCAACAGCTTCTTATTTATAAACCTCTCTGGATTGCACAAAGATCCACTCTAATCTAAATCAGGGCTACGCAGGAAGCACTATATTACTTTCTTCAGAAGAAGTCAAATATATTTCTCAGCTGTCATTCTACCCTCCCTAGATGGAAAATCTTTCTTAAGTCCTCGTGGTTGAAGTGCTTGTCTCCCTACATTTAGAGTCCTAGAAAGATCCTGATGGTTTCAGGCAGAAAGAAATGACCCAAGGAATTTCTTTGATCTTTGCTTCTGCTGAGATGTAAGGCTCATGCCTATCTCGGTCGGTCTCACCTTCTCTTGCTAAGCTAGCTGCTCCCAGGAGGCCTCTGCTTCCTGCTGAGTTTTGGAAACTTGGAGTTTAGCAGTACAGAGAGTACCCCCTGCTCCGGCCCCCAATAGCTTAACATGCCCATTCTCTCACGCCCAACCCAGGTGTCTTCTTTCTCTAGGGTGTTTTAGAGTGTGGGTCACAGGCAGAACAGCACTTTTCTCTTCCTTCAGGTTACAATACCATGTCTTGGCCTGAGTGAATTTGCTTCATTTCTTGCCACCACCAAATATAAAAGTTCTATTTCTTACTTTCTCACTGATTTCCCTGAAAATGTTCCCTGTTCTGGAGGCAAACCTTGGAACTAGGACAAAAACTGCTGATTTTTTAAAAAGCTTTTGCAAACAACGGTTAGAGAAAAGCGAGACCTTGAAACAATTGGGAGAAAAGATTTCTAGAACAAAACCCAAGATAACATATTCATACTTGATTTCTTGGTTCTGCAATGATGGAAGAGGTCAAGGCCTTGCCACAGATGACGTTAGCAGTTTATCAGCTAGATGCACACCACAGCTAAGATACCAGGATGTGATAAAATCCTTGAGTTTAGGTTGGTAATGCTAGGGGGAAAAAGAAGAGCAGTGAAATTGAGACTTGAAATATTTAAGTTGGGTCTAGGGTATAGCTAAATGTTAGACTACTTTTCTGACATAATATGGCAGGCCCTGGGTGTGATTCTAAGCATATACACAAAAAGTGTAGTTTGAATAAGGATAATACATAGAATGAGACATATTTTTTTTTTATTTCACAGGAACCACTAAAAATCAGTAATATATATTTAATTTATTTGTGTTATTTGTGTGTGCTATTGTGTTATTTGGTATTTTGTGTGGGTGTTTGTGCACATGTGCTGCTGTCCTTGGAGGCCAGAAGAGGATGTTGGATCTCTTGCTGGGAGAAAATTTATTAAATCTTCCTCAGCTGTAAATCCAGTGAACTACAGTAATAACCAACCTGGCACAGCCGTATCTGATGGGAATGGCAAAGTTATAAAGCCAGCACAGCTGCTTGACAAAGATCCAGCAAAGCTAAGCCACATGATGACTGCCATGTCACCTTTGGTTTTCATCTCCACCTGTTGCATACTCAGAGACTTTTATTATTTGTACAATTTGGGGATATTGGATTGATGGGAAATTTCTTATGAATCATTTATGCCTCCTCTCAGGAGTATTGCTTCCAAGCTTTCCCAGGAAAATCCTGAACATACTACCCCTCCCGCTTTTAGGGAGCTATCCTTATATACTAAGTCTTTCTCATGCTTTGGAGGATGTGACACACATAAAGAAGCCAGAGATCTCTTTTATGAGGCCATGAGACATTCTTGAAACATCTGTTTCTGTACTTTCTCAAGACAAGATAATCAAAACAAAAGTAAACTAAAAAGGTCAACAAGATTTGGTGGGCTAGAGGAGTTGGCCACGGATCAGATTACAAGTCTAGCCAAGAACCTGTGGCTGAAGACATGACAGACCCTAGAATAAAACCTTATAGATTATTATATTGCTAAACTTATATAATTACGACAACCTTCTAAATATTCATACTTATGGCAATCTTAGCACAGCTCTCAACTCATCAGAGAGGTTTCTTTTTGCAGCAGATGTAGGCTATTGTAGATACCCACCACTGGTCAAAATGCATATAAGTGGCTGTGGAGTGTCCATCCCCAAAGGGGACATCCATAATGCAGGTGCTATACACAAGGCTCAGGGAATGCTGTGACAGAGGAGGAAGAAAGATTGCAAGAGCCAGAAGTGATGTGAAATGGTCTTCTTGACAGGTTGTCACATTCATTGACTGTAAACATCTGTGGATGCCTGCACAAGACCACACCAATCTACATTCCAACATGGATGGGAGAAAGCCAAGCAAGGCCTCATTCCTAATTAAGCAACTACAGGCAGTCAATGGTTGCTGAGGAATGTAGAGTCTTTTTTTTATTTTGAGGCTGCCCATGCTCAAGTAGGCAATACCAATGGAGTATATGCACATTTATATATATATATATTTATAATTATAGGAGAAGAGGACATGAATTTGAGAGGGGGTGTAGGGGACATGAGAGAAGTGATATATATACATCTGTTGGGCCCAGGATCCTCATAATCTGATGATCTCTGCATTGTGTCCAGCGTGGTTTTCATCAGATCTCCCAGAGCTGGAGTTACAGTGGGTGCTGGGAACTTAACTCTAGTCCTCTAGGAGAGCAAAAAGTGCTCCTAACCACTGAGTCATCTCTCCAGCCCCCAGATGTTACATTTTATTACATTGTTTCTTTTTTGTCACCCAATTTTTAAGTTATTCTTATCAGATCTTTTAAGGTTTTATTCTGCAGGGGCTAGAAATATGGCTTAATGGTTAAAAATATTGGCTACTGTTCAACAAGACCAGAGTTCAATTCCTGAAACCCACATGGCATCTCACAACCATCTGTAATTCCAGTTCTAGGAGATCAATGCCCTATTCTGGCCTTTGTGGTGCCAAGCACATAAGTGGTAAACAACCATATAAGTCGGCAAAACACTCACACACATACAATTAAACAAAAGAAAAAAGATTTATCCTGCTGATTTACTGTATATGGCATTACAAATTTAATTACCATGAATTTTTGTTGATCATATTATCATTATATTATTATAAATTTTAACTATTATTATGTATTTTAACTGCAATAGTACAAAAGCAGTATAGAATGGCCTTTGAGGGAGCCATTCTGCTATGCCAAAGCTGATATCTTGATTTCAAATAAATGTTAGAGAAAACAGAATTTTGAGACAATTCTAAAATATAAGATGTAATTATTTTAAGCTTACAGATTTTTAGGAACATGTGCACTAATGCTGCCATTTGATTACTGTGAGTGACCTTTGATCTAGCAGCTCTGAGTAGTGCCGTTTTTGAGCCTGGTAAATAGAGAAGAGTAAAGTCATTACCATGGAAGTCATCTGTTAGGATTTGTAAATGTGGTTACCCCAGGGCAAGGGCCCAAAAGCTTAGCAATCATAATCTCTTTTTACCTAGAGTTAATAATCCAGGTCTGTTCTTGTAACTTTTTGTCAACTTGATACAAACTAGAGTTATCTGGGAAGAAGAACCTCACTTGCAGAAATGATTCTATGAGACTGGCCTGTAGGAAAGTTTGTGGACATTTACTAGATCAATGATGGATGTGGGAGGGTCCAGCACACTGTGGGTTGTCACGGGTAGTATTTGAAAGCAGGCTGAACAAGTCCAGTAAGCAGCCTTCCTCTATGACCTGTGCTTCAGTTCCTGCCTCCAGGTTCCTGCTGTGAAATCCTGTCTTGCCCTTCAATGTGCTATGACCCAGGATCTGTAAGCCAACTAAACCCCTTCCTTTCCATGTTGTTTTTGGTCAGTGTTTTATCACAGCAAATGAAGTGAACTAGAGCAAGATCTTCAAGTGCCTTCTCAGTGGCCATCTAGTGAAGGCATACCTGTCACACCATTCTGCCTCCTTCCTGTGTTCTCAGTTAGAGACTTTTCCAGCGTGAACTGGAATCAAGCTCATGGCCATGTCGAGAATGCTGCTCCCATGAACCATATCTCTGAGTATCTGAAATTGGTTTCAGTGAAATTCAGGTGTATCTTATTACCTTAACAAAGTGCTGGAAATATGGGCCAAATATGTATGATTGATATGATGTGTCAGTTTGCTTTAATAAAAATAAACTTCTAGAAATCCTCTTTTAAGATATGATGGAGACAGAATTGATTGTTTTTGTCATAATCAGTCCATTCCATTTTTATGCTTTGGGATATGCTATGCATATAGAGCTAAGAGTCTCAGAGACCTAATGATATTTGCTTGGTGATACTTGTCATAGAGCAGGACTTAGGAACTACCAAACCAGGCTCTTAGGCTTTGATTTGATTCAAAACTGATTGTATTATCCTGTAGAGTAAACTTGACAGACCAAGTCCCCTGTATATGTGTGAGTGTGAGAATGCATACACACATATGTGCATGTGTATATGTGTGTAAATATACACTCAAAATATGGCTAATAAACTGTACATGCCTGAATTAGCATTATACTGGTTAAAATAATTTGCTTTGACATATGAAAATAACTATGTATAAAATGGGAATTGCATGTCATGTTGCTGCTCTAAACAGTAGCTTATAACCACTTGGTGCTTTCCTTGTAGTCTGATGAGGATGTCAGATTTCTACAACAAAGAAGGAATCTGTTCTTCGACCTCCGGATGTGCCACTCTAGTTTTCTCAAGTAAGTGCTGGTTGTGTGCAGCTCATAAAGGAATGCAGGCAACGAGGAGGAGGAGGAAGTCCCTGAAGCTTAGCTCTGTGTTCCTCTTCAGGGCTGAGTCTTTTATTTCTAAACACTTTTCATGCCTCAGAGAAAAAGTGACTATGACTTCAAACTTGTGTACTTAATGAAATTCAAAGAATGAAAACTACTTCCCAGAAGATGTAAAAATAGTTGTCCATGGAAACATTAGCAAAGTTCATCCTGACAAGGCAGCAGGAATGTTTACCACTCAATTTAATCTAACAAGCACTGGGACTCTTCACTTATGCAATTTATCACTAAGTGACAAAATGTTCAGTCCTAGAGTTCTGGGTAAGTAATGGCTACAACAGGCTCAAGTTGTCTAAGTAACCTGATGTAGAGTTCAAGCTGTAATCTTCTGGTCTATTTACTTGTTCTGCACTAGCTACTGAGGGTTTCAGACCTTTGAAGCATAAATTAAAACCTGGTGAAGTTAAGAGTTAACATAGGCATTTCTTAGTAGTTAAGTAACGTGCTGACTTTATATGTACCTTGCATGGAGGAGATGGATGGAGGTTAATTAGATTTGTGTGAGCGAATGCCTAATTTGTTTTTTTCTTAATTTATAGATTTGACTGAAAGATAGTTAAATGGACAAGTTAAATAAAAATAATGCTGCAAAATATGCATAAATATTTTTACATGTGCATAATGTTTCACTAGGGAAATGTAAATAGTTATGGAAAGAAAACAGCTAGCACCACACTGGAAAAATAGGGATGTATTGAACACTGATGTTTGGGTCCTAGCCTTAGGTAGCCTTACTCAGCTTGATGAGGAGTTAAGCTTTGCCATCATTTTGCCCTGCATTTAACATTCTAGAACTTTCTTTGTATTTAACTCCAAGCTGTACAATAATTCAGAATAAAAATTCAGCAAGACAGGATTTGATTTGGGTAGTTACCCATTGGATTTTTATCATTGGTTTTTCCTTTGATGGTTTTTAATTAGCATATGGTAATTATACAGAATGATGGATTACACTGTGGTATTTTCACACTGTATCTTATGAATTCTGGTCATATCTACTTTCCATGACTTCTCTTCTTCCCTCCCACTCCTGCTGATTCCCCATCCACTTCCCAGCTTGTTTCTTCTTTATTTTCATCCTTTCATGTCTTGGTCCAATGAGTTTCAGTAGTTGCTTAGGGGAACTTGGCTGAGAGGCTGTTTACAGGAATGTGGGCTACATGACCTTGTCAGTGGTCACACCACTAACGGGCGTGTTTCTCCTCTCAAGAGTCATTCACTACCTATAGGTCCTCAGAGAGGAAGGAGGCCTACTAACCTCTTTCTCCTCCATAATAGGGTGTTGACAGTTCAAGTTTTTGCAGGTCTTGAGTAGATAATCAGAGTTGCTGGGAATTCATCAGCACAGTGGCATGTCTTACCTGGAAGACAAGCTCATGACACTGCACCATCCTTGGGTTCTTACATTCTTTCTTCTCTTCTATGATATTCCCTGAGCCGTGGAAGGGATGATATAGATCTCCATGTAAGGATAAGCACTCATCAGTCATTTATTCTCAGCACTCTAACCAGCTGAGATCTCTGAAGTTACCACTCTTCACTGCAAAAATCCCTGAAGCTTCTCTGACTGAAGATGACAGCAGGTTTATGGACATAAAAAATTATTAAGAAGACAATTTGATGAATTGACGATGTCCATTCAGAAAAAAAAACAGCATCAGAGCTTCTCCCCTATGGCTTATGTTTTCCTAGCCACACCATTGACCAGGTTCACAATACCACATATGAATTCCCACCTATGGGTCTTAAAGCCAATCAGAAAGCAGCTGGTTTCTTTCATAACTGTGTCGCTGCTTTTGCATCTGAACTAGCCATTTTTGTGTGCCAACTTGACACAAGCTAGAGTCATCAAAGAAGAAGGAACCACAGCTAAGGAAATGTCTCCTTGAGATCCAGCTGTAAGGCATTTTCCCATTTAGTGATCAATGGGGAAGGTCCAAACCCACAGTGGGTGGTGCCATCCCTGGGCAAGTGGTCCTGGGTTCTATAAGAAGGTGGGCTGAGTAGGCCAGGGGAAGTAAGCCAGTAAGCCACTCCCCTCCATGGCCTCTGCACCAGCTCCTGTCTCCGGAACCCTGCCCTGTTTGAGTTCCTGTCCTGACTTCCTTCACTGATGACAGCAATGCTGAAGTGTAAGCCTAATAAACCCTTCCCTCCCCAACTTGCTTTTTGGTCATGGTGTTTCATTCCAGCAACAAAAACCCTAACCAAGACAGCATCGGTTGGCTTATTTCGTTTGGGTCACTTGGGTCGCATTACATTCAAGGTCCGTAGGGGAGTAAGATTATGGATAACAATCTCCCCCAGCAGGCTGCATAAATTCTGTCACTGTGAGGGCTAACTAGCATGGAGGAAGCCTCCAGCTAAGCTCCACCTGGGTTGCTCCATTACCCACCTCCAGAGAATATGCTACCTCCCACAATAGGGTCCTACCATCTAGCTCTTGTGTCACTAACAGCAGTGGCAACTGCCTGTATTATTTTGGACCTATCCCCCCACCTGCAAACAACAACTTGTAGGGGAGTAGCTAGTTTAGCAGTATGATTCCCAGTAAATAACCTGTGACCACTGGAAACAGTTTTCATGTGGGTGTCAATGTGCAAACCTTTCCCCTTTTTTAAAGAAAAAAAAAAGCAATATTGTTAGATGAGCTTAGAAAATATCTGGTCACCTTATTACTTTTTTGTACATTCTTAATAATGTGTGACCTCTGAATCCCCTCTGTGCCCCATCTCCCCTGTCTGACTTCCCCTCTTTCCATACTCTGCCTCTAGAATTGCCCCTTCCACTTCCAAATCAAGTGTGTTCTGCTGCCTCCTTAAGCTCTCTTTCTCTCCCTCTTATGCCTGTCTGCTTTCTTGGCCTTGATGTACACTCACACCCACATGAATGCACCGTGTGAAAACTAGAGCTACATTCTGAGTATGAGCGAGAACGTGCACTACTTGTCTTTCTGGAGTCTGGGTCACCTTGCTTCATACAACATTTTCCAGCCTCATTCATTTTCCTGCACATTTCCCAATTTCTCTTTTCTGATGAATGAATTCCATTGTGTCTATGTATCAGTTTTATTAACCATTCAGATATTAATTGACATCCAGGCTTGTTCCATTACCTTGCTGTTGTGAAAAGAGTGGCTATAAACATGGTGGACCTCCATGGTGTTGTAGACTATTATTTTAAGGTGTTGTTATTTTTGGTTATGTTGCATTTGTTTAACTGTGAAAGCTGTGTTACTTGACCTGTCTAAAACACCTGATGGCCTAATAAAGAACTGAACAGTGAATAGCAAGGCAGGAGAAAGGAGAGGCAGGGCTGACAGGCAAAGAGAAGAGATAGAAGGAGAAATCTGGGAGGAAAAAAGGAAGAAGTAGCCAGAGAAGGAGGAGGACTCCAGGGGCCAGCCACTCAGCTACACAGCAAGCCACAGAGTAAGAAACAAACAGGAATAGAGAAAGATAAAAGCCCAGAGGCAAAAGAGAAATGGGATAATTTAAGTTAAGGAAAGCATGTAGAATCTCAATGAGTTTTAATTTGTATTTCTCTGATGGCTAAGAATGTTGAACAGCTTTTGAGTGCTTGCTAGCTTTATGTTTCTTCTTTTGAGAACACACTTGATTTTGAAGTGGAAGGGGCAATTCTAGAAGTAGAGTGTAGAAAGAGGGGAAGTCAGTTATTTTATTTATAAATAAAGAATAAGCCTCCATGTGTAACTTATTTGGGAACTGGGTGGTGGGCCTCCCATAACACTAAAACCAAAACCAACACCATGGTAGGAGGAAAGAGTCCTTTGGTTAAATCATAGTCCTGTGGTAGTTCTACTTTTATATTTTAAAGGAACCATCACATGGATTTCCAGGATTAGGCCAGTTTGCCCCCCCCCCCGCCCCCCCCCCACACCAGTGTGTACAGGTTCTCTGTTCCCATACTCTTATCAGCATTTGTTGTCATTTGTTTCTTGGTGATAGCCATTCCAACTAGCATGTAGAATCTCAATGAGTTTTAATTTGTATTTTTCTGATGGCTAAGAATGTTGAACAGCTTTTGAGTGCTTGCTAGCTATATGTTTCTTCCTTTGAGAACTATATTTAGTTCCTTAATGCAATTTGTTTAATTAATTATTTTTTTTGGTTTGGTTTTTCTTATTGTTTAATTGTATAGTTCTTTGCATGCTCTGGATATGAATTCTCAGATGAATAGCTGGGAAAGATTTTCCTCATTCTGTATGTATCTTTACTTTTCCGTACAGAAGCATTTTACTTTCATGAGGCCAGATTTTTTAAATTGTTGGCCTTATTTTCTGAGCAACCAGAGCTGCATTCTGAAATCCCTTTCCTGTGGCTATGCATTTAAGTGATTTTTGTGCATTTTCTTCCATCAGTTCCAGAGTTTCACAGCCTACATTAAGTTATTTGATCCATTTGGAGTTGATTTTAGTGACAGACAAGAGATAGAATTTAAATCTGCATTGGGTATTCTTGTTATTCCCAGAACCATCCATTGAAGAGTCAGTCTTTTCTCCCATGGGTATTTTCTTTGGCATTTGTGTCAAAAGTCAGGTGTCTGCATCTGTGCAGGTTCATAATTGTGTCCTTGGTTCTTTCCTATTGATCTGCATGACCATTTAATACCATAAGTGTGTCATTTTTATTTCTCTGGCTATGTATACTGACTTGGCCTTAGGTTTTGTGATATCTTAGCATAATTCTTTTTTACGATGGATTTTCTTTTGGCTTTTTGTAATTTTTTTGTGCTTACCTGTGGATTTTTAAATTAAGAGGAACCCTTGACAATTTTATGTATACTTGTAATTCATCCTGGTTACTCTCTCCTCACACTATCCTTTCTTTTCCCACCTCAATCAACTCCACATCTTTCCTACTGCCCCTTTCCTAGATTTTCAAAACATGGTTTTGTCACATGGCCCATGTGGTAAAGGCAGTCATCAGTGTGACCACTGAATTGATACTATTCATTGAAGCCTGGTATGGTTACCAGTCCAAACACAACTGAAGACATTGGCTTTCCCTTTTCCTGAATCTATCCCCAGGAAATAATTCAACAGTAGGGTTCTCTGAGTCTCTCCTCCATCTTTGCCTGGCTGTTGATAATCTCCTTCTTATGTAGATCCAATGTAGTTATCTGTAGTTGTGGAGATTTCACGATTGCAATGAGTGTATAACCACTTACCTTGGCAGAATAGACCAGTTTTTGCTTGCTTGCATAAATATTGAAGGTTTTCCCTGTAGTTTTTGCCTTTTAAAAACTCCCCATACCACTCCTTTCAACAGGTCTGAAATATGAATTTAAGGCTGTCATCCTGCTAGCAACTAATCAATAAATCTTTTGATTATAATTGGATTGAGTCTATGGTCTCTCCCCAGGGCTTACAAACTCCATTTATGCTACGAAATTCTATTCCATGGATTTTTGAGTGGGTTTACAGTATTATAAGTATTGAATACCTCTTGTGAAGAGGGTTAGATCCAAGTAGCTGTTGGTCTCCATAACTGTTGTGCTACTATCGCATAAGTGGGCACATTTTGCCTGATAGGTTGATATCATAGCTTGTAGGATTTACTGCTGGCTATCCCCATTGATGCCTCCCCCGTGCCCCTGCTAGGAGTCTGCATAATATCTTTGGAACTGTGAAAACTAGTTGGGAAGAAGGAGGCTTCCAGCACAGTTCCAGCTTGATTTCTCTATATCATGTAACCAAGGATTCTAGTGCCTCCACCAATAGGGCCATCTCACATAGTGCTTGTTGGAAGCAAAGAACAATGACAAGGACTTGAGCTTTGTGTGGCCCTCTAAGGCTCTCCTGACCGAAGACTTACAAGGAGTTATTGCATTCCTACCACTGAGATTTTTGTGTAATAAACTGTAGATTCAAGGGCTCTTTGGGTTTTTGTTGTTGTTGTTTGTTTGTTTGCTTGTTTGTTTGTTTTTACCAGCCATGCATGGTGCCTCCCTCCCAACATTTATTTTAGTTTAGTTACAAGATTGTAGGTTTCCATTTGGCTTTTTCATTGTGGCTGACCATTCCCCTTCAACTCCTTAACTGCCATTTCTCCCATCTGTCCCTACTTAAACTTTTCTACCCTCAGCATTTGCTTTCCCTTCTTTTATAATACCTATAATCTACTATTCACCCTCCCTTACGGCACCCCTCCCCCAATGGCATCTCTCTCTGACTTGCACAAGAACTATATTCTAAGATGAATATACAAAGTTAGAAATCTGAAACCAAGACACACGTGTGGATGAGAACAACATGTGGTGATTGTTTTTCTGTCCTGAAGTTATCTCACTCAGGATAAGGTCTTCTAGGTCCATCCATTTATCTGAAAGTTTCATAGTTTAATTTTTCTTTACAGCTGAATAAAATTCTGCTGTGTATGTGTACCACATTTTCAGGATCTATTCTTTGCATGATGGACACCTAGGCTACTTCTATTTCCTAGCTGTTATGAATAGAGCTGCAGTAAATAGAGATGAGGAAGAGTGTTGGTGATGGGCTATAAAGTCCTTTGGATACATGCCCTGGAGAGGAATAGCCGAGTCATATAGTAACTCTATTCACCAATTTTTGAGGAGTCTTCACAAATCCAAAGTCGCTCCCCCAGTTTGCAGTGGCATCTACAGTCGATAAGAGTTTCTCTTTCATTATTTGTTGTCATTTAATTTCCTGATTGCTATTTTGATTGTAGCTAATAATGTTAAGAACTTTAAAAGTATTTATTAAACATTGGCATTTCTTTTTTCATATGTCTATAGGCCATTTCTTGAATGAGTTGTTTGTTTTCTTGATGTTTTGTGTTTCTGAGTTCTCTGTGTATCCCAGATATTAACTCTCTGTCAGATTTGTAGCTTGTGAAGATTTTCTCCAATTTTGTGGACTGCTTATTCACTTGACTGATTGCTTCCTTTGTGGCTCAGAAGCCTTTTAGTTTCATGAAGTCCCATTTATCAAATGTTAGTCTTGTTTCCTGAGCAAACAGAGTCCAATTTATGATGCCCTTACCTATGCATATTATATGTTGCGGCATACTCCAGATTTTCTGTTCTAGCACTTTCAGAGTTTCAGCTTTTATATTGAGATCTTTGACCCACTGGGAGTTAATTATTGTGTATGGAGAGAGATAAGGATCAAGTTTTATTCTCTATATGTGGTCATCCACTTCCTCCAGCACTATTGCCTGAGGGCATTTTATTTTCTCTAATGTATACTTTTAGTGTCTCTGTGAAAAATCAGATGATTGTAGTGATTCAGGCTTAAGTCTGTCCTTTATTCTATTGATCTAGCTGTCTGTTTTTGTGCTAATATTATACCATTTTTTATTACTATGACTCTGTATTACTACTTGATATTAGATATGGTAATGCCTCTAATACTGTTCTTTATAGTTGTTTTTTTGTTTATTTTATTTTATTATACAATACTATTCAGTTCTACATAACAGCCACAGATTCCCTTGTTCTCTCCCTTCCTGCCCCCCTCCCCTTCCCCCAGCCCACCCCCATTTTATCCAACCCCCCATTTCCACCTCCTCCAGATCAAAGCCTCCCCTGAGGACTGAGATCAACCTGATAGACTCAGTCCAGGCAGGTCCAGTCCTCTCCTCCCAGATTGAGCCAAACATCCCTGCATAAGTCCCAGGTTTCAAACAGCTAACTCATGCAATGAGCCCAGGACCTGGTACCACTGCCTAACAGATGCCTCCCAAACAGATCAAGCCAATCAACTGTCTCACCTATTCAGAAGGCCTGATCCAGTTGGGGGCCCCTCAGCCTTTGGTTCATAGTTCATATGTTTTCATTCGTTTGGCTATTTGTCCCTGTGCTTTATCCAACCTTGGTTTCAACAATTCTCGCTCATATAAACCCTCCTCTTTCTCACTAATTAGACTCCCAGTGCTCCACTCGGGGCCTAGCCGTGGATGTCTGCATCCAGATTCCTCAGTCCTTGGATGGGGTTTCTGGCACAACTATTAGGGTGTTTGGCCATCCCATCACCAGAGTAGGTCAGTCCCAGCTGTCCCTCAACCATTGCCAGCAGTCTTTTCTGGGGGTATCTTTGTGGATTTCTGTGGGCTTCTTTAGCACTTTGTTTCTTCCTTTTCTCATGTGGTCTTCATTTACCATGGTCTCCTATTCGTTGTTCTCCCTCTCTTTTCTTGATCCAGCTAGGATCTCCCGCTCTCTTTCCCTCGACCCTCACCCTTCATTGCTCCCACTCATGTCCAGGCTATTCATGTAGATCTCATCCATTTCTCTGTCATTGGGTTATCTCCGTGTCTTTCTTGGGGTCCTGTTTTCCAGGTAGCCTCACTGGTGATGTGAGTAGCAGTCCAGTCATCCTTGTTCCATATCTAGTATCCTCCTATGAGTGAGTACATACCATATTTGTCTTTCTGAGTCTGGGTTACCTCACTCAGGATGATTTTTTCTAGATCCATCCATTTGCCTGCAAACCTCATGATGTCATTGTTTTTCTCTGCTGAGTAGTATTCCATTGTGTATATGTGCCACAATTTATTTATCCATTCTTCAGTTGAAGGGCATCTAGGTTGTTTCCAGGTTTTGGCTATTACAAACAATGCTGATATAAACATAGCTGAGCAAGTGCTCTTGTGGTACGATTGAGCATTTCTTGGGTATATACCCAAGAGTGGTATAGCTGGATCTTGGGGGAGATTGATTCCCAATTTTCTAAGAAAGTGCCATATTGATTTCCAAAGTGGTTGTACAAGCTTGCATTCCCAGCAACAGCGGAGGAGAGTTCCCTAGTTCCACATCCTCTCCAGCATAAAGTGTCATCAGTGTTTTTGATCTTAGCCATTCTGACAGGCGTAAGGTGGTATCTCAGAGTTGTTTTGATTTGCATTTCCCTGATGATTAGGGATGTTGAGCAATTCCTTAAATGTCTTTCAGCCATTTGAGTTTCCTCTGTTGAGAATTCTCTGTTTAGTTCTAAAGTCCATTTATTAATTGGACTGTTGGTCATTTTGATGTCTAATTTCTTGAGTTCCTTATATATTCTGGTTATCAGTCCTCTGTCAGATGTGGGGTTGGTGAAGATCTTTTCCCATTCTGTAGGCTGTCGCTTTGCCTTGTTGACCGTATCCTTTGCTCTACAAAAGCTTCTCAGTTTCAAGAGGTCCCATTGATTGATTATTTCTCTCAGTGTCTGTGCTACTGGTGTTATATTTAGGAAATGATCTCCTATGCCAATGCGTTCAAGACTACTTCCTAATTTCTCTTCTAGCAGGTTCAGAGTAGCTGGATTTATGTTGAGGTCCTTGATCCACTTGGACCTAAGTTTTGTGCACGGTGACAGATATGGATCTATTTGCAGCCTTCTACACGTTGATATCCAGTTATGCCAGCACCATTTGTTGAAGATGCTTTCTTTTTTCCATTGTACACTTTTGGCTTCTTTGTCAAAAATTATATGATTCGACTGGGTTTTGTTCCCTAAGCTGAGCACCAAAGGAGGCTAGAATATGAGGTAGTTGGTTTTTTTTTTTTAACTCTTTGCTCTTTGGGGGCCCCCACCCAGCTCCCAAATAAATACATAGAGACTTATTCTTACTTATGAATGCCCAGCCTTAGCTTGGCTCATTTAGAGCCAGCTTTTCTAACTTAAATTATCCTGTCAACCTTTTGCTTCTGGGCTTCTACCTTTCTGTATTCTATAATCCTTTCTTTCCTTCTTACTCTGTGGCTGGTTGTGTAGCGGGGTGGCTGGCCCCTGACATCCTCCTCTCTTCCTTTTCTCACTCCTTCCCCTTCTCCTCCTATTTATTCCTTCTGCCTGGCAGCCCCACCTATACCTCTCCCGCTTACCTATTGGCCATTCAGCTCTTTATTAGACCAAGCAGATGTTTTAGAGAGAAAAAGTGACACAGCTTTACAGAGTTAAACACATGCAACACAAAATAATGCAACATGTATTTGTATCATTAAACAAATATTTCACAGCATTAAACAAATGTAACACACCCCAAACTAACATTCCACAACAGTTCTTTTACTCAGGATTGCTTTAGCTTTTGAAGGTTTTTTCTGTGTTTAAATGAATTTTGAGGGATTTTGATTGGCTTTGCACTGAATCTGTAAATTGCTGTTGGCAGGATGGTCATTTTCCAGTTTTTGCGTTTTCTTAGGCTCCAATCGGTTTATTCATGTCCTCTTTAAATTCATCCAGGTTTTTATTTGTCATCCCTCTGTATTCTCTGAACTCTCTAAAATGTTTATAATTGTTCTTTTGACTTCCAATCTTGGGTTTCATCTAAAATTTCTCATTGGTAACTCTTGCCATGGGATTGGTGGTTGGGGGAGATGGTATATTTTCTAGGGTTTTTGATGTTGCTGGTTTTTTTTTCTTGTTGTTTTTTGTTGTTGTTGTTGCTGTTTTGTTTTTTCTTTAATATCACTTGTGATTTTTTTCCAGTGGGATGAAAGCATCTAGAGTTAGATGATAGTTAGTTGTGTCTTTTGATATGAGTTTTTAATCCCACTGTAAATAGGGTAGTATGGGAGGGGGTCATAGTTTCGGGGAGTACCAAGGGAATGGAACAGAAGGGAGCTGGTCTCTTATTAGAACAACATGGGTGTTTAGACAGAGTCTCAAAGTCTGATGAAGAGGAAGGGCTAGGCAGTCTGAGGAGGATGAAGACAAGGGATCTTGGAGCCTAAGATGGCAGAGCCAGTATTTTAATTTAGTATGCAGTGAGAGTTCCCAGGGTCACATGGGTGGGAACTAAGCAGGGAAAGCTGGGCTCCTACACAGTGCCTGAAGCCACTTAGGTCAGAGGCCTAGAATGACTTTCCTGGGGTGAAATAAGTAGGCCTAACTCTCCTCAACTGGTTTCTGAGGGCACCCACGCTGGGCACCTGGAGTCAGTTTGTCCATAAGAATCTTAAATTGATTTTTTATGTTTTTCTGAAGAATGGTATAGGTCATTTTATAGGCCATGGGAGGTTGGCCATTTTCACAGCAGTAATCCTCCTGACCTATGAGCATAGCCACTCTTTCTACCCTCTAGTGTGTTTCTGAATTTGCTTCTTCAGTGTTTACATTTTTCACTGTAGAGGTCTGTCATTTCATTGGTTAGGTTTATCCTTTGTCCTCAATATAGAGGAAGGTAATAGATTTTTTATGTAGTTTTTTTTTTTCAATTTTATGAAAGTGCTAATCACATCTAAAAGTTGTCTGTTGCAGCCTTGATAGTGTTGCATATATGGAATCATATCATCTGCAAAGAGAGACACTTTGAGTTCTTTCTTTTTTCTTTGCATTCCTTTCAGTTCCTTATCTTCTACCTGAGACTTCAAACATGGTATTGAATAGGAGTAGAGAGGGTAGACACCCTTGTTTTGCTTTGGATATTAGCAGAAATTCTTTGATTTCTCTCCACTTACCAAGATATTGACTATAGGTTTTTTTATATATAGCCTTTATTATGTTGAGATATATTCATCCCATTACTAGTTTCCTTGGGGATTTAATCATGAAGGGGTGCTGGGCTATGTCAAAGACTTTTCTGTACCTATTGAAATAATCATGTGATTTCTGTCCTCTAATCCATTTATTTGATAGCTGTATTGCACCTTTTGATTTGTATATGTTGAACCATGTCTACATCTGTGACATGAAGCAAAGTAGGTCTAAGATTTTTATACTCAATTTGTAAGTATTTTATTGAGAATTTTGGTTTTGCATCCATTTTACCAGTGAATAATTAATATAATAATTGAATAATTGGCCAATAACTTTTTTTTTGTTAAATGAATCTAAATAGAGTCATCATATAATGGAGGAGACAACTACACACCTGATGCCCCAACTAGACATCTTATATCATTATGTTAAACCTCTAGCGACAGGAATGGATTATATCTTGTTGAGTTGTTGGCTGAAGGAGCCTCTTGTACCCCTCAAAAATCACAGGCCATTGCTAAGGTTATTAGCTGCTCTCTATAATTTGATGGCAAGGTCCAATTGTTGAAAACAATACTTATATCATCAAACAAAGAGAAGTTGAGTTGATGCCCAACTAGAAGTTTTACCCCTACTGGCTAGGATTCATGTTGCTAGAAGGTATTCTCCATCTTACTAGATAATATAAGTAATCATCAATATCATCCAGCTGTGATATTGATTTGACCTGTATTCTTGTGACCTATAACATCAACCTGCCTACATGATATACTGGTGTAATAGTGGCAGAAATATTATGGGAGTAACCAACCACTTTTTGATTGAAATTAAGGCCCACTCCACAAGATGGAACTCATACCTGATACTGCTAAAGTAGCCAAGAACTTGATATATTACGGGCTTAGGGGGAAAACTACTGCTCTTATTTTGCTAAGGGAACATAACCATAAAATGACCCTTAATGATGTATTGTCATACCCATAGATAAGTGTTTGACTTCGCCCTCATCAGAGAAGCTCCTTCTCACAGTAGATGAAAACTAACACAGAGACCCACAAGTGGACAATGTAAAGTGAGAGACTTTAGAGCATTCAGCACTAAATGGGACATCTTTATCAAACACTCTCCTCAAGACTGAGGGAAAAAATTTAAGTCACTTTTCTTCTTTCATAAAAGTGTTTTCAAGGTGCAGGAGGGCTAGGTTTTGTAGAGTTGGGGTGTGTTTTCCTTTATTAGACTGTGTTAATGACACCAAGCTCTATCCTCAATCTTCCCCTATAGAATACTGTCTATAATAACAGTCACTATCAAGGTATAAACATGATGAGTGATGAATTCCATAAGGAGACTCTCGGTGTCCCTCCCTGGCTCCTTGACTTTAATAGTTTTCTCAGATAGTGTGAAGAGTATTTCACTATGGTCATTTGTTTTTAATTTGATTCATTTCCATCTAAGTTTACAAAGACTTATTCCATTGATAAAATATTTAAATTATTGAGTTTTGTGAACTGTTCCTATTTCAAAAACCACCCTTTTTATATTTAAAGCCAAATAAAGAAAAATATAGACTCTTTTTAGCACCATGTCATAAAAAGATTTGCTCCACTTGATGATTATATTTTCATCTCTAAAATAATGCTTATGCTTTCCTTCTTTTACTTGTTTTTAGGGAGAATTAGTTACCATGAATTTGAGGTAGAGTAAGATTGCAGTTATTTGAAGAAAGACATGGATTTGATGACAATAATGAAGATCAGCCTAAAAAAACCAATCTAGTTTTATATCTGATACTTAGAGTCATGCTATTGACAAGAGTCCTTTGGCGGTAACTGTGGTTGTTGCTCCAGATCTTGAACAAGAGAAAATTAGATGTTTATATCAACGTAGTAGTTATTTACAGTTGTTCCTCTAATTTTATACTTCTAAGATGTAGCCTCAACTTGTTCTCCTACATTTTGATATCATTTAAATTCTTATATTTGAAAACAATGTATTTGTATGTTTGGTTTAGCTTATATGAATGCACTTGATACCAATTAAATCTGAGCAAAAGTGAAATGTTTCATCCTGAAATTCTAATATTGACTTTGAAATAACTCATATAAATGATATATTGGTCCTTAAAACATACATTATGCTGAAAAGAATCGAGCCAGATGTCCCTTTCTCACCTGTACTGTTTAATAACCTGGGGACCTCAATTACTTCATGTAGGAATTACAAGACAAAACAAACATCCCTCATTTAAATGTACTCTTTATCCATAGTCTGTCACAACTGGAGGAATAAACTACTTTAGGTCACAAAAACAAAATATTAAAATTGCTACTTGTGTGAATAAATTTTAAAAGATTGAAATCATACCAAGATTCCTATCTAAATCCAATAGAATGAAATCAAAAATCAGTAACAGAAAAAAATGAGAAAATTCAATTTATGTAAATATTAAACACATTTAAAAATAACAAATAAAGAAGAAATCCAGGAGAAATTCTATTATAAGATATTACACAGTTTCAATCTTTTGCACTTGTTAATAGTTGTGTTTTGACCCAGCCAGGGGTCTACCCTGCTGAGGATTCCACATGCCCCTATGAAGCATATGGGCTCTGTTGCTCTTTGGAGAAATGTTCTGTGTATGACTGGTAGGGCCACTTGGTCTACAGTGTTGTTCAAATCCCATTTGTTTACCCATCTGTCAAATTGTCCTCTTCATTGTTAAAAGCATATATCAAAATCCCCTATTGCTGTCAGATTGTGGTTTCTTTCCTCACCCAGAAAACATGCTCTACTCTCTCTTTTCCTCCAGAAAGAAATTGTGAGCTGAGGTGATCTCTCTGGATCCTAATGAGTCACCCAGGTATGTGTCTCGGGGGTAAATGGAAATTATTCTTCATGTCTATTTTAGGACAAGTGTTCCTGATTTGTTCTCGGTAGACTTCTACAAATTTGCTGTTGGATTCTGGACCACTCATCAAAGTATTATAGTCCATATATAGTCCATTTATGTTAAATATATATAAATATATGTACACACACACATATGTATATATTCCATATATGTCAAATTGTTGCTTCTGGGAAAATTAGTTCTGGGTTTTCTTTTGCCATCTTGCTGATATCTGAATCAGTTGAATACCTTTAGTGTTAACTACTCTGTTTACATAGTACAAAAAGGTGGTGGAGCATCTTGGCAATCCAAGCTTCTATAAATCTTAATAAATTGCACTGCTACTTCAGCTTGCTGAATGAACTTTCCTTCTTCCAACTGTCTTCTACCTCCCCACCTACGATCATATTCTAGCACACCTGTTGCCCAGTTGAATTGTATTTTCTCTTGGCATTGAATTTTCTCTACAAACTTATTCTTAAGTTTTCTAACAAAAAAGTAAATACATAAAACATTATTAAGTGAGTATGTCACTATGAATTGAGGTATAGAACATTGTTATTTGTCTCATCAATCTGCACATCTCATTATAACCAAGATTATCCAGACCGCTCTTATCATCCCCCAACTAAAGTAACCACTACAAGACCAGAGCTATAGCATATCCTCTTTGTTATTACAAGGGGCAGGAGGGGGTGAATAAGCCCCATTGCCTGGATTTTCATGGTAACAACATTCTTTTGTGTTGTTATTTTAATTTCATTCCTTCACAATAACTTAACTGAGGAGACTGTGGCAAAACCTCTTAACACTTGAAGGAATCCATTTCTAGATTATAGATGTACTGCCTGAGATCTGAACACTGGAGTCAGGAAGAGAACAATCTTTGTGCTTGTGCTGTGTGCTTGTGAGGCTGCAGCCGTCCTTTTGAAGGACATCATTGGGCAGGCATAGGGAGAGCCCTTGCTTTCCTCCTCCATACAAATTAAGATAGAAAAACAAAGAAGAAAGTGAAAATCAAGTTGAGATGATGAAATCCTACTCTGATAGATTCTTTTTATATTTTCTTTTCATGTACCTTTACTGTATACTTTCATGAAGCTAGAGAAGGCAATATAAAGGGTCTAGGAAAAGCCCATGTTTCAAGCTCAGATGATGAAAATTTAGAGTTTTGATGCATAATTTTCAACCCTGTGCCTCTACGATCCACAGAAACTTAAAGCTCATGCTTTAAGTCTTGACTGTGTGTTGAGATACAACCCTTCATTTTCTGAAACAAACTATGTTCAAAAGGATCTTAAAAATAGAAGCCCTTCAGAATATTGGTATTCTCCGAATCATTGCATTGTATACTCCTGGGTATGGTTATCATTTGTTTAAAATTCCTTCTCTCCTATGTTGAAAATACCATGGTTGCTGTGGAATTGATTTTCTGGCATGTGGAACTATTGTGATAGTTTTACTGCAAAGTTAAATATTACTTCTGTAAATGAAAAAAAAATGGATCTAAAACCAGAATACAATATAATTACAGGTTTAAAAACTGTTAACTTAAAAGCAAAACTACTTTCCTTTATTAAATTCTGAAGAGTAAAATTGAATATTCCTTGAGTGCTGCCTCTTTGAAAAAATTCTCAATAGATCATATTTCAAAAATAACAACTTGCAATATTTTTAAAGCTTCAGGGATACAATAAACACAGATTAAATTTCCAGATGAAAGGCTGGGAACTTCACCAGTATTCATAGCACAGAAAATATAAATACAAGGCCACTATGTTCTCTGACAAATGTAACACAAATGAAGGAAAATGCCAAGATAAAACAAGTGAGAAGTCAATTTTATAAAAACTCGAAGAGTTCTGGGAGGACTTTATCCAATTCCTTTATTTAACAGACATTTCGTTAACTAAACATTCATGAAATAAATGCGACTTTTCAAGTTTCTGTATTCTTCTAGTTGGCAGGATGAAGTCTTGGTCTTGAAACTCTGCCCTCTCTTGTCCCCGTCTCTACCATTCCATTTGGGGCCCCAACATCCTAAGACGTACTTACAAGACCATAAAAGTATATATGTGCTTAGACACATACTTATGTATGATAAGACGTGGGTCTCACTCCTGAAGAACTTCATACACAGCACACCTAGTAGACACTGAATCGATATGCTAGGAAGGAGAACACAGACATCTCAGTGTTTGAAGGCCCCACCATGTTTCCAACAGCTCATCATATGGTACAACATTATGTTACTTACGAGTACAGATGAGTGACATGGGCTCATAATACTGAAACTGTTTTTCTAATTAAAAAATAGTTGACAATGAGGTCATTTGAGAATCACTGAGCAATTTTTTTCTTATTGAAAGCAATTTTCCTTTTGAGAATTGAGTAAGTAGTTTAATATCTTTTTATTATTATTTTATTTTATATCCTGGCCACAGTTTCTTCTTCCTCCTATCCTCCCACTCCCACCCACCCCCACTCTGGTCTCGCTTCCCAATCCACTCCTCTACCATTTTTGTTGAGGAAAGGGCAGGTCTCCCTGGATATCAACAAAACACAGCATATCAAGATTCAGTAAGATGAAGCACCTCCCCATGTATTAAGCCTGGGCAAGGTGATGCAGTATGGGGAGTAGGGTCTCAAAAGCCATTAAAAGAGTCAGAGACAGCCCCTGTTCCCACTGTTAGGAGTCCCACAAGAGCTATGCAACTATAAGATATACGTAGAGGGCCTAGGTCAGTCCCATGCAAGCTCCCTGATTGTCTGTTCAGTCTCTGTGAGCCCCTATAAGCCCAGATTAGTTGATTCTATAGGTTTTCTTGTGGTGTCCTTGAGCCCTCTGGCTCCTATCATCCTTTCTCCCTTTCTTCTGCAGGACTCCACAGCTCTGCCTATGGCTGTTGCTGTATATCTCTTTCCACCAGTTGCTGGATAACACCTCCCTGATGAAAATTCAACTTGGCACTATTCCAGCACATCCCATAGGCAGGGCACACTGTACATCGAAGGATATGTGGCTGGGTTGGTTTCCCACTCCCTCTGCTTGAAGTCCTGCCTGATGAAGGGTGGTGGCCTGTCCAAGCTATGTATTCGTTATTGCTAGGAGTCTTAGCTGGGGTCATCCTTTAGATTCCGGGGAGATTCTCTTGTGCCAGGTTTTTACCTGACCCCAAAATGCCCCCCCTTTCTAATAGTCTCTTTCAGTTTTCTCCCCTCTGCCTGCTTCCCAACCTGACCGCTCATGTTCCCATCCCCACCTGCCCACAGTCCACTCACAAAATCTCTTCTATTAAACTACACACAGAGTGAATAGTTTAATATCTTAATTGTTATGGTAATTCTTTACTTGGTTTTATAACTCACAAAGCAATTTTTGCAACCCAATCCCAGTTGACTCTCTGTATGCTCCTATAAGATATAGATCTCTAATTAACATCATCCAAATATCAGAGAAGACATACTATCTTAGAATGATCTCACGGTTGGCAAGACAGGGACAGGCAACCTGAGCTGCCTTCCCTTCTTTATTTTGCATTCTTTCTGTTTTCTAAGTTCTGTGATAAATTTAATGTAGTTGTTCCCATAAAGAAAATAGAGAGAGAGAAAGAACATGTTTAAGTATGTGAAACAGACAGCGAATTGTGGATTTGGTGGTGGAAATACATGGATGCTCCTACCTAATTATTTTCCTTTTCTTATGAAATAGGAGTGAGCAAGGTTACTAAGAACAAAGATAGGTGAAGCTACGTTGGATGTTTGACAGTGAAGAGTACAGGAGCTAGCTGGTGGGTATATGGATAAAAGGGCTATAATTTGGTTGCTGCTTAGTACTAAGGACCCACCTCAGGTGATGCTGATCAGCTTGGTTTAGGTTCATGTTCAGTTGTTTGGGTGCAGGGGGTGCTACTACTAGAAGCGTAGAATTCAAGAGAGGTGGGAATTTTGCTAGTGAAGTGTAAAGTATGAAGAAGGCAAAGAAGACAAGGAAATGAAAGGATACAAAAGAGTGATTAAAGTGATGGACCGTCATACTTAAACTGATAAGAAGTGAAATGAAGTCCCAGTGACCTGGAGGAATTGCTAAGTAGAGAGGTAGGACTATGTCTTGGTAGTTATTGAAGCATGAGATTCATGAAGCTAACTCCTTCTGGGTATTGTCTGCTACATACATGGTGGCCACAAATGTGCCATATATGATTGTGCTTTGTGAGTGTGCAAGCATGCTTTGTAAATTAACTAGAGATAAGAATTTGGTAATTTCGCCGGGTGGTGGTGGCGCATGACTTTAATCCCAGCACTCGGGAGGCAGAGCCAGGCGGATCTCTGTGAGTTCGAGGCCAGCCTGGACTACCAAGTGAGTTCCAGGAAAGGCGCAAAGCTACACAAAGAAACCCTGTGTCTCAAAAAACCAAAAGGAAAAAAAAAAAAAGAATTTGGTGATTTCTAGAATTTGTGTTAAATGTGCTGAGTTTAAAAGGCAAGAAACAAATGCAAAAATATGACAATGCAAAATTCCACATTTTGTATCTATGGAGCAGCAGAGAGCTTCATTCTGGCATGAAACACACTATGGTCTCTTTGGAAAACACTTTAGCCCCATCATAGAAAGTCACACAGAAGTTTATCACATGGTTTGGCCATCATAGCCCCAGTGTTCACTCAGATGGATTGAAGTCTCAGAAAGTAAGTACTGCTATGGTGCTTGGCTCCAGATTCATGTTTCTAAAAAACATTCTTCAGTGAAAGCAACAAGGAGACACGTCTCTAATCCCAGGACTTGGAAAGCTGAGGCAGGAGGATTGTGAGTTCAAGGCCTATCAGAACTAAACAGTGATAGACCATATCAAAAAGAAGTTATCAGAGATTTCTGGAACAGCAGCTGCTTTTAGGGCTGAGGCAAGAAATGTAAAAAAAATGAGTTTGTTCCATGATGTAGTGCCAAAAGTTAAGGATGTACTAAGAGTAAGAGGGAAGTACAGTCAAAGGACACAGGAGTCAACTAAAGAGCGCTCAGTGGTCAAAGCTGGAAAATTCCACAGTAATTATTCTACATATTAGAATTCATCTCTGAGCAAAAAAAAAAATCCACATGCCAGTTGCATATGAATTTAACTGAATGATTTAATAAGTTAGTAAATGGTGGGGGGGGGGGGGCGCGGCACATCTTCCATAGAAGATTCTAGATCAAGAACTTTCTCAACTGTGGAGATACTTTGTGACTTCCTTCTAAAAAGTACTTAAAGAAAAGAAGTGAGATTAATAAAACAGCCATGGAGAGAGGACACACGAGACAGCACCTCTGACAGGCGGTCAGGGTTAACGTCACACAGGCCGTGTGCTGTGTCCACTCTCTCGGGTCTATGCTGCGTTGAAAGGGTACTTTGCCGTCTGTGAGAGTTATCTCAAGAACCCCAAACCCTAGTTTGAGGAAAGTATCAGGAAATCACGGATTGAGGGGTATTCTTGCAGATCAGTACTTTTCAAAGCGTCAACGTCACTAAAATCAAGGAAAGTCGGAGCTGAGGGGACTCTGAGGAGACAGAAGGACCACATATAACTCAGTGGAGTCCCAGGACAGATAATGGCTGTTAGCGAAGGACATAGAGGATGGAATCTGAGGAGAGTATGTGTCAAAAGAGCATCATTAGTTATGATGAATGTAGCATGGTAAAAACATGTTACCAGTAGAAGACCCAGGCTGCCTACACTGGTGCTTTGTACTATCTTTGAAATCTCTCCATAACACTATATTTAAAAAAGCTTTTGAAATTTATAAAAAATACATGGAGTCTCCTAAGAGTTTGCATATTTGCCTGGAATTTGGCACCGGGTCTCAGCAGTCCTCCTCACTGCTAAATGATCTCTTCAGGCCCTAAGCATTGCAGCTGCCCATTCTTCATGATTTCCTCCAACATTGCTGTGACACCAATATGACACTTACAATCTAAGTGGCTGGCTGTCTCATGCAATGTAAAATAATTACAGAAATGCAATTATCTTTTAAATTTCAAAAACCTCTAGCTGTTTAGAATATTCTAATGAAGCTGTTAGTAGAATTCAGATTGCTCCCCATCTACGTTTGTGTTTGACCCAGGATTGCTGAGATTGGAGAATTACGATGTGGAGATACATAACTACACTCACAGTTGGTGACTCATGGTCTTCTCAGCATGAAATATATAAACTCTGCACTTACGGATGTGTGCTGGAAATGCAGCATAGGAGACGCCATCTGAGGCCTCTGTTCTATTACATCACCACATTTCTCCAAGATGATACATCACAACATGAAATGGTAGAGCTTTCAAAACTGTACTGTTTTTGATGACCAAGGGAAGAGACAGCAAATACTCATCTTTTCCCCCCATCTACTGTCTTTCATTTTTTATTAAGAAATTTTTTATTCATTTTACATACCAATCACAGATCCCCTTCATCCCTCCTCCCAACCTTCCATCCCGCCCCCATTCCCTCCTACAAGAAGGGAAAGCCTCTCATGGGGTGGATCCTGACCCTACTGCCAGGGGGACTCCTTAAGCAGATCAAGCTGCACAAATATTTCACTTATGCAGAGGGCCTAGTCCAGTCCCTTGGAGGCTCTACAGGTGTTGGTCTAAATTTCATGGGTTTCCACTAGTTTGGTTTGGTTGTTGTCTCCATCATCTTAGTGCTCCTTGCTCATAGAATCTTTCTGTAGTGAAGAAGGGAGCAGGGTTGGCAGGCATGGGGATATAAGAGCATACAGAAGAAATAATCAAAATGTATTCTATATGTAGATACATAAAATTATCAAATGAAATTATTATTTTTTTCCTATTTTCCCTATTGAGAGAACATCATACCCTGTAACATGGCCCCAGGAGATGTTTGAAAATTATAGGTGTTTTTAAAGAGCCATATAAAAATGTTTCTTTATAGGACAGACAGACCTTATCACATGGCAGCATCATCAAGAAGTAATATTTTAATAATAACTAAATAATCAAAGGCTATTTAAACAAGTCTCCAACTTTTACAAATTACTAGTATCACCTAAAACTAAGATAAATTCTCCAAATAGTATCTACTATGTAAAGCTATAAGAATAACTTGTCTTGTTACTTCCATATAATTATACAAAATACTATTACTATGAATTAACAATATTTAACAAAAAAGATTCAATAAATCAATGCACTCTTTATAGTATTGTTCTCAAGCCTAAACAAGCACAGGAAATATGAAATTAACTTTTTTCAAGTATATTGTGAAGACCATTCCGTGGTGATATTGTGTCTCCCAAAATATTGTGCACCCTAATAAACTTATCTGGGTTCAGAGAACGGAACAGCTACTAGATAGACATAGAGGCCAGTAAGTGGTGGCACACATGCCTTTAATCCTATCACTCAGGAGGTAGAGATCCATCTGGATCTCTGTGACTTCAAGGCCACACTGGGAACAGAGCCAGGCATGACAACACACCTTTAATCCCAGGACAGGAGATCTCATGTCTTGCTTGGGAAAGACACATGCCTTTAATCCCAGTAAGTGATGGCAGGAAGCAGAAAAGTATATAAGGCATGAACTAGAGGCTTTTAAGCTTTTAGGCTTTTAAGCAGCAGTTCAGCTGAGATCCATTTGGGTGAGGACTCAGAAGCTTTCAGTCTGAGGATTCATGGAAACAGGATCGGATGAGGAGTTGTCGAGTTAAGGTTGGCTGTGGCTTGTTCTGTCTCTCTGATCTTTCAGAATTCACCCCAATCCTGGCTCCAGGTTTGTTTTTATTAGTAAGACCATTTAAGATTCGTGTTACACCAATCATTGTCACAGAAAATGTAAATTTGAATTCAGCTTATTCCAAAATAATATTGCCTATGTTCACTTTCAGACACAGCTGTTTAAGGAGCAAGATGGAGCCTATGTCTCCTGGTACATTTTACACATAGATTATGGATTGGTTATCCTTATTGGCAATCAAGCAAGATTCTTCTCCAGTGAACTGAAAAAGGTAGCAAACTCACTGTACTTTTCCAGATAAAGAAAAATGAGTGAAGCTAGGATGAAACTGATGCCAATTAAGACAGTTGGGCAGCTTTTGTGCTATCTAAATCATGTATAAATTAAGGCTTGTAATTTTCAACCATGTTTTAACTTTTATCTTATAATTGATGCTATTTTTGTGCTAGCTCACAATTCTGAGGATATTCGTGTAAATTATATAAAATGCACAGGAGTGTGTTCATTAAACCATAGTCTTTTCATTTGCATTCCCATTCTGTCTGTCCATTTCGTTCTTGAGAGCATTATGTATGTGTCAAAAGAAACCCTTTCTTGAGGTGTTAATTATATACAAAAGAAAAACCAACTGTGAAAGGATTTTCAACATTTAAGTACATCATGGTTTTAATCTTCAGTGCTTTCTTGTAAATGATGGTGAAGTGTTAAGAACTTGGCAGACACAATCATGTCATCACCACAGCCTATGCCCTCAGACATAGTGTAGATGTAGACATATATATGTGAAAAACCTCTTTAATTGTTAAAGACAAGCATGACCCTCTGCACGTGGACAACCAGAAAGGTACCCATTATGCTCTGTCTTGTCATACAACTGTATTCATTCATTCTGAAGGGGACACTCCAAAATAGAAATGCCACTGAATGGGGTTCTTTGCTCAAAATAACCACCCACAGTCAATACACAAGGGCCAATGCCACTGTGGTGTCTGGGGATCAGGCTTCATCCTTAGATGGCAGCAGAACTTGGCAGCATTATCCACATGGTATCAGTTTTGACTGAGTAAAGGATGAAGGATTATATGGGTCATGGAATCTTGTACCAGGGCTCTAGAGAGACAGTGAAGTAAAGCTATATGGGCTAGGGTCAGAGTTCTGACAAGAGGCCCCCAAAGGCCATTGCATGAAACTGTGAAAGAAAATGAAGGTTAATTTGCAGTGGAGAAGCCAGTATTTTGAAGATTCTAGGACCGTGGGACATTGTTACATTATTTTCTTTTCTCTTACTATAACAAAACACCCTAACAAAAAGCAACTAAGGAGAGAAAGGGGTTTATTTTGACATATAGTTTCAGAAGGATAGAGTCCATCATTGTGGGGTAGGCATGGTAACAGATGCAGGAAAATCTGGCTGATTACATTCCATATGCATTCAGAAAACAGAACAGAAAATGAGGACAAGTTTAAAACCTCAAAGCTTGTTCTTAGTGACTTACTTCCTACAGCCACACTATACTTTCATAGAGTCGATAACCTTCCCAAACTGCACTGATAGTTAGGAGTCAAATGTCCAAACACATTAGCCATGGTGGATACATCATAGTCAAACCACAACAGATGTCTGCCAAGGATCACTGAAAGCAAAGAGGAAGTCAGTCTCCCAAAAGAGGTGCTGTGTGTTGCCAGCATAATAAATGCAGTATTCAGTGTCTGTCCTGCTGGGTTTGGGTCTTACATTAACCAACTCATTTCTCACTATGCCCATTCATCTCTTTTAAAATCAAAATGTTTACTCTTTGCCATTGTACATTGGAATTATGTAACTTGGTTTTTCTTTGTTTGTTTGTTTTGTTTTGTTTTGTTTGTTTATAAGAGCTCTCAGTGAAGAGATTGCCTTGAAATGTGTTGACACATGGACCTTTGCTTTTAAATGGTTTTGGAATTGTTAAAGACAATCAGGACCTAAGAAGTTGGATGAATTTTGAATTATGAGAGGACCATGAGCTGATGAGGGACAAGGGAAGATAAAGATATGGTTTTAAAGTGGTGTGTTTGATTTCAGATTAAGACGGGGTGGAGCTGTGATGGTTAATCTGGATTGTCAAATTGATGAGATTTAGAATCTTCATAGAAACAAATCTCTGTGTACGTTTGTGAGGGATTATCTAGATTAGGTTAATTGAGGTTACAAGACCCATACATACATATGGATGTTACTATTGTATGGGCTGGGATTCCAGACTGAATACAAAAGTAAGCTGAGGACAAGCTTTCATCTCTTCCTGCTTCCTGGTTGTAGACACAAAGAGACCAATTTCCTCTTGCCCACATTGTCATGAATTTCCTGCCATGGTAGACTGCAAGCCAAATCAAATCCCCTGTAAGTCACTTTTGTCAGATTTTTTTTCTCACAGTAAGGAGAACAGAAACCAACACAGAAGGGAAAATGACTAACCGTGGAAAAGAAATGAGAATTAATAAGAAATAAGGGAATCTAAGATTACTTGGAAAATCACTTTAAAAGAGATGAGTATTATGTTAGGGGTCTTACTAAAATAGAGAAGATGCTACAAATGACTTAGATGTGAATGAGTTTGATATTTTACTTACAAACTTTACTGTGAAGCTGAACATGAGCCAGGATCACAGTGAACCAAGATAGAGATTTAAAGCACACCCCACAATTGTAAGAAGTATTACAGTTCAGCAAAACTGCTGCATGCTTTTGCTCACTTTTTGCCTGTCCTGCTGTTATATGTACATAATTGTGTCCTTGTTCACATGTGGGGTGGAGACATACACATGCACAAGTCACTTCCCACAATGCAGACATCAGGTATCATAGATTCCTTAAAAAACGCCAATGCGCCATTGACATAAAGTCCAAAAGGTTGCAGAACAGATGTAGGGTCATCCTCTGAGCTTCCCAAGCACCATGGCTGTGGAAGAGCCTGGTAGCACAGAAGCAGCCAAGAATCTATGTGTCTATCATTGGATTTGGGGAAATGTCACTCCTTTGAAAATTTCCTTAATTCAAATTAAATGTTCCATGAAGGTATATTTGCCCCCATAGGGTGCCCACCTAGACTCTCCACAACAGAATCTCCTCAGAGCAGTCTGAGAGGGGAGGAAGTTGAGTGGGCTGAGAGCTGAGAAAAAATGTTCCAAAGCAGTATTTGTGGGGGAAGAAGGAAGAGTAAGGATGGTGTCATGTGAACTAATTAACTCTGTCCCTCTACAGAGTGATAAGCTCTGTACCCTCTTGCACAGGGTTAAATTGCTTTTCTACTGTCATGTCATAAGAGGAAAATTACTAAATTCTGTGTGTTCTTCAGAATGACCAATGCAGAATTTCCACTTCATAGTGTGTAGTGCTCCACTATGGTCAAACTAATCATCCAGCTCCAAATATTCCCAGACAGATTTTTATGAGAAAGACAAATTGCTCACTAGAGTTGACTTTCTGGTAACCGTTTTTGAAATTTGAATTTATTTCAAGAGAATAAATCAATTTAGAAGTCAGAATAGTCAAGCCTTTATTTTTTTCTGAAAATTATGAAGATGATACTAAGTAGATGGACTATGGCTTTTGCCTTTAAAAAATTTTAATTTCAAAACAATTTTCATACAATATATTCAGATCATGCTTTTCTCTTCCTCCAACTCCTCCCATATCTTCCCTACCTCCACACCCACCAAAATCCAACTCCACTCCCCCTTTAGAAAACAAAACCAGACAAGCAAATGACCAATGAGACAAAAAATGCCCCCCAAATCTACAAAATTACCGTTGAGTTCCTTTAATATTGGTCAGCTTTTCCTGGCCATGGGGCTTAATCTGAAGAGTGACTAATATACTCAGGGAGACTCTATTGGAGAAAACTAACTTTTCCTTTGCCAGTGGAATCAGCTGCTGACATTTTATTGTCTAGGGGTAAGAGCCAGTTTCTGCTTCCCTCTCTCCATGCTCAGTCCCCATCTGGCTTCAAACTGTGCGGGTCTTGTGCACTCTGCCACAGTCTCTGTGCATTTTTATGTGTGTTTGGAAGACACTGTTTCCTTGGAGTCACCTATCATGTCTGGATCTTGCAGTCTTTCTGCCCCCTCTTCTACATAGATCTCTGAACCCTGAGGGGAAGGGTTTGATGGAGATATTCGATTTAGGACTGAGAGTCCCAAAGTCTCTTGCTCTATGCACATTATCCAGCTGTGGATCTCTGTGTTAGTTCCCATCTGCTGCAGGAGGGAGCTTCTTCAGTGATGGCTGAGCGAGGCGCGGATCTATGATTACAGCAGAATGTCACTAGGAGTCATTTTAGTACTATGTTCCTTTAGCAAATATATAGTATTTGGTTTTCCCCAAGGTCCATAGTTTATCCAGTCTCAGGTTCTTGGGCACCATAGTAGTGTCAGGCTTGAGTTCCATCTTGTAGAGTGGACATTAATTTCAATCAGAGAGTGGCTGGTCATCCCATCAACATTTACACCACGATTGCATCAGCAGCATATCTTGCAGGCAGCTCACCATTGCAGATTGCAGACTTTGTAGCTGGGTTGATGGTTACCTTTCTCCGCTCACAGCATGCAAAGCACCTTCCAGCACCATGGCACTAGCCAGTAGGGATGAAACCTCTACTTAGGCATGACCTTGGCTTTTCCACGTTCAATGAAATATGTACGTGCTGTATTCAACAATAGGGCCTTACTATCACCTTGAGGAGAGCAACCAATAGAGTTGGTAATATCTGAGATGTTTGGGAGTTTCCATAGGACCTCTTTGGCTAATGACTCAACAAAACGTAATCCAATCCTGGCAGCAGATGATTCACTTCATGGCATAAGATGTCTAATTGGAGGTATTATCTCCTCCCGTATTTGGTGAGTCCATTTAGAATCCTTTAATATATGTGTATGTATTTTAGAAAGTCTCTATAATAACAAGTTTCATATAGTTCCTCAAATGGCCCTTAGTATTACTTGTCTCCTCCATGTTCCTTCCCTTGCCATTCTCTTCCATATCC
Organism: Peromyscus leucopus; assembly: GCF_004664715.2. Taxonomy (NCBI): domain Eukaryota; kingdom Metazoa; phylum Chordata; class Mammalia; order Rodentia; family Cricetidae; genus Peromyscus; species Peromyscus leucopus. Next base: position 13,710,374 of record NC_051080.1, read on the forward strand.
CCCCCACCCCATTTCATTTTTCCGCTCCAGTCTACCCCAGCCTATTCATAACAATGTATTCTATTTCACCTTCCTTAGAAGATCCTCACCTCCCCCTCAGTTCCCTACTAGATACCTAACCTCTCTGGTTATACAGACTATAGAGCACTTTGGATAGACTTATTAGTATGACAGTAACTTATGAAAAAATGTTAATCTCAATTGAAAATATAATCAAGTGGAATTAATGCCCATTCGTGGACTCTGCTAAGCCCCGAGTAGGCTGTCTTGATTGCAAATTTGGAGACATGAATTTTAAGCTATTAAAAACTGAAGACAATTTAATCAGAATTTTTCAGAGGAAAATATTGAAAATAGAAATACAAAATTGCATTAATATTTAAATTCTTTCATTTAAACATTGTCAGGCAGATACTAACAGAATAAGATTGAACTATAAATGAAATCTTTTTCTTCACACAGCCTTGGTTTTTATTTTAGCACTAAACTCAAGTCTAATTTTGCTCCCTCTTTAAGTTTGGATGAATAATATAAGCAGTCTCTTGTTGCATGCAGAGTTAAGGTAATTCATTATATGTTCTCAGGCATAATTAGCAATGGGGCAGAAAGAGGGCTTCTTAAGTGGAGAAGGCAGTGATGTGATTAGCTGAAGGCAGTCTGGCTACTGCAGGAATAGAGAAATACATACCCTGAGTACTGTGTAAGAGACAGATCTGTACAGAGAGAAGTTACAGGCTTGGGAGGAAGAAAACCATAAAAGGAAACTGATAAGTACACCATTAGGGGAAAAAAATGGTGACAGGAGAGATAGATGAGCAGTATTGGTTGGCTGGTGAGCAATTTCTAATATCAGCATTGTCAAATTGTTCCCTGAATCTGAAAAGAACAAGCAAGCATGACCACTCTTGCCTGTCTGTCTCAACAGAATGAACCTTGTCTTTCTGCCACTGTATATTTCCCACAGTGGCAAACCTAAATCATTGTCTGTATTCATGCAAATCAAGTCTCCTCCACACTCCTTATTAGAGCTAGGCAGAGCCTCACTGGCACACCCTGAGCAACGTGAAGTACAATCAACCTTTTGTTGTGATAGAGTCACAGGCCTTGTGTTTTATGGAATCAAGTGAGAGCTTAGATAGCTTTGTAACACGAATTGCTAAATGGTCTTGCTAATACAAAACCCAGAGCCAGATATTGGGGTGAAAGCTGAAAATACAGAGGGATAGAACAAGCCAGCCACAAGTTCTTACTGCTAGAAAACCCTTAGCCCAAGAGAGCTACTTCCTGTACACTCATGCCTTGTATGCCTTTCTGAGTCCTGCCATCTTACTTCCTCTCTCTGCCCAGCTTCATCACTTCCTCTCTATCTCTACAGACCTCCAGACAGTTAACTAGTGCTGGGATTAAAGGTGTGTACCACCACCACCACCACCACCACCACCACCACCACCACCACCACCACCACCACCACTACCACCACCACCACCTTGATGTTCCCACTGTGGCCTTGAACTCACAGAGATCCAGATGAATCTTTGCTTCCCGAATGCTAGGATTAAAGGCTTGTGCTACCACTGCCTGATCTCTATGTTTAATATAGTGGCTGGCTTCTGATCCTCTGATCCCCAGGCAAGCTTTATTTGTTAGATCACAAATAAAACATCACCATATAACTTCATTTGAAAGATTCAGGGAAATATTTATTAGAAGGGTGTGCGTGGGGAAAATGGAGAAGAGATGGGGTGGGGTTAGTAAAGTTATCATTTGAGAAAAGAGGTAGGAAAAGAAATAGAACAATGATTATGAGTTATGGAGTTCAGTAGAATGCCAGATTTTCCTCAGCATCATATTACTGAATAAACTCCACATTCCCCCAATGGTTTATGGTTTATTTTAACTTCTGATGTGGGTTAGTTTATCCAAGTGAACACTGACCTACCCCATTCTGTTTATTTATCTGCTTTAGGAGTTGCTGAATTACTGTTATGGTTTTAATCTGAAATGTCTCTCTTATTCTATGTTCAATGCCTAGTCATCTGCAGTGGGAGGTGAAGAAATTTTAGGAGGTAGAGACCACTTGGAGGAAGTGGGCATTTGTGACATGCCTTGAAAAGTACATCTACTCCCTGTCTTTGCCCCTCTTCTCTGTCTCTTTTCTTTCCTGTCATGAGCAAAATAGTCCCTCTCTACCCCTGCCCACTTCTGCTTTAGTGATGTTTTACCTTTCCAGTGTTCAAAGCCAGCAAAGCCATGGACAGAAATATTCATAGCCAAAACGTGTCTTTTGTTCTGGAAGTTGTCAGTGCCAGGTCATACCTACAAAAAAAAGTGACTACTAAATCTATGTACTAGCATCTGGTACTTAATGCTAATAATTGGATCTGAAAAGTCAGAAATTCTGTATGAGAATCTCAATTCTCTTAATTTCTCATTTGGGTTCTTTGATGAAATACTCTGACAAAAGATAGGGTTTGTTTTAGCTCACAGTTTCATATTTGAGTCTATCATGATGGGGAAGTCACAGAAAAGCATAAAAGGAAACTGATAAGTACACCATTAGGAAAAAAATGGGACCTTTGAGGGGTATGGTCCCTCATTCATATAATGTACTAATATATATTTTCCTTCATCCATATATCATATAATATCCATATTATATCCATAATCAGAAAGCAGAGTAATAAATGCATTCATCTCACTTTCTCTATTCTTATGTAATCCCCTGCTTAAGGAATGGTGCCACCCCTACTGAGAAGATCTTCCACTAATCAAGATAATACTCCCACACACATGCCCACAGGCCAATCTAATGTGGACAGTCACTGATTGAGACTCCCTTTCCAGGAGATTCTAGATTGTATCAAGTAGACAATTAAAACTCATCTTCACACTGGACAATATCCTATTCCCCATTATTGTAAAATAAGAAATGGAAAATTATAAATTCCTCAGCAAATTCCCCAAACTTAACATCCAGTATAGCTTCTTTTTTATCAGTTATTTTATAAAATATAAAACTATTTTTTAAACTAATTTTTGTTTGTTTTGAGACAGGATTTCACTATGTAGCTCTGGCTGTCCTGGAACTCATTGTGTAAACCAGGCTAACTTCAAACTCATGAGCTCTGCCTGCCTCTGCCTCCCAAATGCTGGGATTAAAGGTATATGCCACTATGCCCAGCTAGTATACAACTATTTTTTAAAGCAGCAATGTAGAACTTGAAAACCATTGTCTACCAGAGAAAGGTAACAAGACCTTATTGCTGAAGGCACCACACAGTTTGGTTCCAAGACACAAGAAAATCAAGTTGGAACTGAGCCAGAAGCTTTTTCCCTGATGGCTAGCCCTCATGTGCAGAAAGGTGTTCTATGCACAGTGTTGGCAGAGAAAATTCATAAACTGTCTACACAGATGTGTACACTATCAGCTACAGTGTTGACATATTAGGCAGCGTGTGCTCACTGGTGCAATAGTGGTATGACTCTTTTGATGCAACCAACCACCTTGTGAATGGATTTGAAGTCCCCTCTACAAGAGGGAATACATGCTTGATAATTTAAACCTGATCAAAAGCCCACCCCTCTAAAAATAAGAGGACATGGAGTTGGGTGGAAGAAATGTTGGAGAATCTAGAGGGGGGGTGGAGTTTGGATATAAGCATTACTCTAAATATGTATGGATTCTTTAAGATTTTAAAAAAATATTTTGAGTTTTCATAAAATAATAAGTCCTATGGCTGAGAAGCTTACAGGCCAAGGATGAGGTAGAGATAGATCTACTATGAAATGTTGTAGTGGGTAGCCATTCCAGCTTTGACCTGGAAGTTCCAACCCCCATTGAGGCTTTGGCAACTGTCACGCCTACAAGGCAGGGCCAAGGGAGGGTGCCTGGAGACTGGAGATCTGGATGGGTCAGAGCTCTCTCTGTTCCTGGACCCTGGATGGTGGAGGTGGACTGAGCAGAGCTCCAGAGAACACCTCTGGACAGCAATACCCCAGACCCCGTGACCTACCTATCCCTTCATTTGTAAGTTACCCACTAAATAAATCTTCCTTTTAGCTACGTGGAGTGGCCTAAATAATTTCACCAATACCTGACACCCAACGTGGGGCACGAACCCATGAACCTGAGCTTAAGAGTCTCATGCTCTACCGACTGAGCTAGCCAGGCTTTTTTTTTTTTTTTTAAAGATTTATTTATTTATGATGTATACAGCATGTATGACTGCAGACCAGAAGAGGGCACCAGATCTCATTAGAGATGGTTGTGAGCCACCATGTGGTTGCTGGAAATTGAACTCAGGACCTCTGGAATAGCAGTCAGTGCTTTTATCCTCTGAGCCATCTCTCTAGCCCCCACTATATATTCCTACCTCTGTTATAAATATCTTGTGTATTGTCACAATTTTGAAGTCATCATTCTTTACCATACATTTGCTTATAGACTGTTTACCTTGTTTGCATGAAGCCTTAGTCCTTAGGTTATTTCAGAAGATAAGATTTATAGATTTATAGTCACCTATGCTTGGCATCTCTATAGTTCCGTTAGTTAAATTATCCAGATTTACAGATACATAGGTCAGATGGACAGGTAATCTTCAAACACTTCATAGACCTAGAGAATATGACATTTAAATAACTTAGAATTCTGTTGATGTGAGACACAATTGCTTCTGGTAGCACCAATTTGATCACGAGAGAATGTTGGGCTTCTAAGACATTTCCATTTGGAAGTTTGTCTTCTAGGCACAAAATGGCCCACTGGGCAAAGAACTGCCCTTGCCTCAACTGCTGACAGTACAAATGCAATGCTGTTCTTTCTGGACAAGCAGGACACAAGGAAAGAGATCACTGTTCTCTGCCAAGACAGGGTAAGATGGTCTTTCAGAATTCCTGCTTCTGAAAATGGTCTGTCAGATACTCTAGGCTTGTAGCCAATTTGAATGTACCAATAATGCTGAGAAACATTAGGTGACTGTCCAGGCTGCCAGCTGTCTTGGTCTACTCTTGCAAGATTCCTGAAAGTTGCTGGCATCCATCTACCACTTCTCAGGTACCATTATGTTCCTTCTCAGGTCTTTGATGGGATTGAAGACTAACAGTTATAGTTACAACTTAGTATATATATTAGTATATATAATATTTTAGATAGAACATATTAAGTATTAGATTCAGGTTCTTTAGGATAGGACACCTTTTGGAATGATCTTTATAACATGCCATTTACCCATGCTCTATACTTCTCTAAATTTTAGTATGTGTTTCTTGCTTGATATTGTTTGTATTGGTTGTAGTTCCATCTTATCTAGGTCATTATCCCTCATTATTCCTGGACAATATTTGATAACCATTCCTTTGTATATAGTTTTGTATTAGGTTTGAACCCTCTTATTTAGACAAAAAGGGGGAGATGTAGTGGGTAGCCATTCCAGCTTTGATCTGGAAGTTCCAACCCCCATTGAGGCTTCGGCAACTGTCACGCCTACAAGGCAGGGCCAAGGGAGGCACCTGGAGACCTGAGATCTGGATGGGCCAGTGCTCTCTCTGTTCTTGGACCCTGGACAGTGGAGGTGGACCGAACAGAGCTCTAAAGAACACCACTGGACTGAGATACACATTCCCCAGACCCCATGACCTACCTATCCCTTCATTTGTAAGTTACCCACTAAATAAATCTTCCTTTAACTATGTGGAGTGGCCTTAACAATTTCACCAATAAAATGTTTTGCCAAGTAAGCATATAATCAACTGCCTTCTATGTATTCGTGTTTATACCAATAGATTAGTGTTCTTTTCAGTCTTGGGCAAAGAAGCTTCTTAATTAATACAGACCCATAATTTGTAAAAGTGCTGCAAGGCATGCACAAGATGGAGCCTATAAATATTCCATCACAAATGAAGGAGAGGTACATGAGACCCTCCCGAAGAGCTATTGTTAATTAATGCTAGCTGGAGATGGGAGAGACAGTCATTTTCTTCAGTAGTATAGCCACTTTTAAAGCTCTCTGATCTCCAGAAAATAACCACCAACCTGCACATCTGTGAACAACACTAAGCAACCCTAATTAAACTCACTGGAACCAAAAACAAACACACAAAAATAAAACCCAGACATGGAAGTAAGAGGACTGACTGGTTAAGAAGAAGGGATTCTGGAGTGGGAAGGAATATGAGAATAAATGTAGATGAATACAATCAAAATATACTATATACAGGTATGTTAAAAAAATGTTTTATTAGAGATAAGAAATACATAGTAAAGAGGTAAAAGTTAAAACTATACTATGATAAGCAGAAAAATCAAATTAGTTAGAAATAATGTGCACACAAAGAAATTATTAAAATGAAAGAATATTCCATGATAAATTATATTTACCAAGTAAGATATAGACTTAAAGAAAACTATGAATAGAGGATTTAAATGTGTAGTTACTTAGTGTAGTGTTCCAAGTGTCTCACATAGGATCCTGACACTCTGTCTAATTGTATACAGAATGCAATTTAAAGAGTTTTTCATATCCTGTTGTGTAATGTGTTGAATCAAGTTTGGGAGAAATTAATTAACAGTGCCCAGTAAAACATGGTATGTATATTCTATCTATTTGGGTACAAGAAAAATATACTCCTGAGAGTGATGTGTCGTGTTTATGTTTACTAGTACCACACCACAGTACTGTACCAATGTTGTGTTATACAAATTAGTAATACTAGCTAGAATTTCCTAAAATGGACAGTGTATTGCAGTTATTATATAAACGGTTTTCTATGAGACAAAGAGTAAATGAAGACTACACTATTTTGGCAAATTTTATGAGTCTCAAACTATTTCAAAATAAAGCATATATCTTTTAACCTTAACTGGGAAGACTGGACAGGACATGTGTATTTGTTGTTATTGTTAATATAGTATTGTGCTCATTGCAATCACAAAATCAACTGGGTATAATCTTTTGACCGAGGCAGAAGGGCTTTTATGTTAAAAGTTACTAGAACACACAGATTATCACAGTCTGATCAAATTTCTCCTATAGGAACCAAACTTCATAGACAAGAAGGAACTAATAAAGCATTTACATAATTTGACAAATCAGACTGATACAGTGAGTGGACTACTGGTTTGTAGCTATGAAATGTGATGATCACATTTATGTTTTTACAGATAAAAGGAGTAATTGATAGAGCAGTTTACACAATTTATGTTTCCATAATTTCTTTCCTAAGAGTGTTGCATCACTAACGGTATGTTGATATCTGTTTCAGTGAGCAAAGGAGATTGGAGGGAAGACAGCTGATGGGGTTATATCCCTAGCAAGCCACAGAGTCTGCTTAACGGGCAAAGGAATTTATTTGAGAAAGAAAACTCACAAGACAAAGGAACCTGTCGCAGGATCCTGGAAGGGTGAGGCATGGTCCAACACTGTTCTCTGGTGAGATTTGCCCTGGTCCTCCCAGCATTCAAAACCATGAGGTAGTGAAGAGAGTGCCCAATATATGAATCCCAGGTCTTAAGAGTCATGAGTGGCCATGCTCCAGGGGCATGCACTTCAAAGTCATGGACCTGTGTACAGTTACCTGCTAACTCACTAGGGACAGTGCTTCAGGGCATGGTGAGAACAGTCACCCACTCCGGACATCTCCACATCTGGAATGTATGTGATATGTCACGTATTGTGATAGACCCTTCTGTTTTCTTATTAAATTTTCCTAATGACTGCAGGTCACATATGATTGGCTCCACTTGAAAGTATTGAAATTAACTCAAGAGATCAAGCAGCTTTTCAAAGGTGTAATAGCTACATGAGAGCAGGGTACAAACTCAATCTGTAGTGCCATTCAGCCCCATTCTCCCACACATAAGGACATGATGCTTCTGATTCTGACACTAGCTCAAGGACTGTACATGTCTCCAGAGATAATTAATCTCTCCTCTTAGCCAGGGAAAGTATTCTCTATTGATCATTATTTTCTAAATTTTCTGGACTTATGAGAATACTTGATCGGATAGGGACTAAATCCTAAATATTCTTTAGCACATAGAATTTTCTGTTGTTTTCTCTATAGTAATCCTTTCCTCAAATAACAGAATCCTCTCCTGCTTCCTCAAAAACAAAAACAAAAACAAAAAAAAAAACACACTTTATTTCAAGGATGTTGGTGAGGCCACCGGTCTTCTGGGGAAGTGATGTCTAGTCACACTGTTGCATTTAACTGAAGTGCCACTCTGTGCTGATGACTGCTTTCCACTGCTCTCAGAGCTGAATATCAGAACCTCCAACATTACTTTTTTTTCTTAGAAAAAAAAAGATAGAAGTTCTATAACACTGTCTAGAAAAAACTTCCCAAACATAACTATAGTCACACCAATGTGTATTTCCACATTGAGGCCTCATGCAAATATGTTTGATGTGTGGATCTAAGCTGTGAGATAGTAGTGTGAACAAATGGGCCACCAGGTCTATTTGAGAAGATATTTTAGGTGACTCAGCTGTAACATAGCCTTCCAGCTTTAATAATCAAAATAGCCATTTATCAGGTGAGTAAGTAATGAATAAGGAAACATGCTGAATTTCAAGGGCATTGGCTCCTGAAAAAAAAATGAGACTCAGAATTCTGCCATGCTTGTTTAGTCCCTGGGGACTAAAGCCAGATAGGAAGTAAGTAGAGTTTCAGGGCAAGTACTTTTTAAGGTGGGCCCCTGAACTCATGAGTCCATTCTACAATCCTGGTTTCCTAGATTTATAATGGAGGCATGTCACTCAACATTTGCCAGAAGCAGATGCACATGCTTTCTGATACGACCCCATTTTCTACAGCATCATCTAACCATTTTTCTATCAATTATAGATGGAGAAGCAATTTGACTTTACAGGACTGGGCACTGAAGCGATTGTGTTTCCTGCCCACAGTGTCTCAGCCGACATTAAAATCCAAAAACTTACTGGCTGCTTTACTGAGATTCATGGTGTCCAATAACAATATTGCTTCTGCCCAATATTAAATCCTTATTACAGAAAAATGAGTGAAGGTCATTTAGGATTGTATCAATGAGAATCACAAGTCTTAAGTTCATCATTGTTGACAGCAGGGGCTGATAGTCTACATCTGTGCCTGACATGTTAAAAACTTGAATTTCAGACTAAGTAATGAATTGTGAGGAGTCGATGAGCTATTCCAAAAGATTTACTAAGTATTCTAATATGTTTTATGCATTATTATATTCCACATTGTCAGACAACAGAGTAGAAAATGGGTTTATTCTGGGTGATTATTTTGCCTCTAATGGTAAAGTCTGGATCAGCTACTGCAGAAGTTCAGGGACCACTGATATGGCGATGCCTGGTGATATGGAAAAGCCTTTGGAATTGTTTTAAGAGAGGATTTTTAATCATTTTCAAGGGAAGGCTAGAGAAAGCCTGGGGAGGAAAGCTATAGCATGGCACTTAAGTATTCTCGCCAAAGCCCATTTGTTAAAGACTGGATCTGGTGGTGGTACTATTGGGAGGTTATGGAACCTTCAGGAGATGGAGACTAATGGGAGGTCTACAGGCCATTGAGAGCTCTTGGAATGGATTTTGGGACTTGTGTCTTTAAATTATTCCACCATTCCGTCAAGTCTTCTGCTTCAAGGTGCTGGAGGACTTGGCAAAGCTAGTGAGTTCCATAAGCATGTGCCTACTGCCACACTTCCATAGCCATGAAGTGGGTTCCCAGTCAGAAGTAATGCTTCATGTAATATCATTATGGTAGATAAGAAATGATAGAATTGTCAGCCCAAGAATGGTAGTTTTGGCATAAGAGTTACATGCAGGAAAAGTAAATTCATAGCCAGAATTAGTATCTATTTTAGAAAGGACAAAATGTTGCTCTTTCCATGAAGGAAGTGGTCCAATGTAGTGACCTGCCACCAGGTCACTGGCTCATCACCCCAGAGAATGGTGCCATAGTGTGAGTTCAGGATTAGTCTCTGCTACTGGTTGATTTGACACTCAAAAAGAGCTACAGCTAGGTCAGCCTCAGTAAGTAGAAGTCCATATTGGTAAGCCCATGTGTTTCTCCATCTCTACCATGGTGACCACTTTGTGCATAGTCAATTGGCCAATGGAAGGAGTGGCTAGGGAAAGAAACTGACAGCACAAGTAATAATCTATTTGATTAATAACCTTTTCCTCTTTTGAAGTCACCTTTTAATGAGAATTTACATGAGACAAAAGTAATTTCATGTCCTTTGCTCACTTGGAGTGATATATCCACAAATTCACCAAATGCCTTTATGGTGATATTTTATTTGTACTAAAATGTTATTTGTATGTTAATAAATAAAGTTGCCCAGGGGTCAGAGCTATTAGCAAGCCATAGGAAAGCTGGGCGGTGGTGGTGCATGCCTTTAATCCCAGCACTTGGTAGGCAGAGCTAGGTAGATCTCTGTGTGTTCAAGGATACAGCCAGCATTGGAGTCACATGCCTTTAATCTCAATACCAACCATAGGAGACCTGGAGGTCTGTACAGACAGGCAGTGACTAGGAAGTCATGTGGTTGGGTTTACAACCAATGAAAAGGCAGAACAGAAACTCTATAAAAAAAAAAAGACAGACTCAGACTGTTGATTGGCTTGATCAGTTTGGGAGGCAACTAGGCAGTGGGACCAAGTCCTGTGCTCATCACATGAGTTGGCTGTTTGAAACCTGGAGCTTATGCAGGGACACTTGGCTCAGTTTGGGAGGAAGGAACTGGATCCGCCTGGACTGAGTCTACCAGGTTGATCGCAGTCCTTGGGGGAGGATTTGCCCTGGAGGAGGTGGGAATGGGGGGTGGGCTGGGAGTAAGGGGAGGGGGTGGGAGGGGGAGAATAGGGGAACCCGTGGCTGATATGTAGAACTGAATGGTACTGTAAAATAAAATAAAAGAGAAAAAAAAAAGACAGACTCAGGAAGTAGGTCTCTTTCACAGAGGTAGAACCACCGCGAGAGGAAGGGTAAGGTTTTTAGCTCTTAGCTCTGACCTCTTGGCTTTCTTCTTTGCATTGGTTGTGTTTCTTATTTAATAAGACGGTTGGTTACATCTACATGCCTTTCTGACTAATTTTCTATCATGCTCCTTCCAAGTCTAACCATCCAGCCAAACCACTGGCTACATCCTATGAATCAGCATATAGTTGCACACCTGTCCATTTTTCCTTCCAAGGAAAAATGTACAACCATGTGTACTGTCTGAAGCTCTGCCCACTGTGAAGAATTTCCTCCTTCAGTGTCCTTCCTGGCTTTCCCAGAAGGGGACTGGAATGCGGTTGGTTCATTTCTGAATGGTGCATGCATAGCTTACAGAATCATCTGTAAACCAGGGTATAGCCTTCCCTTTCTCAGTCAACCAATCACAGGGTATACCCCAGAAGGCTATATGTGGATTTCAGAGGAGTGGGGTGAGGGAGAAGATATTATATCAGGAATAGAAACTGTGGTAGTTTGAATGAAATGGCTCCCATAGGCCCATAGCGAGTGGCATTATTGGAAGTGTGGCCTTGTTGGAGTAGGTGTGACATTATGGGAGGAAGTGTCTCACAGGGGGTGGCCTTTGAAGTTTCAGAAGCTCAAGCCAGTCCAGGTGACTCATTCTCTTCCTGCTGCCTGCCAGTCCAGTTGTAAACTCTCAGCTACCTCTCCAGCACCATGTCTGTCTGCATGTTACCATGCTTCCCATCACAATGATAATGGACTAAACCTCTGAACTGTAAGCCAGTCCCAGTTAAATGTTCCTTTATAAAAGTTTCCGTGGTCACATTGTCTCTTCACAGCAATAGAAACCCTAACTAAGACAGGGTGATATAATTTCTCTACTCACAGGAATTAATTTCCATTGAGAAGCAAAACTACACAAAGAAAGGGAAGCATGTTTATTACTAGATATGAACAAAAATGACTGAAATGAAGAGAAGTACAGAATTTGTGGGAAATATAACCTGATGGTGTGTTGAAATTCTTTCTTAAGTAAAACTTTACTACACTGATTACAAAATTCCATCAGTGTAGACAAAAGCTTAGAGCGGTGACAAGTAAAACTTTGGGGGAAGAAATTACCAAAACCCAGAAAAATAAGAAATACAGGGCTAGATGAATTTGGTAGACATTATAATCAATAATGTCAAATAGATGTTTGGATTAAAAGTCCACCATTCTGTTGTGTGAATCCCATTTAGTGATCAAAGTGAATACTTAAGTTTGCATGTGCTTCTATCACATAAGAGAACAGGGAATGATTTAAATATAAGGAATATTAAATGTGTCATGAGTAGAATCTATAAAATCCCAAAGGCTCATGTGGTAAAGGGTTGGTCCCCAGCTGGCATGGCTGTAGGGAGATGATTGGATAGGAGGTTGCTAACATCATCAAGTGATCACCCAGTTTTTGAGTTCACAGCTGAATGGGCTATTAGGAAATAGGTCCCAGTCCCTTCTGCTCTTTCTCTTTACTTCTTGAAGGCCTCATCTCAGTTCCTAAGAAATGATTAAGTACAGAAACACCTGAAACTCTAAGTCAGAGGGAACCCTTTCAACTTAAACAAGGCTTCATCGCAAAAGAACGCCAACACAGGTAGAGTATTAATCTGTATTATATGTAAACATGACATTCAAATACTAAAATCTGTAATTCCCGCTATCCAACAACCCCCCCCACACACACACACATACTCACACTTTTGATAATAGCACCACTGTTTTTCTTTCAGGAAACACCTCTACACCATTTTCAATGGCAGCGTTTCGATGCATACGATGCATACATTCTTCTCTGGAGGAGTTTGAATGTTTGTAGATGATGTCAAGGAGCGGTGGGGGTAGAAGTAATCAGAGCTTTGCCTCTTGCTGTGCGTGGACATGACTCTTCCAGAGTCCAGTGGGACTGACGAAACATAGGAGCTAATATGGTGGTATTTTATTTGTACTGAAATGTGATTTTAATTGTATATTAATAAATAAAGTTGCCCGGGGGTCAGAGCTATTAGAGCCATAGCAAGAGCGTGGCGGGGGGGGGGGGGCAGTTGCACGCCTTCAATCCCAGCACTTGGTAGGCAGAGCTAGGTAGATCTCTGTATGTTCAGGGATACAGCCAGCATTGGAGACACACGCCTTTAAGACCTGAAGGGCTGTACATACAGGCAGAGACGAGGCAGTCACATGTTTGGGTTTACAACCAATGAGAAGGCAGAACAGAAAGACTATGTAAAGACATACACACAGGAAGTAGGTCTCTTTCACAGAAGTAGGAGCACCACAGGAGGAAGGCTAAGGTTTTAGCTCTGAGCTCTGAGCTCTTGGCTTTCTCTTTTACATTGGTTCTGTGTTTCTTATTTAATAAGATGGTTGGATACATCTACAAGCTAGCATTTACCAGGGTCACAAAGAAAGACAAGTGTTTTCTTTTCCAGAGTTGTGGTGACATTCATATGAGACCAAAGATGACTGTAAGATAATTGTATAGTCAGTCATTGGGGAGAGAGAACAATTTGCACTCCTGCATCAAGCCCTGCATTAAGAAGTAATACAGGGCTGATCTCTCTGTCACACATAGTCAGAAATAGCCCTGGCTGATAGTCCCAATTACTTGTGATTGTGAAGGCACTATGAAGGCCTAGACTTGACAGACTCCATCATAGGGAAAGGCTGCCATCTTAGACCACCTGGTGACTGGGGGCCATACTCAGTTCCACGAAGAACCTCAGGAATGTGCCATGACAACTCAAACATATACCCTAGAAGCAGTCAATTAAGAAATAGGGCAATAAAATTTAACAAGATCCAGATGCTCCTGTAGACATTCTGTCTACTGTTTATAGCCCTTGCAGCTATTCAGATAATCCTGTCAGCAGGTTGTAGTTTCACACCCAAAGTCTAACCCAATAGTTTCAAATGTGGTTTTGCGACAAAAGTCTAGACCAATAGTTTCAAAAAAATCATCTTGCCCCATATCCCTTTTACCCAATCTCAAAATGCAAAGGCATGTAATTCCCAGCTTGCGTGTTTTTCCTTTAAAATCCCTCCTACCCCTAAGCAAGATGCCACATTTCCCTCTATCTGTTGCATCACAGCATAGAGTGGTGATCCGGGTTTGAACCTGAGAATAAAAAGACCCTTGTGTACTTGCATCAGAAACCAGCTCCTTGATGGTCTCTGGGGGATTTATGACATGGGCACAACATTATTAGGCAGATACTATGTATTAAAAAGTAGGGAAAATTTTATATATTAAAATAACATACAATACAGGAGTGTAATATAATTTACTAGCAGTAATTTTTCAAAGCTTTTAAATTCTAGTGATAAAATAACTGCAGCTTTTGATTCGGGACAAGCAATCTTTTGAGAGACACTTGCATTGTGTGAAAATTCTTAGTAATATTTAAAGAACTCAATTTGATGAAGTGGTCTGTAATAGCTGATACTCAGGATAATGTGTATTCATACTCATTAACTCTGAACAGAAGCCTGAGCAGTTTGTAAAAGGAAAATGCAAGTGTGTAAGAGTGGGCAAAGTTTAACTTTTCTACTCATACAGATATAATCATCTTCTTTATTCTTTCTAATGCTATCTTATTCAATATTTCCCTGCAATTCCTCATCCACATGACAACTTTTCTTCAGCTTGAGAGACCTCACTATCCACATGGCCAGCTATTAGGAAACTATCTCCTTGTCATCTGTGCAGAATGAATATTTATCCAGCTTATAGCCTTCATTCCTGTAAAAAGAATTTTGCCCATGAAGATGTCATGCTCCACTAGAAAGCTTCCCTTCCCTTTACTTCCCTCCCCTCCCCTCCCCTCCCCTCCACTCCCCTCCCCTCCCCTCCCTTTCCCTTCCCTTTCCTCCCCTCCCCTCCCCTCTCCCCTCCCCTTCCCTTCCTTTTCCTTCCCTTCCCTGTGTGTGTAAGGGAAGCGTATGCGTGTTTGAATGCACGGATATGTTTTTATGCGTACAGGTTCACATGCGTGCCTGGGTATATGTGCATGTGGAGGCTGAATATTGAAGTAGAGTATTTGTTTTTCTCCATGGCTTTCCACTGTATTTATTGAGACAGGCTATCTCAATTTAACCCAGAGCTCACCAGTTGGCTAATCTAGCTAGACAGCTTGCTCGATCTCTTGTCTCTGCCTTCTGAGTGCTAGAGTGACAGGCAGTAGCCATGTAGCTTGGGCCATTACATGGGTTCTGGGTAAACAAATCTCAGTCCTTAAGCTTGCACAACAAGCACTTTATCACTAAGCCATCTCACCAATCCCCGCAAAAGATTATTAATATTAAATAATTGTAAAATAAATTATTAATTAGTTAAATTTTATGAAATAAAAGAATGCAAGTGCATACATTATTTTAGACATTAGGTGGAACAGCTGGGAAATTAACAGATGATCTTTGCAAACTCTTTTGAGAGCCCTCATGGGCCAGGAGCATCATCCCCAAGACAGTTTCAGCTTGTCTTTAGAAGAAGAGCAAGATCCACTGTTTGGAGCAGAAGAAGTGATAGAAGATGAGTCTGTCAATGGAGTCAGAAGTCAGGCAAGGCTGCCTAGGAAGTAGATAGAATAATTTTTAAATTCAACCACCAAAGGTCATTTTTTAAGAGTCTGGTCACTCACTGTTAATGGCCACTAAAATCCCAAGAGTAACAATCCCAAACTATGTGGGCCTGGATAGTAGCAGATAATCATATGTGCCATAGGTTTATAAATGATCGAGTCTATCTGATTAAGCTTTGTAATTAGTCAACATTAAAAAATGCAGAGGACCAATGAGCACATAGGCTGATACAATAGAGGTAAATAAGTAAAATCCACACAGTGAGGAATGCTCCCAGAAAAGTGGCATTGTTTCTACAACAAATCAATGTCAGGTTTCAGGGGGCGATGGGGTTTGGGTGTTGTGGCGGGGACCTGGAGTGGCTGTAGGTGACAGAGACAGAGAGGCTTCATTTAAATAATTTTAATGAATATGCTCACAAGTTGTAATGTATGAACCTTAATTTGGTCTTCATTCAAACAAAGTCCAAAAAAACACGGATAAAAATAGAGAAATCAGGATATAGACTGAATATATTCATACCAGTAGGAATCTGGCTAATGTTTTGCAAGGCTGTTAGTTCTGTGGCTTTGCTTTTAAACACAGAGTCTGTCTTTTATAGGTATGCAACAACATAGTCATTGATGGGCAATGTGATCTGTGACCTCACTTCCAAA
This sequence comes from Peromyscus leucopus, assembly GCF_004664715.2. Classification (NCBI taxonomy): domain Eukaryota; kingdom Metazoa; phylum Chordata; class Mammalia; order Rodentia; family Cricetidae; genus Peromyscus; species Peromyscus leucopus. Next base: position 13,726,600 of record NC_051080.1, read on the forward strand.
TAGTCCAGGAGAGTGTGGGAGGGAGCGGGATAGAGAGAATGCCAGCCTGGTTGTGCCTAGGGGATGACGTAAGGTAAATGATGATGTCAATAGGGAGTTTTATTACACTATTCTTTGTATGACTTTATACATTTGAAAGTTTTCAAAGTAAAATTCCAAAATTAAAAAAAAGAAACAATTGCTTTTCCACATTCCCTTTTTCTTGTCTCTTCTGCACACATTCTATGAAATGGAGCCTGGAAGAAATTAAACAATTTATCCCAGAAATTTTCACTTCCAACTTGCTGTTTGTCTCTGGGCAGAAGATCATTAATCTCCTAACTCCACAAACTACCTGGGTGACAACTTGTGTGTGACAACTCTTCTCAGTGATTCTCAAGTGTGCAGAGATTGGTGCGGAAACAGAACCCAGGCCAAACACATGTCATTTTAAATTTTTCATTGAATAATTCATCTTGCCTATTGAAATAGTTTTGATTGACTAACTGTGAAGAGTAGGATACTTCCTGTCATCTACCCCATCATGGCCAAACAGCAGCTATAAAATAATTGGAATCATCTCTGAGTATTTTTATCATGCAGATAGGAGGTTTCATTCTGCATAACTGTAAGAAATGAACAAAAACCATTTCAAATAGGAAGTATAAAGAACCACCAAAGTATTTACCTTAGAAAAATGACTATTTATAGTTAAATGCATATCCCTTTAGAATTGTTTACTATTTTCTGTTTTTGCATAATTGCATATATATTCTTTAATAAATCATGGAAATGAAGCACCACATATGTATGTTTTCCCTGTGGGAAGCTTTCTTCTTTAACAACATTCATTAGCATATGGAGCTAGAAGTTTCTCCAGTCCTGCCTGGGCCCTGCAGTCCTGTGGCCTGCTTGTAAAATCACACAGATGCTTAATATTATTTATAACTGCTTGGCATTAGCTCAGGCTAACTACTGACTAGCTCTTACACTTAAACTCAGCCTGTTTCTGTTAATCTATATGTCACCACTTGTTCCGTGGCTTTACCTGTGTGCCATTACATGCTGCTTCCTGGACGGTGGGCTGAGTCTCCTGACTCAGCCTTCCTCTTCCCAGAATTCTGCTCTCTGCTTGTCCTGCCTATACTTCCCGCCTGGCTACTGGCCAATAGTATTTTATTAAACCAGTGCACAAAAGCATTATTCTACAACAAGCAAATAATTTTCTTAAGCTTGTAGTGATTACCCAACTGTGGATGCAGTTACAATAGAATTGCTCCAATACTGACAAGTGTTTAGGTTGCTTCCTGTGTTTGCACCCATGGTGGTGCACATCCTGGTCATGTGGCTTTTTTGGCTTGTAAAAGGGTTTCTTCTGGATGAAGTCATTGAGGTTCCTCAAAGAAGAATTGGTGGGGCAATGATTTCGTCACTCTGTTCAGTTCCATTCAGCTGTTCCTCTAAAGCTTCCACAAATTGCTTCCCCATAAGCAGTATGTCTCGAGGCCCATTCCCCACATCTGAGTCACAATCAATCTGTTTACTTTAAGTCAGTGTTGTGTATAAAGCAATAATTCCTTATTTGCTAGTTTCTGGTCAGTTATGATGTCATTTACAGCCTCACATAAGCACCATCTGTGTTTCTTTCTTACATCTCACTCTGTTTGCTTATATTTACGACATTTTTTTTTTCAAAGCATACACAACAGTCATTCCCTTTCGGTTACATTAGCCTTTGGTCTTTATTTAATTTTGATAGTGGTATCTTTTGACAGACAACCTTTGGGTTTGTTTTGTTTTCCAAGACAACTCTTTGTTTCCAAGAGTTTATCTGTGTAGCCCTGGATTTCCTGAAACTGGCTCTATAGACCAAGCTAGCCTCAAACTCAGATCTGCCTACTCCTGCCTCCTGAGTGCTGGGATTAAAGACGTGTACTACCAAGCCTGACACAACTTTTTTAAAAAGATAATTTTTATTTATTTATTTACTTTACATCCCAGCTGCAGCCTCCCCCTCCTCCAGTCTCCAACAACTTTTGTTTCTATGGCTTTGTTTTATCAGTTCAGGGCCTCTAGTGATGTCTCCTCCTCATAAGGCTTTTCTGACCAGTGAAATTTAGAAATATAAATTTGTTTTCTTCTGATAGTATTATAGACTTCTTTTATACATTTGACCTATAAATAATGCTATTACCAGAATGCCTTATAATTCTGACGTATTATGGATCCATATTGTTTGTATGTAACAATAACATAAATTCCACTGGTAACTTCCAAAGGTTTAGTATTTGTGCATATGTACATTTCTTCTTCTTTTAAATTTACAGTCTAAATTGATGCTGGCATTTTATACAATTTCATTGAATTTAGAGTAATTTAAATTTTGATTTTTTAACTTATGGGTAAAAGTAAAATACATCTATTTATTTGGAACTTCATTTATTGTTTTAAATAAATTTGATAGTTTTCTATTATAGGTATTAGACAGTCCTTGTCATGTTAAATTCTAGTTATGGGACAAGCTAATGTAGAAATTTGAATATCTTCTCATACTGCAAAGCAAACAAGTCCTTAAATGATGCTGCAGTTATGTGAGAAATGGCCTGTGAGCCAGGCATGTTAGATCTCTCAGCTGAACTGGAGAGAAAGGGGTTCTAATAAAGATTACACCTGCAGCAGCTTGATGCAAGGCTGTGTTTAACACTCTACACTTACAGTATAAGCACTCAACACTAAAAATATAATCACTAGCTAAGTTAAAAGATTGCAAATAAACTTATTTGAAAAATTAATAAGTAAAAGGAAAAAAAATTAGCATATCTCTTACTGTCTCAGTAAACCATACTCAGGGGCAACACAATTTGGATAAAAGGCTATTTCCCTGCATGGAAATATTTCTGATTTTAAACAAGGAAGCATTATCATTTTGAAACAATTAATTAAATGCATGTGAGCAATTGTAATCAATACTTTTGATGCACCATAACTTCCCAGCCTTGTCTGTAAGGCCAAGTACCAAAGCTCGCTTGTCATGAATGGCTCTAATCAAGTCACTATATCGAAGTACTGACTTCCAAAAGATACAAGGGATAGTAGAACCTTAGGAGATAAATCAGGAACATATTTAACAAAATAGATTATAGGACACTGAACAGGACAAACCCTGTTCTTCCTGTAGCAATTGAAAGTCACAAGAAAAAAAAGTACGGAGGCCAGAAAGTGAAGTGCAAGCATCTTATTAAACATCCAAAAGGCTCATTTTGGTTCCTAATTCAACAAATGAATAAATGCACTGCTCTGATGGTTAAATGTGGATTGATTACCTATACAATACTATGCTTTGCAAAAGGGGAAAATTTTGTTCTCAGAGAATTCCTTTACTTTCTTATTCCTTTATTTTATTTTGGTGCTTGATCATGTGATATTTAGTAATACTAAGGGTCACGAGTATTGTTATGATGTACTTGTTGAATGTTGTTTTCTATTTCAACAATAACTTTACATTTCCACAAACATATCTTTCCTAAAAAATTCACTGAGTCAGGCACAGCAGAGCAGGCCTATCATTCGAACAATTATAAAGTTAAGATGGCGGGGGGGGGGGGGCGGTTGGAAGTTCAAGGTCATCCTTGGCTAGCTAGCAAGTTCCAGACCAGCTTCCTTTATTTAAGAGCCTATATCAAAAGAAAAACAGACAAAATTATTCATGTGTCATGGGCATATTAACTTTCAGAAGTTACTCTTAGGGCATTATTTTTATGTGTTCTGGTGTTTCTTCTTCTCTTCCTTCTTCCATTCAGGTGGTAACAGTTCTGTTGACTGAATTTGGTGATTCATCATACTGATTTCCCCTAAATATTGACCATTCTTGTGTACCTCACAAGAATGTATTTTGATAGCAAGGGCACTTCCAGGAAGACTTACAGATGGAAATAAGCTAGGTGAGATGTGGGTTATGTCTGGAAGAGCAACCGCCATGAGAAAGAAAAGCTCAGAAGCGGAATGGAAATCACATTCTTTTGAGTGGTTGAAACGTACTAGTGAGAAGACCGTGGTTATGATAGGCTAGGGGACAGAGCAGAGAAATGTAAGGCTCTATGTGCCACATTGGGAATGAGAATTCATGGTATACTTGTGGTTTATGAAGATCTCTTTGGGTAAGTGCATAGCAAGGAAATATGAACTATTCCTTTAATGAAGTTAGCGTAGGAAATCTGGGTTGTCTGACATGTGGTTCCACACTGTTCTAGTTTGCTTTTCTATTGTCAGGATAGGCACCATAACTAAAAGCAATTTAGGGAGAAAAACGGTTTTTGTGATCACAGCCCCATTGAAGGTAGTCAAGGCACAAACTCGAACAAGAGCAGAGCCAGGAACCATGAGGAAATCTGCTTACTGGCTTGCTTAACCTCCTTTGCCTAGGTAGCATTCTTACACAATCCAGGCCCTCCTGCCTGGGGATAGCACCACCCACAGTAGTCTGGACCCTCCTACATCAGTTTGCAAAAGAAAATGCCTTGTAGAGATGCTTACAGACCAATCTGATGGGAGACAACCCTCAATCTAAGTTCAGTCTTCACTGAGAATGTCAAATTGACAAGCAAGATTAAGCATCACACACACCTTTGTACACTAGGGTGTGTTATATTGCTATGCCTTCCCAAGTTTTAGGATAGCTGGTAATACCCACCCTCAATGGCCTGTTGTATCATTCAGTATTGCACTGCACTAACCAAAATAATTTTGTAACTAGTCAAAGAATGGTAACTTTTATGGTGACATTATGCTGGTAACTCGTTTTGGACATTTTGAGTAGCATTGCCATGCAGGATATTAAAAGCCGTAACAATTGACACTTGAACTTAGTGTGTTAGAGCACAACAAATATTCTGTTTTCTTGACTGCTTTAGGCCATACTTAGTGCTGGATGATAAGATATAAGTGATGTAGGTCTATATCATAATGAATATGTTAAAAGACTGCAGAGTGCAGTGTGTTCTATAAGAGTCTAGCCTACTGAGTCTCAGTTTACAAGGTATGGCAGTGTGTTCGACTTTACTAACATATATGGCTCAAATGCTACATAGTGGAATGATGATGGAGACATAGCCATGTTTTCAAGAGGCAGGTGGGATCTTCAGACCCAACATTCAGAGCGTAAGGAACTCATAGAAACAGGAGTTGACGAAGCTCCACCACAACAAATCACCCAAATGATAAAGGTTTTAGGAGCTTGAGAGATGGCTCAGCAGTAAGAGCACCAGATGTTCTTCCAGAGGACCCGGTTCAATTCCCAGCACCCACATGGTAGCTCACAACCTCTGCCATTCCAGAGGATCCAATGCTCTCGTCTGGCCCCTGTAGACATAGGCCCACACATGGTTCACAGACATAAATGCAGGCAAAACATCCATCTACCTTAAACAAACAAATGAGAACAAAAAAAGAAAAAATGGAAAAAGGAAAGAAAAGCACTAATCAAACAAATCAAACACGTTACGCAACAGTTATCATGTAAGGTGTGAAAGTAAATGGTTAGGGCAGCTTGTAAATGCCCGTGATGTGCCTGCATCTTGATCTTTGCTGGATATTAAAAATGACAAGGAAAAAAAATGGAATTTGAGACCAGAGAAGAAGAGGTAGGATTTGGCAGATGATTACAGACAATGCAATGAAGGAGGGGCTTAAGCCATGGAAGAGCTGGACAATGGAAGAGGAACCTTTACTAAGAAAGCCTCACAGCTGAGTTTGTCCAGTGCCTACTAAGTCGGGGCCAGGGGCTCTTAAATCTGGCTTTCTGTTTCAATCTCCCTGAAGAGCTGGTTATAAAGGAAGTAGGTTTTTCTGGTTTCCTGTAGACACTCCCACAGAGGCATTTATGCTGCGGTACCTTTTAAATATTTTTTAAGTGACAATTTCACGAATACAGAAGTGACACTTTTGTTTCTATTATAGATGGACTTTTTGACAAAAATTTATAATTTGAGCTAAATAACATTATCACTTGTTTAGCACTCTTCCATAAATGGATGGATTACTAATCTTCCAGCCATGACAGCTGTTGGGTTTTCCTGGCACTTTCAGCAAATAATAGTTTTTAGGACTCTCCTTAGACTCTGAGTCACAAAAGAAAGATTTCCAGGATGTGTTAATTAATGACTTCCAATGGAAATGGAGAAGGCGGTTGTGGGCGAGTGATTGATATTTACATCCTGTGGTGGCTGAGCTCAATTATACCATTGAAACCTAGAACAATGAACCACTTTGAAGACCAACTTCTCATATTCTTCTGTGTTCTGTGTCTACTTGTTCTGGAGGACTGTGGGCTGCTGAGAGTCTTTGAATGAGAAAGCCTTTGTGTGCAAAGGTGAGAAATCTGCCTTCTTGGTCTTTGTGATGACGCCTTGTCACGCACGTTCAGCTACCACCACTGAGCTTACACAGCACCTCTCCAACTTCTGATTGGTTTGTTACCATGGAAACATGAGTCCCCATGAAAATGCCACTTTGGGTTTTAAAAGTGGTTTATCACAATCTCTACCTGTTTGGGAAGGTTCCTTGATTCACACGTATGGGGTCCTCTGGAACAGGTGTCATAATATGGACTATAGTATGAAGTGCATTCCTATTTTCCATAGAAACCCTTTGTGTCCACATTTCTTGCCTTTCAAAATAGAAATGACTTCTGATATTTACTATAATTAGGAAATCAATAGGAACTATGTAAGTAAAATCTTTCAAGTCACCAACTTGCAAATGCAATCCAGTTGAGAGAAAGTATGTGCTTTCTACCGGACACTGGACAGTTATGTCATGCTGCTTAATGCAGAAATCACAGCGGGAAGTTAGAGCCACATTCTGTCCTGTCAGGAAGGCAGAAAGTGGTGGGTCCCTGGCTGTGCCATTTATGTGTCATTAGGCTAGCATTCCCAAATACCAAGATTGTAACTTTCATTAACATTTTCTGATCTAAATTTCAGATGTGAAAACAAATGGTTTTGGAGCTGGAGATTAGGGTCTCGGACTTTTGGTTTATTTTTAAATGGTCTTAATTCTTCAAGGCATACTTTCCAGTGAGTAAAGTTACCGTTTAGGATGGTATGACAAGTACACTAATTCATTATCACTGATTTTATCCAAGTAGCATTGTGCTAGTGTGCATATTCCATTTTTGAGTATCTATTCTAGGTGCTAAGAATCTGTAAGGATGTTAGTAAGAATTCTGGTCTCTGGTTTTCAAAAATCCAGAGCCTTATGGATAAATAATACCCTTTCATCGAGGGGAAATTTTAATTGCTCAGTATTGGAAGTTTGTACTCACACCTGACTATATATGTGAAATTGGCTGGATGAAACTGTTTGTTTGATTTGTAACAAGGTCTCACTGTCCATAGTTAGCTGGCCTAGACCTGAAGAACCTTCTGTTGCAGATTTTGGGATGTTGAGAATACATGTCTGCACCATTATGTCTGGTTGTTAGAGGAACTTTCATCAGTTAAGAAGACGCCAGGTGTTAAATTGCTAATACAGAGAAGGGACAAATTTCTTTCTCCAACAAAACCCATGTTTCAGAAATCAACTTTATTCTTTTCTGTAGCCAAACTTAGTGTGAATCTCAGTTTCCTCTTTCCTCTAGTGGTAAGAAACCTCATCAGGCAAATTTAAGATAAACTTAGTGTTCAGTGTGTGGTTATAGTTTTCTGGGTCCCATCCCCCAAGGTGCTTCATTTTCTTGGGTCTTTCACAGTAGTAAGAGCTCAGGTGCAAGACTTGCTATGATCATTAAAAGTAATAATCCATTTCCAATGATCTCCACTCTCTTTGCCTTGGGACTTTACTGCATTATTTCACTTGCTGTAAAGCAATTATTCTCAACCTTCTTAATGCTGTGACCCTTCAATACAGTTCCTCATGTTGTAGTGACCCTCAACCACAAAGTTATTTCTTTGTTACTTCACAAGTGTAATTTTACTACTGTCATGAATCATAATATAACATAAATATCTGATATACAGACCCATGTGGGGGTCATGACCCACAGGTTGAGAACCACTTGCTGTAAGGTAAGTTCCAAGAGCTTATATATAGTGTACCATGCCTGTGTTGAAGGTATACTCATTGGCAGTCAAGGCAGGGACACTTTCAAATAGTCAACACAACTCTTTAGGATTAGAAGTTGTGACTACATGCTAGGTCTGTAGACCAAAGATGGATACCCCAATGTTACAAAGGAAATTTGGGTGACTGTCCAGGCAGCTTGAAGTACCCATCATTAAGTAACATTTCACCCTTCTGGGGTCTTTGATGGAATTGAAGTCTAGATAGTTATAATTAAAGCCTTCCTTAGTTATAATAGAAAGTAAATTAGACAGAAAACTTAAGACTCACCAAGATAAGGTAGATACTTAGGTATTTTTCTCTAATTTCGCAAAATGCAAAATAGATTAGATATTGCCATTGTAATTCTTACTTCATAACTGTCTTTGCTATATATAATCTGACTATGTTAAAGTTACAACTATCATTTTTAATTAGACATAAAGGGGGAAATGCTATGGAATAATCCTTTTGTACAATGTAAAGATTTGTTACTCAAATTAGTTTAACAAAATGCTGATTGACTAGTAGCCAGGCAGGAAGTATAGGTGGGGTAACCAAACCAAGGATGAGGGGAAGGAGAAGTTCGGAGTCAGGAGTCGCCAGCCAGTTACAGAGGGAGCAAAGCATAAATAGAGATATGGATTAATTTAAATGTAAGAGTTAGCTAATAACAAGCCTGAGCTATTGGCTGGTCATTTATAATTAGAAAAAAAAGGAAGTTGTGACTACCACTGAGCAGACACTTCTAATAGTTATCCAATAAGTTGACATTTAGTAAATACTTGTTTCAGGTACTTTAGGCAAATTTACACAAAATTTCCTGGATTTACTATATACTCTACCTGCATTGGGAGTCAAGTTTTCTTCCTTCCTTCCTTCCTTCCTTCCTTCCTTCCTTCCTTTCTTCCTTCCTTCCTTTCTTTTTTACTTCCTTCTTTATTTTCTTTTTCTGAAAAATGTAGAAGACTCAGGTAAGGTGGCCACTGGGAGACACATTCTTATGAAATATTCCATAAGATGCCTAATAATGTTTGAGTGAGTTGAACAGTGCATTTTCTCTTCTAAGCACAGCATTGGCTTCTGATATCCATCCCCAGGTTGATGTAGGTTGTATATTGAGGATACAGAGGATTGCTTTCCCTGGAGATATTAATAGTTCCATTGGATTTGAAATTAAGATTGCTGCCTGAAAACTTCAGGCTCCAAATGCCATTTAATAAAAGGTAGATGGATAGAGGATTAGGGCAATGGCTTTGGTGATTCGGCTTGATCTCACACGGGGAGAAGTTTGATGCCACACACTGGGGACATAAAAGGGTAGAAACAGGATCCAAGAGATCTCTGGCATATACACATCCATTAAATGAAATAAAAAAAAAAAAGTACTGTAGAGGCAGGACTCCCAGTACTTTTTTTTTTAAATTAAGTCATATTCCACTTCCAGGTTCCCCATCAACTGCAGACATTCTTCCAAGCAAGAATCCTGTGGGGGGGGGCATCCTTCACCCTACATTTCCCCAGAGTACTCTTGAGTAGAAGCAGCAGGAAATGTTAGTTAGAAGAAAAGAGAGGAGAGAAAAAAGATAGGAAATACAGAATAGAGACATCAGGCCCCAACTGTCTCTGCCCTAGGGTATTTAAGGAATGCCAAGGGGTAGAGCAAAAGACCTCTCCCCAGAACAGCCAAGTGCAGACCATCTCAGACACCTGCACTCAGGTCCGTGGTCCAATCAATCATCCTCTTTATGCAGACCTGCTGGGTAAAGACATTAGGAAACCTAAAAATGGGCTCCAACAGGATCCCATAACCATAACTTGTGAACCAGCTTGAGGTAGGCTCTTTGTGTTCTCCCTCCTTTACCACATTCTGCTACCTCAGTGCTGTTGCCACCTGCCTCAAACAGCTTCCCCCCTCCTCCAGACCACCATCCCCTTTCCCCTGGGACTTGTGGTTCACCCCAGCTCTACCTCCTACCTAGGACCCTATAGCCACCACACTTGAAGCAGACCCAGGTAGGATCCCTGTTTTCTCCCTCTCCTCCTCCACTTCAGTCAACCACACCACACCCAACCCCAGGCCTAGCATGGATCTGACATCCCATGTCCAGGGCCAGGCCAGTGAATTTTCATATCACTATTTCACCTATACCATCCTCCCATCCCCAGACACAGCCAGAGTTGCACATGTTCCTTGCAATTCTTGTCTTCTCAATCTTGCCTGCACTGTTTCTTGTCCCCAGGCTGGGCCCCATCCCTGTGTGCCAGCCGAGCCTGATCTACCATCCTAACCTAGCCCACTCCCACCAAATCCAACCAACAGGCACAGCCCTGGTTATGCAGCCTTATACTTAGGTATAGGTATAGTCTGGCAAGTTTCCTGTACTGGCTCATCCTGGTGTCCATAGCCTATATACCATATTCAATGTCCACATGTTACCAGGGACATATATTTGTGCTAGAGTCCAGCCTGGTGAGTTCCTGGAACCTCACTTACCCATCTGTCCCCCACCCTCAAGCCTAACTACAAAGACTGTATGTTGGCCTAGCCCAAGGAAACTTAGCACATCACATCATACATGTAGCCAACAAAAGAAGTCCACAAGCCCAGGTCTCATATAACAAAATATATAGGAAAGTCCAAGACAGTATATCTCCCTCTGAAATCTCCCAATCCTATTGAAATGTTCTTCAATGAGAATTACCTAGATGGACCCCAGGTCATAGAATTTATAAGAACAATCTGAAAATTCACCAAAGAATTCAAGATGTTTAAAGAAGTTGTGAACAAACAGTATGATGAACTTATGTAAGAAGTATTGTGTAACAGTATAATGAATTATGTAATGAACTTAGAGAAAATAGCAATGCATGCCTGAGTAGTGCCCAAGAAAATGCAAGCACACATCTGGATAAAATGATGGAGAAAATCCAGAATTTGAAAACTATACTAAGTAAAGAGATTGAAAATTTAAGGACAACTCAAACTGAAGCAAATACTGAATTAAAAAACTCAATAACCTGTAGATGAATCTTAAAAGTTCTTATTAATAAAAACAAACCCAGAGCCAGGTATTGGGGTGAACGCTGAAAGATCAGAGAAACAGAACAAGCCACAGCCTGATCCTCAACTGATCTTGTTTCCTCAAACTGGAAGCCTCTGTGTCCTCATCTGAATGGATCTCAGTAAAACTGCTGCTAAAAGCCTCAAAGCTTAACAAGGCCCTAGTTCCTGGCCCTCACACCTTATATAACTTTCTGCTTCCTGCCATCACTTCCTGGGATTAAAGGCGTGAGTCACCATGCCTGACTGTTTCCAGTGTGGCTTTGAACTCACAGAGATCCAGATGGACCTCTGCCTCCTGAATGCTAGGATTAAAGGTGTGTGCTACCACTGCCTAAACCTATGTTTAATATAGTGTCTGTTCTGTTCTCTGACCCCCAGATAAGTTTATTGGGGTACACAATATATTAACCACAACAACCCAATTAGAAATCTCAAGGGAAAGTCCAACAAATAAAATGGTGAACTAGAAGAAAGAATTTCAGGACTTGAAGATAAAGTAGAAGAATTAGAAAGAGAATGAATGGAAATAATATTCCAAGCAAATGGGACCAGGAAGCAAACAGGGGTCACTATCCTAATTGTGGACAAAATAGATTTTAAACCAAAACTAAAAAGAAATTGTGAAGAAAGACACTTCATTTAAATCAAAGTAATGATTAATAAAAAGACATTATAAACCTCAACAGACATGCATCAAATTTTGACACACTCATTTTCATAAAGAGCATATTACTGGAACTAAAGATGCAGATTAACTCTAACTCAGTAGTGTGATTTAAATACCCTACTTTCTCTAATAGACAGCTGTTATCAACAAAAAATAGACAGAGAAACATCAGAATTGAATGATATTAAATGGACCTAATAGATATATGTAGAATATTCCACTCAAACACCAAAGAATATACATTCTATTCAGCAGCCCGTGGAAGTTTCTCTTAAACTAGGCAACATCCTGGGAAGCAAAATAAGTCTTAATAAATTCAGAAAATTTGAAATGATTTCATGTATTCTTTATGACCACAATGCAATAAAGCTTAAAATTGACAATCAACAAATCAGTAGTAGATATACAAGCTCATGGAGAGTTAATAACACATTAATGAATGATGAAAGGGTCAAAGAAGAAATCAATAAAGGTATCAAAAATTTCTGAAATTAAATAAGAGCAAGGAACCTCTTTACTTTAAGCTGTCTTTCCCTCAAATGGGCTTGAGTCTTGACAAGACGAAGCCTCCTATGTGTAGAGTTTCCCCTCAGGAAACATTTCCTAGTGACACAACGAAGCCTAGGAAGTTTCTCTTCAGTAATGCTGATAGTTTTAATAATCACAAATGTTTTCTCCAAACTAGTCTGAATTTTCTCCTACCTTTACATTTCCTCTGCAAACAAATCAGCCCATTACCTTTAAATTCAACTTCACTGAGTTCCTAAGAAATATACAGAATAAAATCATATTCTTGACCAAAAATGCTACATGAATGACCCAAGTCCAGTCCCTAATAGAGTCCTTGTGTCCCTCTGAAACCTGCCCACTGTCCATATTTTTCTCGGCATTCTTGTCTTCTAATTTCCCAAAGAATAGACCATTAAGCCCTGCTTATAGTATTCATGGGTTTTCCTAGCCTAAAGTTTAAGCTCTTGCACATTTCTTCTGCAAACCCAAGGGACACATGGTCATGGTCATGCTTATCACATCAATGGAGCAGTACTTCAGGACCAATTTTCTGTATTACTTGTCATTCAACTTGTTATGATGAAATACTCCAAAAAGATCAGCTTAAGGGGGAGAGGATTTATTCTGGCTCCATTTAAGAATATAGTCTATCATGGTGAAATAGTCAAGGCACAGGAACTTTATGTCACTAGTCACATGACATCCAGAGTCAGGAAGAAGAGAATGATGAGTGTTTGCTCTCTGCTCACTTTTTTTTTTTCTTTTATGCAGCCAGGATCCCAGCCCAGGAAATAGTGCAACCCATGGTGAGTGTGCCTTCCTTCCTTAACACAACCAAGATAATCTTCTCATAGACATGTCCAAGGCATTCCAGATCTCATCAAATTGACAATTGTGATTAACCATTACAGCCCTCGAGGATTAGAAACGCTAAAATCTTTTAGGGAGCTGGATATAGATATCATGTCTGGTTGCTTCCTGCTGAAGCAACCTGGACCTAGAGATGTTCGGTTCTTATTTGTTTCTCAGTACAGCTTTGACAGTCCAGGGTCCTTTTATAAAGGAGGTGGTTATAGCATATAAAGTTGTGCTATAAGGCATAACTTACTGTCCTTTAACTCAAAGTCATCATCACTTGAAGTTTCAAGGTCGGGAGACAGGATGACATCAGGGATCCCAGGAAGTTAAGTGAGCAAGGGTCAACGACATAAGAAAGAACAAAGAGCAAGAAAGGAGTGTGCCAGGCTTTCTTTTAGGCCACCAACCAGTCCCCAAATCATGACATGGAGATTTAACATTAGTTATGAATGCTTGACCTTATCTTAGGCTCATTTCTGGCTAGCTCTTTTAATTTAACCTGTTTCTCTTCATCTAAGCTTTGCCTCTGAGCTTTTTACCTTTCTTTTCTTCTGTATGTCCCAGTCCATCTAGCTGGCTGGCAGCTGCCTGTCTGTCTGGCACCAGGCATGTCCCTCTCTTTCTCCCTTGTTCTCCTCTTCTTCTTCTCTCCCATTCTTCTCTCTCTCTCATTCTTAGATTTCTCTGCCTACTTATTCCCTCTGCCTGCCAGCCCCGCCTATCCCTCCTCTTGCTATTGGCCGTTCAGCTTTTTAATAGACCAATCAGATGCCTTAGGCAGGCAAGGTGAAACAAATGCAACACATCATTATATAATTAAATGAATGCAGCACAAACAAATGTAACACATCCTTTCATCGTTAAACAAATGCAGCATAAACAAATGTAACATATCTTTACATAGTTGAAATAATAGTCCACAACAAAGGAGTTACAGTCTCCTGGTATAACATGTGTATTCAGCCAGGGGAGGCACATAGAGGTTTTCTCTCATTTGATCTGGTGCAAGAATTGATGTCTTGGTATCTAGTCTGGTAGAGACCAGAACCTTTGTTGCGTGATAATTTGTTGCATTCTCGAAGAAACGAGCATGATTGCTCATTCATAAAAGCAGGGGATGAAAATGTAAAACAAACTTGAAAATGTTACTAGAAGGATGGGAAGGTAAGAGGGGCCAGCCATGGCCTTGTCCACCTGAACAATGGGTGGAAAACATGACAGTGAGAAGAAAAACAAACAACAACAAAGCATCAGGCCTGGCAAGAAGAAAAATGTTTGTTCTATCAAGAAAGAGATTAGGAAAGTAAAAATCTGCTCTGCAATAGGGTAGGTCGGTGGGTGAGGGGAAAATTCCTTCCTCTCTGGAAGCCCTGTCCGGAGTGTGAGAATCAAGATAGCAGAGGGATGGAAAGATTGTTTGTTAGCTGCACAGTTGCACAGTGGTGTCCTGGGGCTTACTCCAGCGTCTGGAGTGCCATTGGAAAACAGGTAAAGCACCACCATCAAGCTTCAGCCTTTTTCTTGCCCCATCATGAGGTTAACCTGGTAAGTTTCCACTTATGTGTTCAACCAAGAAACTGCCACTATGATCAAGCTCGCCACCCAGCTGTCCTCTCTTGAACTTCCTTTAGCCTTTATACCCTCTGCTTACTGGCCCCTCCTTCAAAACTGGTTCCTAGCCAACCACTATGTCAATCTGCTGGTGTGCATCTCTGTTACAGTTTGGATATGAAGGAATACACAATGTGCAATGTTTTCTCTGTCTTCTTTCCTTAAACATAATTGCTTTAGGAATAACCCATGCTGTTGGGCCATGGTGGCTCATGCCTTTAATCCCAGCACTTGGGAGGTAGAGGCAGGTGCATCTCTGTGAGCTAGAGGCCAGCCTGGTCTACAGAGTGAGTTTCAGGTCAACCAGGGCTACATAGAGAGACCGTGTATCAAAAGGGGAAAAAGAAGAAGAATGTATGTTGTTGCTTCTGTTGACAATTTCTTCCCCCTTTATCTTTTCATAAACATTTGAACTGCTTTGTTTGTTTTTTTGTTTTGTTTTGTTTTGTTTTGTTTTGTTTTGTTTTTCAAGACGGGTTTCTCTGTGTAGCTTTGCACCTTTCCTGGAACTCTCTTTGTAGACCAGGCTGGCCTCGAACTCACAGAGATCTGCCTGCCTCTGCCTCCTGAGTGCTGGGATTAAAGGCATGCGCCACCATCACCCGGCTTGAACTGCTTCTAATTATTAGCTGTTACAAATAAAGTGGCCATGAGTATCCATACATACATCTTTGTATTAACTAACACTTCATTTACCTTTAATAAATGTTCAGTGGTGGAGTGACTGGCTTATGTGATCAAATGTATTACCTTTAAGACATTCCCAACCTATTTCACAAAGTGGCTGCACCCTTGTGTAATCCCTGGAGAGGCATATGATTTGCAGTTGCCCCACATCCTGTGCCCAATGCTTAGGATCAGAGACTCATCAGTTTTCTCTGTCTCTGTACACAGTGGTTTCCCACGGCAAGGTCAGTGTGTGCCTCTCTGTAGTTTTATAGAGCAGAGCATTTTTAATGGGCTTATTTGCTGTTCATACTTGCTCTTTTGTGAAGTTTCTCCTTAAATGTTTACAGGTTGATTTTCAGATTGGATTCTTAGTTTCTTCCCAACTTGAGACTATACAAATATTTATTTATTCTAATAATCATATATTTTGCAAAATATTTCTCCAAGATATAATTTGTCTTTATTCACAATATTTTTTAAAAGTACAAATATATCGATTGCTATGTATCCCAGGCTGTTTTGGGCTACTATGTACCTCTCTGGCTTGCCTTAAATTAGTGGGCATTCTCTTACCTCAGCTCTCTAAGGACTGAGCTAACAGGTCTGTGATACTACTTGGCTATGTTTGGGTCTAACCTGGTGTATCATGTTATGGATTCAGCTTCTGGTGTCAGATTTGTTTTTTGCCTTTTGGGGTTTTTGTTTTTGTTTTGTTTTTTGTTTTGCCCCAGCTAATGTTGTATAGATGCTCTCTTCTATTTCATTCTGCAAGCTGTATGTCTGAGGTTTCCATTAAAGTGTAATTCAGTGTGAGAAGTTTCAGCATATGGTATGAGGTATAGGTCAAAGTTCTTTCTTTTTCTTTCTTTTTAAAAAGAGTATCTATTTGAATCATTTTTGATCTTGCTGAATATTACCAAGTCACCCTCTAAAATGCTTGTTCCATTTACACTTCCATAAGTATGCATCAAGATACCTGTTTCCTTGTCTTACAGTATTTGCCTACTAGAAAAAGGTGATATTTTTCAATTATCTTTAACAAATAGTGAAATGGAACATCATCTCTTATTTTAGAGCTATTACCTTTCCTTCTTGAGTCTTTTATGTTCTCTGTTATTTTCCTACGGAAGCACATCTTATTTTTTCTTTTTTTTCTTTTTTTTTTTTTTTTTGCTGAGGTTTAGGCAACTAACTTAAAGGCATATTTGGTGCTCAAAAATACCTAAGTATTGGTTGTAAAAGTTATTTTTACCTTTTAGCACACTGAAATGGTGTTTAGAAAGAAAATGCCTCCATCAGATTGGCCTGTAGACAAGCCTCTAGGGCATCAAATTTCTTGATCAGTGGTTGATATGGGAGGGTCCAATCCACTGCAGGTGATGCCACCTTTGGGCAGGTGGTCCTGGGTGGTGCAAGAAAGCAGTCTGAGCAAGCTGTAGGGAGGAAGCCAGTAAGTAGCACTCTGATGGCTTCTGCTTCAGATTGTCTCCAGGTTCCTGCCTTGAGTTCCTGCCCTGGCTTCCCTTTATGATGGAGTGCGACCTGGAATGTGTAAGTGAAATAAATCCTTTCCTCTCTAACTTGCTTTTGGTCATGGTGTTTATCACAGAAATAGAAACCTAACTGGGAGACTGGAGAGGTGGCCCAGAGGTTAAGAGCACTGGTTGTTCTTCCAGAGGTCCTGAGTTCAATTCCCAGCAGTCACATGGTGACTTACAACCATCTATAATGAAGATCTGGTGCCCTCCTCCGGCCGGCAGGCATGCATGCAGACAGAATACTGTATACATAATAAATAAGTAAATTTAAAAAAAAGCAAAAAACTGGGACATACAGAATAAAGGCAGGGCCTTGATCTCAGCAGTGTTGACTACAGCAACTTTCCCTTATAAACCTGCTTACTGTTTTTTTTTTTTGTTTGTGTGTGTGTGTGTGTGATTACCTATTTTGTTGTTTTAGCCACTCATTTGCCCAAATGCTTCTTTCTGTTTCCTTATTGGGACCTTTTTTGTTGTCTTTTCCACAACTTGTTAGAGCTGGCCCTTGTTTTTATTTCTTCATTTATTTTTCTACCCCAACTATTCCTGTAAGTTCTTCACTTCCGTTGCTAATTCTGAGCTGCTGACTCCAACCTCTACACTCCTATTCTTTTAGCATCTTCAGGCCCCTGCTGGACAGTCTATTGAACGATCAGCTTTCACTTGAATGCAACACACACCAGAGACTTCAGATGCTTTTAGCAGTCCTTGAGCACACAGCCCCTGACTGTAGCATGAATCTTAAAAGTTTTTATTAATTAAAACAAACCTGAGGCAAATTATTGGGGTGAATTCTGGAAGATCAGAGAAGCAGAACAAGCCACAGCTACCTCACCTCACCAGTTCCTCAGCTGATCCTGTTTCCTCAGACTGGAAGCTTCTCAGTCCTCATCCAGAGTGAATCTCAGCTGAACTGTGCTGCTCAAAGCCTAAAAGCTTAACCAGCCAAATGCTTCTAGTTTCTGGTTCTCTCACACCTTATATACCTTTCTGCTTTCTACCACCACTCCCTGGGATTAAAGGCGTGAGTCACCATGCTAGGCTGTATCCTTGAACACATGGATTTCTGCCTCTGGAATGCTAGGATTAAAGGCGTGTGCTTCCACTGCCTATCCTCTATGTTTAATATTGTGGCTATTTTGTCTCTGACCTCAAATAAGTTTATTAACATGCACAATATTTTGGGGAACACAATACCACCACACCTGACTCCATTCACAGGGAGTCAGACAGATGGACCCTCTGTTCTGTGACTCAAAGGGGAGCAGGAGAATTCAAGATTAAGCAAATTGCCACAAAATAATTGTTCCAGTTTTGACAGTGATAAGTAAAAGGTGATGTTTTTCCAAGCCTACATCCAACACTTAGGAAAGATTCCATAGGAGCAAATTATTCACAGTCTACAACCCTTTAAGAATGCATTCTTGGACTCCTTTGCCAGGCTTCACTCCGTCTTTGGGCCTGATCTATCTCATTCATTCTTGTAAGAGATTTTCTTTTGTCAGCTTTGAGCAACAAAATTATCTGATTTAGCAGATTCAGTGAAAGGCTACTTAGAAGAAAATTTTTGATATATTCAGAGGCTGAACATACTAAATAAAAAACAATCTTATTCTGTGTTTAGTAACCACGGAAACATGTCCTTGTGAAATTCTTATGGTGGGCCCTTTTGAAAGACATCAGGATTGTGAAAAGTATAGGCGATATTCTAGAAAATTTCTCAAAATTAGCTAGTTATCATTGGCTAATCATGTTAAAAATCAATGTTTTAATATAAGCAGTCACTTTATTTTTGGGCAAAAGAATCCGAACATTTTCTCCCTGTCATTCCCCTATTGAGTAAAGTGGGTCATTCTGTTAATCTCATTATTTAATAAACAAATGAAATGAAGATACATTGTGGATACTTGGTTGACACTGTGACATTGTAGAGGAGGCATAGAGACTGATTACCACTGGTTAGAGAAAAACTCACCATTCAGTGTGAAGCCAGGCATGGAGCACAGCATGCTAGACAAGCTTAAGGAAAGACAGGAGGCTGAATTACAGAGCACGTGGCTCTCTGGGAACAGGACTACTCAAGTCATCTATGAACGTTATTTCACAAAGAGATGGCAGTTTGCAGCACTCCCGAAAAGTTAGACAGAAGATAAAGTCAGAGTGTTTAAATGCACCATCAAATTATTGTCATCCATGTAATCCCTTGCTGTGGGATATCTTTCTGTATGCTGTGAATATGTGTTGCTCTGATTGGTTGATAAATAAAGCTGCAATGGCCTATGGAAGGGCAGGAGGGGAAACCCAAGGGAGGTAGTGAAAGGAGAAAGGAGAGGCAGAGAGATGCCATCCCGCTGTCCAGGAAGCAGCATGTAATAGCGCACAGGTAAAGCCACAGAACACATGGCGACATATAGAAAAATAGAAATGGGCTGAGTTTAGTTATAAGAGCTAGCTAGCAAGAAGCTTGAGCCATAGGACATGACCATAAGTTTGTAAATAATATTAAGCCTCTGAGTGATTATTTTATAAGCAGCTGCAGGACTGCAGGCCGGGCGGGACTGGAGAAACCTTCCGACTACAACTCCTCTTTCTTTTTGAGACAGTCGTGTATAGCTCAGAGTGGATAGGAATTTACTGTGTAACCTAGGCTGACCTTGGGCTTACAGATACTTCTGCCGTAGGGCTGGGATGATAGTACATGCCACCACACCTAGGCACTAGTCTTATTTTCAGTTCTCAGTGAGTTACATGATTTATCCCTAGTTTACAAGGAGAACAGTGGTCTTTCAGAGAGAATACCAAGCTTTGTAACTAACTGGGACATTCCTCAGGCAGCATTCACACTGTTCAGTGCTGCTGTCTTATAAAACGAGTGGCTGTTCTTTTCCTGCTCTTTCATAATCTATGCTGTGGGAATTAGCTAACGTCAAGGATCACATGAACTGTTGAGATACTGAAAACAAGGAAGCTCTTCTTCATGCTTTCTGTAGTTTTCCTCTCCTTTAATTGATACAGGGAGCAGAGCAATCATGGAGGACAAAGCCAAGCTTAGTACAGTGAACATTTCTTGTTACAATGTAAACCAGGAGATTTCTTGTTTGTAGATTTTTTTTTCCCCAAAGATGTCTAAAATATCAGAAAGATCTAATCGGTGCTTTTGTTTAATTTTAACCTCTCTTGATCCTCACTGAACTATTTTAAGTAATTCTGCAAAGATGCCCACTCTCAGTTCCTTGCCAGATAAAATGGGAATGTTTCTCAAGCATGTCAGTCCGCTCAGCAGCACCACCCACCTCTTGACACACCTTGGACTGTAGCACTGCCCCAGCACCTCAGGGATAGCCTCTTCCACTCTGACAAGAGGAAAGCACTGGAGAGACTCCTCCAAATGAGGAGAAACCACAGAGCAGCTTCTTGGAGGAAGAAGCTGAGCTGTCAGACAAGGGGTTTCTAGCGCAAGTCAGCCTTGAGCTGGCGGTTCTCAGCCAAGAGTGCAGCCTCATTGGTCTCATGGAGCACAAAAGCAGCCTGGCCAACCCTTACCCAAGTTTCTGAAACAAATCATCAGGAAAAAGGAACCAGTGCTCTTTGTGTGACTAAATTTGGGAATGGCTTGTTACATCGGAAGACATGGCTGAGGTACTAGGAGTGTTAAAAGCCTACACCAGCCATGGCCAGATGACTAAGGCTAGTTGGGTGACTTGATCTGCAAGCTCATGGTCCAGCACCCTCATGGTGTTTCCTTAAGTGGCCTGTGGTTAGAGGGAAATGATCTTCACAATGCCATCTGGTATATGTTCTTTTATATACATAGTACATTTGAAATTCTGAAAAGGGAGAATCCTACCTTCCAAGTGCCTCTTTGAGTATAAAATTCATTTGCCAAACAAGGAGAAAATTTAATCTGACAACAGGTTTACCTTTATATCCATGCATAATCCCCTATACCCTGAAAATTAAAATACTGGATTTAATACTCAGGTATTTATTCATGATGGCCGTCACTTATGCTATTGTAATATTTTATATACAGAATATTGTAATATTTTATAGTTGATTTTAACAGTGATGTTTTCTGATTATTTTAGTCATTGGAAAGTTGGTGAAATACAAGATAGACAAGAGCATGACTTTTGGCCACAAAGGCAACTTTACAATGTAAGCATCAGTGTGCAGGTTGTATCAGAATCTTAAATAACCTGAATTCCTGTTGACTGTACTCACTTTGTGTGGATCAGATTCAAATGGTCATTAGGTCCATAGAGAAGGCATGTGTTCAAAAGGCCTTTTTCACCAGGCAGTGATGGTGCATGCCTTTAATCCCAGCACTTGGGAGGCAGAGGCAGGCCGATCTCTGTGAGTTCGAGGCCAGCCTGGTCTCCAAAGGGAGTTTCAGGAAAGGCACAAAGCTACACAGAGAAACCCTATTTCAAAAAAAAAGTAGCCTTTTTCCTCTTTCTTTCTTTTATTTATTTCTTTTTTCCTTAAGACACAATCTCACTATGCAACTCTCGCTGGCTATGTAGACAAGGATAGACTCAAACTCACAGAGATCCTCCTGCCTCTGCCTGCTGCAAACTGGTATTAAAGGCTATATATGGTGATATTTTATTTTTACTGAAATGTGATTTTATTTGTATGTTAATAAATAAAGAGGCCTGGGGGTCAGAGCTAATAGCAAGCCATAGCAGAAGTCTGGCAGTGGTAGCACACACCCTTAATCCCAATCACATGACAGGAAGATCTCTGTGTGTTCAAGGGTACCACCGGCACGGAGACACATGCCTTTAATCTCAATACCAACCATAGAAAACCTGGAGGTCTGTACAGACGGGCAGTGATGAGGAGGTCATGTGGTTGGGTTTACAACTAATGAGAAGGCAAAACAGAAAGTCTATAAAAAGACAGATACACAGGAAGTAGCGTTCTTGTTCTCTCTGAGAGGAAAGACAGCAGCGGCAGCGAAGGGTAAACTCAGCTCTCAGCTACTGCTCTGACCTCTTGGGCTTTTAACTCTGCAATTGGCTCTGTGTTTCTTATTTAATAAGACTGTTCATCTACAGCTATGTCTGGCTAGAGAGCATATTTTATTCACTCCATCACAGTGGCTTTGGTGTCCACCCCTTCCCAACATTAAACAGCCAATTCTTTGCTCTTGTGAATTTACTTTATCTTAAGATGTGCCTTCTTGAAGCAGGACAACCTACTGATTAAACAACTGTCCACAGTGGTTGGATGATGACTTGGTTCTGTCTTCTTTTATTCTCTAAGAACATTTTCAAGTCAAGAGTATAGCAGTGCTGGACATTCTGACTTCGTTTAGAGTTGTATAGCTGTTAGAGCAACAGACAAATGTTCAAGGGGTAGAACTACAGCCTGAAGAAGGCTTCAATTTATTTATAGTCTTCCGTGTTCTGTCTGAGTTGAGTGCTACCCACCAGGTAAGGGGATGGAAGTGGCCCTGATGCTATGGGACGCTCCTTCGGGAAGAGCCAGTTCCTGGGAACAAGCCCCTTGCTTCCTGTCTCTTGGTGCTTGTAGGGGTTTCCCTTTCTTTCTGTCTTCATCACCCTACTGTGTCTTTTCCCCATTGGCTTCTTCTTATTCTAGTTTACAAGTACATGCTCCTAAAACTAATGGGTAGGGAGACTTTTACTACCAATTGAAGTTTCCTCTACTTTTGTGAAGCAGTGAAATCTGAGAAATGACAGAAACTGAATGGTTCAGTTAATATAATCCCTAAGAGGTCCTCATCTGCTAACTTCAGTGTTTCCTCTTTCAGATCTAACAGTGTCCAGTACCTAGGGGACATCCAGCTAGTAGTGTTTGTCAAATGGCTGCTGTGATGAATAATTTATCTTTGCTTTTAGCACATCACAAGGTCACATACTGTTCACCTGAGTGGGTTTTAACACATGCTGTTCATACACTTTCTAAATAAAAGCATAGGTAGAAAAGGTAAAGATCACGTAGATAGATTTATTTTTAATGATTGTAAGTCTGTGTGTACCAAGCTAGCGATACGAGAAGAACATTACATGCTTCATCATTTGAAGCTGACTTCAGTATGCTACGCTCCTTAGTGTTGACCTTAAACAATTGACCGGGATGTCATGTTACCACCAAGTGTTAGCATTCCTGAGGTTGAGGCAACAGGGCCATGAACCCACAGGCTTCAAACAACAGAGCTTGTACTCCCATAGAATTGAAAGTCATGAGCCTGTCATCAAGTGCCACACTCCCTTCAAAGTGTCAAGTGAAAACTCCTGCTTCTGCTGGAGGTTGCCATTTGCCTGAGTTCTCAGACTTGTGCAGTGATGCCTCAGTCTCTGCCTGCCTGTGTTTCTCCCAATCTCTTCCCCTGGGAACAACAGTTCAGCACCGACACACATTGAGGAAGGCCTAAAATCACTGCAAAATGTACAGTGGTTCAGGTCAGAGTGTGAATTCTGATGTCGGTTCCTCTCTATTAGGGACTCTCTCTGGGATAAATATAAACTCAATTAAAATCTTAAGAGTTTTCACAGGCATTGCCAAGGTGTGTAGCTAGAGTTTTCCTGCCTTGCCCACAGTCAGGACAAATCTCTGTCTCCCACCAGTCCCACAGCCGCTCAGACCCAACTAAGTAAACACAGAGACTTATATTGCTTCAAACTGTATGGCCGTGGCAGGCTTCTTACTAACTGTTCTTATAGCTTAAATTAATTCATTTCTACAAATCTATACCTTGCCACGTGTCTCGTGACTTACGGGTATTTTCACATGCGGCTTGTCCTGGCAGGTGGCTGGCAGTGACTCCTTCTGCCTTCCTGTTCTTTCATGTCTCCTCTCTGTTAGTCCCGCCTATACTTCCTGCCTAGCCACGGCCAATCAGGTTTTATTTATTGACCAATCAGAGCAACACATTTGCCATACAGACCATCCCCCAGCACAGCCAAGTGCAGACCATCTCAGACACCTGCACTCAGGCCCATGGTCCCAATCATCCTCTATGCGGACCTGCTGGGTAAAGCCACGAGGAACCCAAGAACGGCCCCCCACAGGACATACAGAACATCCCACAGCAAAGGTGAATCTAAATTCTGTGAGAAAATGCAAAGATTTTAAAGCGGCAAAACTCTTGAAAGGAGACCATAGAATCATTTTTGATCAGTATTGATTTAAAACAAGTCTACAGCTATAGTAGTCAGGACACACTGATTTGGGTTTAAATAAAGACAAACAGGGCAACAGAACAAGGCAGTATTCAAAAGTGAACTTATTTGCTATGCTGATTTTTGATAAAGATTATAATGGCATTCCAATTAAGCACGATTGTTCTTCATAGCAAATGGTGCTGGAAAATTTTGATGCTGATGTATAGGAGTTTAATTTTAAGAAATTCTTTAAAAGAAATCATAGACCTAAATATAAAGCCTGAAACTAAAATTGCAAGAAGGAAGCATAAAATATATTTTTGGTGACATCAAATTAGGCCAGAATTTCTTAGGATTGACATGGGTTTGTAAAACTGTTAATGATCAAATCAGAAAACCTTCTTTGATAGATAAGAAAATGAAAATAGAGATTTTTCAAACCAAAAGAAAACACATTGTAAATCATATATGATAAAAGTCTTATATGCTAAATGTAGAATCTTTCAAACTCAGAAATAATAAAATTGACACTCCAAAATAAATGGACATCTCACCAAAGTACATATACAGATGAGTAAGTTCCTGAAAATATAGTCATTATGAGCTGGAACTCATATACTGCTTTGGGGATAAGAAATATAAAACTATTTTGTAAAACAATCCCGTAATTTCTCAAAAAATTAAGCATACTTTTTCATTTTTATCTAGCTATTCTATTTCTATTTGTCCAAAGCAATGAAAGCTTACATTCACAGAAGAATTACATACTATTGTTCCTGGCAATTTTATACATAATAGCCCAAATGTAAGAACAAGCACATTGTCAAGGTGGGTGGCTCACCAGTTTGTAGCATGTCTTAATAAGTGGAAGATTACTCCCTATTGATGATAGACCTGGAAATAATTTTACAGAGTGAAAGGGATCAGATTAAAAGTGGAGCATGCTGTATTTTGTGGTTTTAAATTGAAAATGGAGTGTTGTTTTTAATGTTGAGAGGAGGGATTGATTACAAAAGAGACAAACTTTTTTGGGTGAGGGAATGGCTTATTATTTTGATATGGTGACAACTTCACAGGTTGACACTGATCAAAATCCATCACAAGGCACACTTTAAGTACCTGCATGTAATTGTACATATCAATAAATGCATTAACACACACATATGTATGGACACACACACGGACCCGGTAAGGTGGGAAATTAGGAAGAGGCCTATAAAATTCTTACCACTTATTTCTTCGACAGGCACCTACAAAATAAAATTCTGGTCCGCTTAAAAAAGCATCTAGACCTCCTTCACCAAATCAATTTCGGGCAGCAATAAAAGAATTTGAGGGAAAGTTTTAGTCACAAAGTGCACTTAATGTTTATAGGGGAAACAAAGAAAACCAGAACTTCTGGGCTTAAGGGGTTATGAGAGGAAGGTGGGGGCAGCGAGAAAAAGAGAAAAAAAAAAGACTAAAACAAGCTCTTGGGGCAGGAAGGAGCAGCAAGCACCCACATCCTTGTGGTGGTATTGTGTATTCTAATAAATTTATCTGGGGTCAGAGAACAGACAGCCACTAGATACAAAGGCTAGAAAATGGTGGCACTCACACCTTTAATCCTAGCATTCCAGAGATAGAAATCCCTCTGGATCTCTGTGAGTTCAAGGCCACATTGGAAATAGCCAAGCATGGTGACACGCCTTTAATCCCAGAAAGCCAGCCTTTAATCCCAGGGAGTGGTGGTAGAAAGCAGAAAGATATATAAGGCGGGAGGACGAGAAACTAGAGGCTTTTGGCTGGTTAAGCATTTGGCTGGTTAAGCATTCAGGCTTTGGAGCAACACAGTTCAGCTGAGAGCCATTGGGATGAGGACACAGAAGTTTCCAGTCTGAGGAAACAGGACCAGCTAAGGAATTGGCAAGGTGAGATAGCTGTGGCTTGTTCTGTCTCTCTGATCTACCAGCATGGACCCCAATAACTTGCCTCGGGTTTGATTTTATTAATAAGAACTTTTAAGATTCCTGCTACACATCCTATCTCCTGCAACGACACGAATTCTTTAGCCACGTGGCTCCAAGTGAGTTAAAATGCCACAAGGGAGGCTCACTGTAAGCCCCTGCTTCTCCAGGTGAGCCCAGGGAGGCTGGCACTGCCCTCTAGCACCAACCACCCTCCCTCCCCAGGCTAGGTGGCCTGCTCTCCGTCGCCCCCTTGTGGCATCAGCAGAGAACCCGCAGTGACGCCTGGGGTCAGGTGTGCGCAATAAAGTGGGGGTGCCATGCAAGCTGCTGAGGCTTCCGCGTCCTGCCCATCCCCAGTCGTGCTGCCCAGAATCTATTTGCCAAACGCCCCGGTCACCCGGGCTGCGCACCTGCTTTACACTACCGTGCTTCCAGGTTTTAAGGACCACACTTGGGGAGAGGGAGCTAGATTGCAAGGTTAAGACGTCCCCTTCCCCGCATCCCCGGGCCCTAGGGCAGAAATCCCATCGTTTGGAAAGGAAGGACTGACCTCCCTTAAGGGACCCTCACCTATAGGGACCCAACCCTCAAGTTACAGGGGACAGCAGACGCAGTGAAGCCTCCTCCCTTATAACGCAGCGATTGTCCCAACAGCGTCCACTCTGCCCCAGCTTGCTCCACATATCGGCACGCCCCTCTGCACCCGCTGTCAAAGGCTGGAGGCCATACCTGGTCCCACCACCCCAGCAGTCCAGTAGCCCCAAGTAGGGAAGCCATCGGGGGGGGGGAGGTTCGGGCGCATGTGCCGGGGTCACAGGAGGCCTTTCAGTGGGGTGGCCTCTAGCTCACACCTCTGACTACCACCCTAGAGGAAACGGAGTGACTGGCAGGGGGGCAGGCAGCCACGGCCCTGGAGAGTATGGGTGTGTGGAGGCTGCACCGCCCGCACCTGGGGCTCTCCCACTAGACGGCGCGGTGTCTGCCCAGGTCACCCACTGTCTTTGCGCTCAACCCTCAGATCCTGCTCCGGTGGGTGGGTTGGGGGAGCAGACCCAGTCCCCGCCTGGCGGCTGCCCTGGGGCTGCATGCAGCCCCGAGAGAGCCACTTGCGAGACACAGTAGCGGCTTTGCCAGGACTGGCACGGTCCCCGGATTCGCGAGGAGGTCCGCCTCCTCCCTCCCCTTCCCGCGCCGCCTCCGCCTCCTTCCTCTGCCTCCACCCTCACCCCTTCCCGTCGGTGCGGAGCTCGGCTCCCGAGCAGCGCTCAGCCGGCCGCAGCTTGGTTGTGGGCTCGGGACAAGTGCTCCTTGCCTCCGCTCGAGATGGACAGCCGCTACACCAGCGCCGCGGGCATCGGGGACTTGAACCAGCTGAGTGCGGCCATCCCCGCCACGCGCGTGGAGGTGTCAGTGTCCTGCAGGTGAGGACGCGGCTCGGTTCCCTTCCTTCCATCCGGGGCTTGGTGGCACTTGGCTAGCGCTCCCGGTACCACGAGGCTTGGCGCCGGGATGAGAAGTTGCTTGATGAGTGGGGACAGACACCCCAGTTGTGAGACGGACGCTCCCCGCCTCCCGCCCAGGTCAAGTGACACAGAGTTGGGGGGACTAGAGTGGTGGGCTTTGGGACGGAGTCTTGTTGGTTTCTTTCTGGGAAATGCAGTGAAAGTTGGCAGAGCTGTGACTCAGCTACGGGAACCCCAGCCGCCGCCCACTTTACAACCTTTATTTATTTATTTTTAAAACAACCGAAATCAGGGCCAGTAGTTCAGTGATGACGGCAACCCAAGGGTCAGTACTGCCAAAAGCGCGCGTGACTGCTGCGCACAGTGGCCTGGGACTCCGGCCCGCCCTCCCGGTGGGATCAGCTCCAGTTCTGCGGCTTCTTCCTCTCCACCTACTTCCTGGAACCATCCAACTTCCTCACCCTACACCCTTCCGGGACGTTTGCCCTAAGCCTGTAGCGGTTCCAGGTTCAGTCTTCCTGGCCGAGGCTTACCTAAGAATTGAGAAGTCACGACTGATTTTTCTGCCCGCCAGTAGATAAACATGTGAATGCTTGCAGCAACTCTCAACTCTGGGACTGCCAGTGATGCTCAGTGGACTAGATCCTCCCGTAAGTCAAACAGAGTAGCCGCGCTGCCCCAGTTTCGCAGAATTAAGGATTCTAGAGTTATTGCATATACCCGGGTGCCCACTCCTGGTTTGAATACCTTTCACGGAGGAAAACTCCACACATACCCTCTCTTCCCTGGTGTTTTTAAATGCCCTCAAACGTTCTCAATTTTTCTGTAGGCAAGCTTGTCTTAAACGACTCTAATAAACATGGGAGATTTTTGTTGTAAACAAACCCTGAAGTTCGAACACCTTCAGCCTCTAAAACAGTGATTCTCAACCTTCCTAACGCTGCGACCCTTTAATACAGTTCCACATATTGTGTTGATCCCCCCACCATAAAATTATTTTCGTTACTACGTCATAACTGTTATTTTGTTACTGTTATGAATCATGATTTAAATACTTGTGTTTTCTGATGGCCTTAGGCGACCCCTGTGACAGGATTGTTCGACTTCGCCAAGGGGGTCGCGACCCACATGTTGAGAACTGTTGCTCCAAAACTAAAGGATCTTGGAAATTCACATTTCAACACTCTAACCCTCCCCCTCCCCCACCCCTGCCCCCGTAGCCATGTTCTTTGGGTAAGGGATAGCCCTGAGACTACATAAGAGCATTTGATTAGTCTCGAGGATGACTGACCTCAGACTGTGAAAACGATAATGGTATTCGTGACAGCTGACACAGACCCTTGGCTTAGTAGGGTCATCCGCCTGGAGTGCTCCCCTAGGCTCCTTTCATTTAACAGCTGCCTGGCAGACTC
Source organism: Peromyscus leucopus (assembly GCF_004664715.2). Lineage (NCBI taxonomy): Eukaryota > Metazoa > Chordata > Mammalia > Rodentia > Cricetidae > Peromyscus > Peromyscus leucopus. Next base: position 13,755,556 of record NC_051080.1, read on the forward strand.
TTGCAGCAATTCCTAGGTGCTTTTGTACTCCCTGGAGCTGGCTTTGGGACTTAGGAGGTTACTGCTACCTCACACAGTAACCCTGTGGGTGGTCAGGAATTCTCGCTTATCAGCATTTTCTAGTGTTCCATCCTCTGTTCACCCTCCTGCAGGCTTGGGAGGGCACTAAACCGGCAAGAACGCTGCACACTAATCGTGAAAGCCCTGTCGTCGTTCCTCAGGGTGATGTGGAATAGCACTGGCCTCAGGTGCCAAGCATTTACATCCTTATTTGTGCTGTGGGTACGCTGGGGATCCTGAAGACATTGGTTCGTGCCGGTTTGTTTCAGGTTCCTGTTCCAGGTCCTGGAGACTTTCTTCTCCATGGGGTTACTTTTTAGTACTTAAAAAAGTTTCAAATAAGAAAAAAAAAAAAAAAAAAAAACTCTAAAAGAGAAGTAAGTGCTTAATGTCCAATATTTCTTCTACGCCTGTGAGTTGTCTAGAATCAGTCAATCGTTTACTTCTTGCTAAACGATGTAGAAACTACTTTTGATCAAGTGTACTTGGTAAGTCCGTAGCTTAAGGCAGCTCCATTTCATTTTTGTGGGGTTGAGAACTTTGTCTTGCCACCTTGGGAGGTGGTATGGTTTGAACTTCAACACCAGAGACCTGGGTGCAAATACTGGCCCTGTGACTTACTTTTATTACCTAAGAGTGGGCTCTTATTTAGTTTGTCTACGCTTGTCCGTATCTGATAACGAAGCTAATTGTGGCATTTTCTGTAGAGCACTATGAGGGTTTTATGGAAGGATATGGGGAATGGGCTTGTACAATACATGGCACTGTTCACTATGGAAAACAAATCGTGAGCTATTATTGGGATACAGTGTCTTAGTTAGGGCTGCTGTGGCTATGATAAAACACCGTGACCAAATCAACTTGGGGTGGAAAAGTGTTTCCTTGGATCAAACAAGGCAGGACGCTGATGCAGAGGCCATGGAGGGGTGCTGCTTACTGTCTTGCTCTCCATAGCTTGCTCAGCCTGCTTTCTTATACAGCCCAGGACCAGCCGACCAGGGATGGCACCACCCACCATGAGCTGGGCCTTCCCCATGATTCACTAATTAAGAAAATGTCCTACAGGCCTGCCTACAGCCAGATCTCATGGAGGAGTTTTCTCAGTTGAGGCTCCCTTCTTTTAGATCACTCTAACTTGTGTGTCAAATTGACATAAGATGAGCCAGCACATGCAGAAAATGGCACTTAGAATTCTGCTAACCGAGTTCTGTAACTACTCTCCGTTTGAACTTTAGTAAGCAAGGTAATGAAAACGGACATAGCTGTTCCCAGAGCACAGCTGTCCCAGGATGCTTCTGGGGAGTTCACTTAGCAAGAAGGCACACAACTCAGCCTTGCAGTGGGTCAGCAAGGCAAGGACTTCCCCACGCCGCATTGTCTGAGAGAGCTCTAATCGCTCTTGCTTCAAAAGCAGCTTACAATGGAAGCCCTTTTGGTAACCTCCTTCTTCTGGCCCCCATAATCAAACGACTCCTTATCACTTTGGGAAGGAGAGAAAAATAACAATTGAAGCCAGAAGCTAAAGATAGCTCTTTTTACTGATCAAGTATCTGTGTGTGTGTGTGTGTGTGTGTGTGTGTGTGTGTGTGTGTGTGTTTTATATATCCAGAAATTAAACTGTGCTCTGTGAGCAGTGCAAATAAGCTGTCTGAAAGCATGAAACGTGACTGGTAGATAAACATTATAGGAGCGAGCAACCTGGGATAAGGCCTAGCAATAGGCTTCTGCATGATCAGGGCTCAGACATTGTGAAGCTGAGGACTCATCGTGCATGACAGGGAGATGGGGCATGGCTAATCAAGGCAGATGTGCAGGGACTGGAGAGATGCCAGCATCAGTTCTAGTGGCTGTGAACTTGCAGTGTTAGTGAAGAAAACCACACTCTGGTTACGGTTACCTAAAGGCAGATTCGCAATCCCTGGTTTCTCTTCCACTCACTATCTTAAGTCATTTGTAGATTTTTAAAAACTTAAGTTCCCCAATTAACTGAACTTCTCTCTACATCAGAAATGATGCAACTTTAGCTAAGCTTTCAATTTTATTCTGAAAACCCAGCAAAGAAAACTGATACTAAAGCTAATGAAAAAAAATAATTTGCAGTAATTAATCGTTTTCTCCAGAGCCTTTGGTTTCACTATTTTAGTATTTTTTGTCATTTTCCCTGACAAAAAAATGGAGTGCTTCTGGCCTTCCCTAGCTCTCAAGTGCCGATCTGTTCAATTGCTCCTGGAATGTGGAAGGAAGTGGAAATGGTGTGAGTGTGCACATCCTGGTAAAAATTCCAAAAGCTGGACCTAATGTAGCTTCCTCGTCTTGTCTCACACCAATTCTCCCATGAGCTGTCTGAATGTAGCATGACAGACACATGCTTACCATCTATCAAGACACCTGGCAAATAAATATGGCAACCAAATATAGAGTTCCAAAGCATACGGGGTGAACATCCTGGTCCAGGCCAGTGTGACTGTGCCATGCTGCTCTGTGTTCAGGCTCCCTCCCTTTCTTTACTCCCTCTTCTTGATTAGATTTTTTTTTTTAAATCTGTTTTCAAGACTTAGGTCAAATGTCATCTTCTTTCATGACCTCTTTTTTAAACTGTGATTTTCTTGACTCCTCAAACAGCTGGTGCACACTACTACCAAGCAGGTATAATGTAATTCTTGGACACAATATAAGGACCATTGTGACTTTCATGAAGATGTATTCTGAGTGGCCAGTAAACATGCAGTGCTAAATGAAATCATCTGGTGTTTATGAAGTGGAGAGGGTTCCTGTTACAGACTTCTGGGCTCCAGAGCAGATCTCCTGAGACACAATCTCTGGGAATGTGCTGCTGGACTCCGTGCCTCCACAAGTTCATGTATGCTGGTTATGTACTCTACTACACCTGCAGGCCTGATGAGCAAATGACTCGAGAATCTAGAATTTCTATCCAAAGTCTCTATAGCCTTTGGGAAATGGAGGTATATGTAATCAGTGTAAGTCTTAGTGAGTTTGTCTTTTAAATTAGAAAGTTATGTTAGAGAATTGAAAAGTTTTGAGAGAAGTTTGAAGTGCATTACTTAAAAGATGATTGGTTTTCAAGTCAAGATGAGTCTTATAGTTTGAGTGGGTTCAATTTCTTTGCTTCATTTATAGCATTTCGCTGTGGGCATGTCACTTGGGAGGTTTATTGCTTCCTTGTGCATGGCATCCCCAGTCCTCAGCTTCTCATCTTTCTCTGACATTATTTCTATGACTTTTGATGAGACCTTGTAATATACTGAAGTAAAATAGGAGGAAATCTCACGATTGGCATTTGCAAAGTTGCTAAGTCACAATTTATGTTTCATAAAATAAAGAATAGTTTTAAGTAGGCAATTATACTGGTATAAAACAATGATATTATATAATTTTTAATAATTTAATCTAACACATGTATGGAAACAATGAGATGTGGTATTATTTGATTTATCTTGAAGAGATTTTTGTTTCTAATTTTATTTTAGATAGGTTCTCCCTATGTGACTATCTAGTTGGGGCAGGCTTGAAACTTGTGATCCTCCTGCCTCACCTCTGAATGCTGGAATTGTAGACATGAATGCTGGAATTATAGACATGAAGCACCAGGCCTAACCTGGATTTATTTTCAATAACAATGAAGATGAAATAATGGGGTAAAGTACAGTATTATAATATGTTTATAAGCCGTTATATCTCCCTGCTCAATGCAACTTTGTTGATACAACACACATTGCTGTCTAGATGGTCTGACCTAATTCTAGTGTCTGAGATTTAAAAATTTATTATTGTTATTATTATTATTATTAGGCATGAGGGACATGAGCATTCCATGGCACATGTGTGGAAGTCAGAGGATGATGTGTGAATGTAGGGTTTCTCTTTCCATGGTGGGTTCTGGGACTTGAACTCGACTCGGGTTGTATAGCTTGTGTGGCAAGTGCTTTTACCTGCTAAGCTTTCTTCCTATTCCTGTCTGAGAATTTTTTAGAAGAATCTTATGGTAAGTTATTTCTAGAACCAAGCCCTTGCTATTTCCAAGTCCTTATTTTACTCAATCTTCTCCCCAAACAATATGAAATTCTTCTGTGGCTGATCTAGATTTTCCTCTCAACAGGAATCTAGCTGGTTTTGTTCATCTTCGAAATGAACAATGTTCTATATTAATAAATAACTGTGCTTTTTCCTGCAGTTTACTTCTGAATATGCTTGTAATATTTCTGGTAAATAGAGCTTCCAGTGGAGATGGCAAATGGATTCAATCTCATGTGCTAACCCTGCTCACATGTTGCTGAGTGCTGGGAAGGGAGTGTCGGAAAGGGGGGGACCAGAAGGCTTTGTGGAAAACAGTTGGCTTTAGAAATGAAGTGAGTCAACACTGTCTGGTGTGCACACTGTCACTTCTCTATCTTGGGGTCCTTGACATGCCGTGTTTCATAAGCTTAACAAACAGTTTGGGCACATTATATTTAAATTAGCTTACCATGCACCAGGACTCCAGGGCCTGTTATCGCCTTTCTGTTTCTACTTCTGCTGCTCTGGCTCAGGAAATAGTCATTTGCTCTCAGCGTTAGGCATGGTAGGGCGATGAGTTGGTGTCCAAGCCTGGGGTGGATGACTCGTTCTATTTGTTGAATGATGACCAGGGTTCTTCCCCATTCCACCCAGCCATTGATTGCCCTCTGATCTCATTTGGATTTAGAGACTCCAGCTTTCTGAGTGCCTGAAAACCTTGCCAGGTGGCTGACTGTGAAGGCTAACTTTACATATAGTTGTCCATGAGGTTTAGGTAGGTTCACAGAGTGTGGTGATGAATTGCGCCTTTCTTTGAGTTCTCTTACTACCTCACATTTTATTTTTTTATGACTTACGATTATTTGGATTTTTGCATGTATTTCTCTATAATCAATTTTAAAAGCACTTGGTTACCATTGATTCTTGTAAAGTCTGACTTTGTGCTTTGTGTATCGACATTTTTCAATACAGTCAATGTTTGCTGTTTGATGGACAGGTTGGAGAAATGAACCTACATGTCCGTGAATTTAAGTACTTTTATAATCTTAGAATGTTAACATGAACAGTAAAAACATGAAAACAAACCCATTTTACCAGTATAATTAATGAAAGAATAATTTTTCATCTAGTTAATACAACATTCTACAAGCATTTTTTTTTTTTTTATGTGAAGGGTCAAGAAACAGATAATTTTGGTTACATTGTCTCTAAGAACAACACAATTAGTTTTAGAAGTGGACGCTATGTCTACATACTGACAGATAATTTGCCTCTTTAATTAGGAATCTTGAGCAAAAATAGGCAATCAATGGAACTTGCAGGGGGAGCTGGGCAGATAGCTCCTTTGGTACAAGGTTAAATGCAGTGGTGCCTATTGGGGAAGCTGACAGGGGAGTTCCTCTAGCCCCCGGCTGGGCAGTCTACTGAGGAGGCAAGCTTCAGGTTCAGTGGGAGTCTCTGTCTCAGAACACAAGGCAGAAAATGACTGAGAAATATTCCTGATGTGGGCCTCCGGCTTCTACACACACACACACACACACACACACACACACACACACACACCAATGAACTTGTATGTGTGATATCCTATATAATGTATCTAAATAGGAAAACAGATGAATATGTCTTAATCTTTGACTCAAGATGGATTTTGTATTAAAGGAAATATTTCTACTCATTTATTTGGTGAACCAATCAAGTGAGAGACTCATGGTGTTTCAGAGGAATATGGCCAGTCTCTTGAGGGAACAATTGGCTAATGCACTTTCTTACAGACTTTGTTCAATCAATTTTTTTTGTTCAATTGATTTTAAATTTTGTTCAATCAATGTTTCAATAGTTGTTCAATCAATTTTAATTTTGTGCCACAAAAAATGCAAATAAAACTTTTTTGCAAAGTCAAAAGTCACAACATAAAGCCCCAAGAGCAGAACAATAGAAAGAAACAATTTCTAGAGGTGAAAGAGAAGAGCAGGGCTGGTCTTTACATAGGCTCTTTATGATATTTATGTATGACAGACAGCAATGTTAATATAAGCAGGCTTCCTTGTGAAGCCGCTGTCTGTAGATTATGGCCCTTCTTCCATTTGACTGGCTAAGACACTTGGCTGAGTTGTCTGAGAAATACCTGAAGTGTCTCTGACACAGCAGAAGTGAGCGAACGCTCCACTGATTATAGTTAACCCAAACTCCTGTCATACTTGATTGTCTGAGGTCTTTCCAAAGACACAGACCTCATGAATGGCTGTAACTATCAAGTTCGGAGAAACAAAAGCTTAACGTCACTTTCCTTCAATGAGGGCAGTACACAAGTGTCTAGTTTCGTGCTTGATGGTGTGCCCAGCAGCTCCCAGGGCAGAGGGAATGCTGTGATTTTGCAAGGGAATTATTGCCTACTCACGTCACTTACTTCTCATTTGGGGAAAATGGCCAAACCTGCTGTTTTCAACAGAATTGTCAGCAGCATCTCCTTAGAGATTTTTCAGACAGCGTACGGGCCCACTAGAAAACACTAGTTTGCATCTTCATAGGGGACTAAGTCCTTTCCTTTTTTTTTTTTTTTAATAGATCCTCAGTAAATTAGTAAAATTTCTGTCATTTGACATTCAAGCCTCACCTCCTGCTGCTTCTGATTCCACAGCTACCTTTTAACATGGCTGACTTTGATACTGATTAGCTCCAGGCCAGTCTGACCAGGGTACAAGTGTTACTGGAGGTTTTAGGCCTTGAGACTGGTGCTGGCAATCCTAACCAACCAGGCTCAGCTACCCACTCAACATGCCAGTTTAAAGAGACAAGCAATACCGTAAAACAGAGAAAAGTGATGTGTTAAGTGTGGTCACATTGGTGAGGGAACACATAAAGACTTCAGTGACCACCCCTGCCCTGACACACACACACACACACACACACACACACACACACACACAAACACACACTCACTCACTCATGCACGCATGCACACGCACATGCACGCACATGCACACACACACTGCCACCCTAGATCTATCTTTGGGGTCCTGATGAGGTTTAGGTTCAAATACAGAGCAAGAGATATGTAACTGAGTAGTCCTCTTCAAAATGTGGTTCTCTCTGCCCATCATTGACTCATCTGAACTCTGTGAAATCTCCTCCTGGGGCAGGGGCAGGAAAGGGCAGACACTTATATTATTACATGTTTGTATACAACTCCTCAACCACCAGTGCATTAAGCATCTTTAAATATTTTGATTATTTGTTCCGGTTTTGGTTGTTTTCATTTAGCATAGGTTGTTCATTAATTCACTGTGTATCCTAGGATGACCTTGAAATCCTAGTTCTCTTGCCTTCACATCTCAGGTGGTGGGGTCTTGACCTAACTGGTGAGTTTCCTGTCTCCCTCTTCCCTCCTCTGCACTGCCCTTATCCAAAGTCTCCCAGGATCCAAGCCACTTCAGATCAGCTCAACCAGGAGCAAACTGGGAGAAGTTCCTCATAGTGTCCCTCCTATTGGGAGTGTGTTGACAGTTGGCACCTCCCTGTCACTGTGAAGAATTTCAAATAGAATTGATTGAACCTTTCATTCTCTAATCTATAATGAGTTTATTGTACGGGTTCCACATTTCACTGGACTGCTTACAAATCTCTCCCCTTAATCAAATACAAATAATCTAGAGGCAGGAACACGGGCATTTATATACAGTCTCTTACACTACATCCTTTTTCTGGCTCCCAGTGACTTAGTGATTATTGAAGAAACATTTGAAAGACTATCAGATAACCAAGAAATTATAAGTTCTCATCAAACACTAACTGAATCTTATCTACCATTATGCCACATCTATCTGATAGTCTAATATCTTGCATAGGAAGTGCTTAATGATTGCTTACACAAGGTCGTTGAAGAACGGGGTGCATTTCATATTATTGGGAACTGTGACTGGAAGACAGAAGACAGGAACAAATACAGTCTTAGCTGAGTTTTTAAAAAGTCAGTTATATAAAGACAAGATGGAGGAGGCAGGGCCGGGTAAAGGCCTTGGATGAGTTAACCCATATATGTTTTAGGATTTATAGAACTAGATTCACAATCTAGTTTGTAGATGCTGGGACTGAGTTTATCTGCTTGTTTTAACGAGGTTAGTCCCTGTGATTCAGGGGTGCATTTTTACTCTGGCCACCCATGATGGAGATGATGTCACCTTAGGAAGTCCTCTTCAGCCTCTGTGTTGCCTGGTCACGTGTGCCAACGCTCAAACTTTGATTCTGTCTTCTGTTTAAACTCTCTTGGAGAGTCTGCAAAGCTCAGATTGCTGTGAAGTACAATTTGAATTATTCATTGATTTAAGCAGATTTCTGAAAATAGTTTAGAACCTGGAGGGAACCAGGAATTTGAAAGAGAGCAAGGAGGACTATATGGGAGGGTTTTGAGGGAACAAAGAAAAGGGGAAATAATGTAATTATGTTATAATCTGAAAAACTAAATTTAAAAAGATGAAAGAAAAAGAATAACCTGCTAATATAGCTCTGCCTTTTTAGGCTTTTTGTTGTTGTTTTTTGTTTCTTTGAGACAGGATTTCTCTATGTAGTTTTGGTGTCTGTCCTGGATCTTGCTCTGTAGATCAGGCTGGCCTCGAACTCACAGATATCTGCCTGGCTCTGCCTCCCGAGTGCTGGCATTAAAGGTGTGTGCCACTGCCACCTGGCAGGCTTGTTTTTATTGGTAAAGGATGTATGCTGGCTGAGGAAACTTGAAGGTAATCTAGGCAAAATGACCCACATATGCAGGTTCTCTTTTGTAATGTGACGCTATTGAGCTTGCAGTGGTTGAAATGGCAACAAATTTCCCAACAGCTAATGGAGAAAGAAACAAAAAGCTGGGAAATGCAGTCACGCACTTAACACGTCTTTAGTGTCTGGAAGGCGGAGTCAGAGGAAGGGAGGCTGGGGCAAGCAGCGTTTGCCTTCAGTTTTCTCGTGTGTGGTGGTTTGTGGACCAGCCACGGTCATCAGCCTTCAGTTCTTGGAACAGACATGCTCCATGCCTTGGCTCTGGGAGGGGCAGTCATCTCACAGACTAAGAATTTAACAAGTTATGTAAAATGCACAGCAGCTCATTGCCACTCAGCTGTTGGTGAGCTCCAATACGGTCACTGCATTTAAAGTGGGCAGGAAGAGAGCATGAGAAAAATGATCATATGACACATCCCAGTGTTGTATCATAATAAAGGAAACATGTAAGAAGCAGAGAAAGAGTTCAGAGCTGGACAGGCATGGCCTTGAGTACAGCTCACGAATTCAACTTGGAGAATTCAGTAAGCTTTCTGAACTCTGCTTTTGCATGTAAATGGGGCAGAAAGTCTTTCTCATATAGTCAGTATTCGGACTGCGTGATGTAATATCAATAAAATGTGAAAGCACCTGCTACTTAGCTCAGAACTCATTTGTGTTACCATTCAACCGAGGTAGGAGAACAGTGGCTCCCAACATAAAGATAGTGAAGACTCAAAGATGGGCCATTTTTTAGAAAAGTTCTACACAATTGCTGTAAAAATACATAGAAAACCCAAACCAAATTGTGTTGAAAAGAATGGAACACATGCACGCACGCACGCACGCACGCACGCACGCACGCATGCATGCACGGTGTGTTTTCATTCAAATCCATGTTCTGATGGCTTAGATAAGATGAAATCCGCTCTTGTTGCTGCTGCTGCGTTAATTCCGCTCCTCTTAGCAGGTTTGTGGTCCTTCACCTGGGGAGTCATAGTTGTGATCTAAGCAAACCCACTTCCAGGAAGGGGGTCCTTGGGGAGTCCTTTACCATTGCTGTTGCCATGTTTCTGTGGCTGCTGCCACTGAGAAGGAGCAGTGATGCCCTGTTGTGTGGAGTCTTACACGTGGCTTTGTTGCCTGGGCTCCCACAGTAACTCCAGACATTGTGGTGTATGGCTCTTCATTTCCCAGATCCAGGGGTTCTATGTGCCCCGTGGGAGTCATTTTCAACTCAGCAGCTTCTTTTATCAGATCTTTCCATCCATATGTTCACATGTTTTAGTGGTGTGCTCACCTTGCACAGTTCCAGTCTGCAGGTTGTGTGGGTCGGGTCAGGACTTGTCTTGGAGCCTGGCTTTCCAGAATGAGCTCCACTCTCTAGGGGAAGGTTCCCCTTAGGTTTCTCTCATGGTCTACCTGCGGGCCAATCATGGCATCTCACAGAGAACCCATGAGCTTTCCGTGTGATGTTTCCAGGAAGCTTCCTGGTCTTTTAAAATTTAACACGGGCACAAAGGAATTGGGAGGGCAGTGTGCTGAGCATGGGAACTCTACCTCATGGTGACTGTTTCTTGCCAGTGCTTTTATATTCTACCATGTGCTGGGTGATGGTCTAGAGACTTTGTGTTTACTCCCAGAATGCCCTGTGTGGAGCATTCAAGCACCATCCTATGTTTTCTAACACATCCCTTTTGTTTTCTAACAGAGGATGGGTGAAACACAGAGGATTTAGGATGAACAGCCAGGAAATGCCCACGCTGGTGCTTCCCAAGTCTGTGACATCATGAGAGTACTAGACGGTTTCTTTGATGCTAAAATTTCCCGTAAAGTCATTCATTAATTTGATTGGAATCTCATCTCTTTAATCAGTCGCTTGATGATTCTTTAGTTTCCATCAAGTGTTCTTAATTATAAGCAACAGTTATGATTATGTTGTAATAGGCATTGTACATAATATATAGTTATATAATTGAGAAGGATGCTAATGTGTGCACATTTTTTTTAAACTTCTGTTTTGCATTCTAGACTGTATTTCTAGTCTAGGTATAGGTTGGAATATCAAAAAGAATGCACATTTTTTTTTAAAAACTGTGTGATGTAATGCCAACAAAAGGCTTTGAAAGCTCCTTCGCCTTGGCACACAACTCATTTTTGCATCACAATTCAGCTGAGGTAGAACAGTGGCTCCCCATGTGAAGATAGTGAAGACTAAAAGATCTGCCATTTTTAGAAATGACATCACATTTTCAACTCTGGAAGAGATACTCTCGTCCATCTCCATTTGTTTTGTAACCGTATCCGTTTCCTCACACTAAATCTCATTTTTCTTTGAAAATACACAAGCCTCACTCTCCCAGACATTTTTTTTTTCCATAACGCTAACAAGATTTCACCATGAAATTGTGTTACCATGGCCACAAGAGTGAGCGCGCTCCCTCACCACTTGATTTCATGTAACTTTCACTGTCCGCTCCGGGCTCAGGGCGTTTGTGCTTCTTGCATTTTCTGCCTCCAACACTGCGTAGCTGGACCTCTCCATACTTGCCTCCTTTTCCTCAATTCTCCATTCAAATGGCTCCTTCTCAGACAGCCTTTCTCTGAACCACATCTGCAGGCACATTCCCATACTCAATTTGATAGTTTCACTCTGCCCCCTCCTCCTTCCTCATCTTGTTTCTCTTCTTTACTTCCTCCCTTCCTTCCCCAAGGTCTTGCATATCATGAACAATCACTTTACTGTTGAGCTATGCATCCTTGACAGCCCTGTCCTCTCTTCTTAATGCTACCTGAAAGGTATACCTCCATCTGTTTGCAGATGGCATCCCTCCCTTCCTCTGTAAAATCAACTCCTTGAAATAAAGGCATCTCTGTTTCTGTATACTGCTCTTACAGTATACTTCTGTATTGTGTCCAGACACTGGCTGGCACTTAACACATGTTCAGTAAGTACAGGTTGAGAGGAAGAATGAATGTAACCTTCGCTCTTGATTACAATGCTTTAGCTTAAGGACATTCAGCTATGAAAATTCAGAGGGTGGAAAGGGTGGCGGAGAGTGGTAGGTGCCAGGATTATGAAGTACACAGTGCTGAAGGACTCCAGGCAGCCGCTTCCCATCATGTGCAAAGCACAGCCAACATGGAGAGGTAGCTTATGATCGGAGCTGGTAGCTGAGTTTCGGGCAGCATTGCTGGTCTTTGTTTCTTCGAGGCAGCCTTGGCCTTGTAGCCGAGGCTGGACTCCAGGGCACCTTCTGCTTCTCTTTCAGCCTCCCGAGGACTGGTATTGTTTGCACAAGCTGCCACCGCTGACTGTCCTGTCATTTCTGTCCTTGCTTTAGTCAGAGTCAGCCGACTGCCCGAGTCTGGAATCCATAAGGCACCCCTGCATTTCCTCATGCCCTTCTTTGTTTTCTGTGACAGCAAGAGAAGCATTTAATATGTTATTTATTCAAGAGTAGCTAATATTTGCCCATTGCACAGGAGAAGAGCAGCTCATTATGTACCTCGTCTGAATCTCGGTGACCATTATTGATGGTGAACTTTATTTACTATACACATGGAGATGTTGATATTTCTTCTTTTATAAAATGGTATTTCCTTTAAAAAAATAAAATGCTTGATACATCCTTTAGCTTAGAAGCAGGAAGATCTCTATGAGTTTGAGGCTAGTATAGAGTGAGTTCCAGGGCAACCAGGGCTTTATAGTGAAATGCTGTTCCAAAAAAAAAATAGAAAAAAGAAAAAATCTTTAACTATGTTTTTCTTTGGGATATATATATATTCTCATTAATGTAGATTGTAGGTCATTCTTTATATTTTTACATTTTTATATCGTATGTATTTTACGTATGTTTTATATATATATATATATTTATATTTTAAATTTGATTATTCTATAATTTTCTGGGACAGGACTCTCTGCTTTGAGTGTGGTTGAAAGGGCTTGTGATGTGTAACCAGATGTCCTCATTCTGGGGTGGTCGTAATCTATATCATCTATGGTTAATCATCATCAGAGGAATTGATCTTATTTAATGTTATAAATGACTGCCTTCCTTCTTACTGGTAAAATGTATGGCAATCGAGTACATTAGTGGATTGATAATTTTTTCACTATTACCTGGTTATTGTACAAAAAACAGGATTAGGATGAATGAGTACCCTCCTGCACAGATGATAGAAACGTAAAATAGTGCAGCCACTTAAGAAAATGGTTTGATGGGTTCATAGGTCTCATCAATTCTACTGCTAGCTATGTGTCCACTAGAAATGCAGCCATATGTCTACATAAGACACGTGTTCATATAAAAAGAAACTCATGCATTGCACCCAGAACAGCTGAAGTATCCATCAACTACTGGCATGTGGAGTATCTGTATGATAGGATAGTGTTTGGCAGTAGAGAGGAATGAAGTCGTGATTGATACGACAAAATGTGTGAAAGTTAAACTGATGGGCACACATTGTATGGTTCCATTCACATGCAATGTCTAGACCAGCAAAACAGATGAAAATAGAAAGACTAATGTTACCAAGGGCTGGAGAAAGTAGGATAGGACAGACTGTTAAAGGACAAGGATATTTTGGTGGGAAAGACATGTTCTAAAATTAGATCATGGCGATGGTTGTCACACAATTGTGTGGACAAACTGTAAAATAAATGTCAGTGTTAGAAGGCAGAGTTCATGCTCCGTGAATTTTATCTAAATATAGCGGCGACCAAAAAGGATATGTGTAGAGCATTAAAAGGAGACATGGAGATGTTCTGAGAGATGCATCCTCAGGAAAAATCATGGCTGTATAAACATCATATGCAGAATTTACTTACATGAGCTTAGATGGACTAACCTGGGCTACATGATGTGTGCATGTATACGATGTAGCCTATTGCTCCCAGGGTTCTGATGAACAAGACAGCATAAAATTGATTCAAGTTCAAGAGAAAATCATGCAGACCTAGAGAGGGCACAAGCATGGCATTCATGAGTCTGCTGTCACCCTAAGTGCAGCACCCTGTTTTTAATACAAGTAGACTCTACAACTGAGGGCAAGAAGTTTCGTGAGCATCCAAACCAGTAAGAGTTCTTTATTATCAACTACTAGGCATCTTTATACAGCTGGCTGCACCACCACATTGCTACAAACAATTGAGTAGCTTGTGCCTTTGCACTATTAGGATGACAGTGGTGTCACTAGGAGATTTTCAGCTCTGTTAAACTTCATAGGACAATTGTTGCATACATATCCCATAGTTGATGCGACATATTATGTGGTGCCTCACGGTACTTCCAGAGGCTGTGGCTACTTTATAGAACATCTCTGAGTTTTGTAATTTCATCCGGAGAACGAGTCTTGCTAATAATTGCTTCTTGTTGGGATCATGTTGAGGGTTAAGGAAATGGCTTATGTAAGTGCTGAGCACAGCGCCAGGCTTGAGGAATAGAGTAGGAGTGGAATTTGTGCTTTGGATTCCTGTTCTGTGCTGGCCACATAGGAGGGAGTGGGCAGTGTTGAGAACAGCAGCAGGTAGGAGAGAAAGTTCCAGAAAAACAGAGTGCTGTGGGACAATGTGAACACAGAGCATGAGATAGGAGTAGTTTGGAATCAGACCCATGGTTCTCAACCTTCCCAATGCTGTGACCCTTCAGCACAGTTCCTCATGTTGTGGTGACCATAAAATTTTTTTCATCGCTGCTTCATAACTGTAATGTTGCTACCATTATGAATCATCATGTAAACACCTGATCTGACGGATGTGTGACCCCTGTGAAAGATTCTTTCAATCCCAACAGGAGTTGCAACTCACAGGTTGAGAACCACTGAGCTAGATGGACAGAGATGTGAAGACAGAATGTGGTGGGTGATGAGCGCTAGGACAAATGCTGTAGATTTCTGTAGGTAATTGAGTTCCTCCTGGAGGCATCTTGGTGACTGCATTTGTGAGATGGGAGGCAGTAAACTCAATGAAAAGATGCAACATTGGGAAAGTAGCAGAGCTATGGCCAAGGTGGTGGATGCTCCAGGGCTGGGGGAAGAAACACAGGCTGGGCAGCTTTTCTGTGTCAGTAATAAGAGATTTTTCACACATTTGTTGCATTCCAGGAACAGACTTTATTTTTTTTGGCAGTTCTGGAACCCAAGAGCCTCAAATCAATATGGCTGGGCTGAAGTTCTGTTGTGGGGAATGTCACCCTCCTTCTGCAGTCTCTCTCATAGTTTCTGTTCTTGGGCTTCTACTGTCTCAGCAAGCCATCTTACCAAGCTTAACTTGTGGCCCATCTAATCTTCAAGACCAGGATTTACAAACCTGTCTATGTAGAGGTCATATGGCCTTTTGAGCCCCCTGCCAGTGTCCATACTTCCTGTCCCTTCCTCTTAGGAGGATACATGTGATAATATTTCTGTCCCACCTAAGAACCCAGAATAATCTTGGCAATCCAGTGCATGGCTTATTCACATCTGTAAAGAGTGCCTCTCTCCTCTCAGATAAAGCTAAATTCATGGGTTCCAGGAACAAGAACCAGACATCTTCAGGAGAGTTCTTACAGTTGCCTTTCACTGAGATGGGAAGACAGAAACTATGTAATTTCAGAAGGATAATGAATCCCTAGTTGATTATTGTGACCCCGAGATTTAGGGTTTTAAGGAGACCCATTCATTGGTGATTTTTTTTTTTTTTTTTTTTTTTGTCAATTTGACACAAACAAAGTCACCTGGGAAGAGGGAACGTCAGTTGAGGAATTGCCTCCATCAGACAGGCCTGTGGACATGCATGTCTGGGGGGCATTTTCTTGATTAATGATTGATGTGAGAAGGTCCAGCCCACTGTGGGTGGGGCCATCTCTGGATAGGTGGTCCAGGGTTGTATAACGAGCAGACTGAGCAAGCCATGAGGAGCAAACCGTTAAACAGCACCCTCCATGGCCTCTGCTTCCGTTTCTTCCTCTAGCTTCCTGCCTTGGTTCCCCTCAGTAGTGGCCTGTAAGTGGAAATAAACGCGTCTTCCCAAGTTGCTTTTGGTCATCATGGCTTTAGCCCAGCAACAGAAAGCAGACTAGGGCCCACATATTCTTGTGTCAACCTGCTGTATTATTATTGTTTTTTTTTTCTTAGACCGGTTATGTTTCTCTTCTGTACCTGAAATCAGACTTATGTCCTCCACCATTTCTCCTGACAAGTTGCATGCCTCTGAATTAACCCTTTGCTTCTTCAGAACAGTAGAGGTTCTTATTATCTCAAGTTTACCAGACTTTTGATATGTCAATTTCTTGGTGACATGTACATTTCTTTGTTATTTCCAAGAGTGTCATTTGTAGTATAGTGCTTCAGAAGAAATATTAAAATATTTTGAATATTTTCATTACTAGTTCTTGTCTTAAAAATTTTTGCCCATCTGAAGCAAATCTCCCATTTAGAGCTGAAACTATACATCACTGACCTTTTCCTCTCGAGGATCCTAATAAATGAATACTTGGAATAGCCCAAATTCAGCATCAACTGAAAAGATAAGGTCTTTTCTGTGTGTCCCAGTGATTGTTGTGAGGTGCATGAGGTTTATAGTGGTGAGGTTTCCCAGAGAGCCTGCTTTTTCTGTGTTGAAAGTCAGGCAGTCTTGGGGAGGGCTGCCCAGGGAGCCTGCTTTTCAGAATTCTTTGTTGATTTAGATTCAAGCTGACTTCAACTTTTTTTTTTTTTTTTTTTTGTAATTTCAACCTCAGAATATTTTTTTATTTACATATTTACTTTTTCCTTTTTGAACCTACCCCTTTGCCTGTCTCCAGTCTGTCTCTGTTTGCTATAACAGTTATAGTTTGGAGAAAAAATAGATTTTCCTTAAATGTGCATGTAAAATTTCCAGAACTGTTTTCCAACCAGTGAAAGAATAAGTGAATCAAATATTACAATCAGAGCACTTCCAATGGTGAGTAAGTTTTTTTCCCTTGCCTTTATAAAAAAGAATCCTGAAAAAAAAAAAAAGCATGTTTTTAGATTTAAGAAAATGTGTATGTAAAAACGACTTCCTGATTCTGCTCTGTGGGATACTGTGATGGCAAACCCAAGGGCCCAGGCCTGGTCCAGTGAATCTCTATAACCTCACATCCCCCTGCCTCTGTTCCACTGCCTGTGGTGAAGCAGCTAACCACAGCTAACAGGAGGGCAGTCAACGCCTCAGATTAAACAATAAAGTACTTGTGTGAGTCAGTGTTTGTCTGCCCTGCTTTGTAGGCGCTTGAGCCAGCTCCCGGAGCTGTCTGCCCAATGTTTGTAGCAGCCTGGCAGGCCACCGGTGCTCCAGAACCCACGGCGAACAACAGGCAGATATAAGACTCAACAACCGTTGAATTAAGACACGACCTCTTCTCTGGTAGAAACAGGACAATTTTTGGGCAAGGCCCTGTGAAGCAGAGATTCCATCACATGTGGAGCATTTATGCTATGAGACGTTGTCCAGCTTTTTCTTTACCATTGTCCCTAAGGGAAATTATGTATTTACGTATATTCCTGTTCTATTGTTTTAGCCATTTCTATTGAAAGCTAACAGAACTGATCCACTCATGCAGCAGTGGAGGCTTTATTATTGGAGCGAGCTCTCCTGGGTACACTTAGTAATAATGCATCTTGCAGTCCACCCCATGTGTTCAATGATGTATTCCCTAAAACAAGCATGTCATATGCTTTATTAAATTAGCACTTCCAGAACTTACAAGAACTCAAAGTGCTAAGACTTTGAAACTGTCAACTTTGAAATTCATATAAATGCATAGTAGTCTTTTTTTTTTTCAAGTTGCATCTGTGATAGGATAGATAATGAAATTTGTTTCCTTTTAAAAAATCCTTATTCGTTGAGGCCAGCCTGGTCTACAGAGCGAGATCCAGGAAAAGAGCAAAGCTACACAGAGAAACCCTGTCTCGAAAAAATCCTTATTAGTGTGATATCAGTAGTTGAGGAAGAAAGAATGAGCAATGGAAGTTATTCTCTTAACTTTTAATTACTGTGTGTATGACGTGTGTGTGTGAGAGAGAGCGTGGGTGTGCACGTGGAGTTTGTTCACTCCTTCCACCTTTATGAGGGTTCTGGGCCTAGAACTCAGGCCGCCAGGCTTGTATGTCAAACACTTTTGCTTGCTAAGCCATCTCTGTCTCTACGAAAACCTCTTGTTATGATGTGTGTGTGTGTGTGTGTGTGTGTGTGTGTGTGTGTTATTTTACTTACATATATTGTTTTTTTTTTCCCCTAGTACATTTCTTAAAATAGCTGGAATCCGAGCTGAGGATTAGTTGGATTTTTAATATCTGAACGAGTGTGGCTGTGTTGGTTATAATCTGTTATACCGTTACTTTACATGACACGATATGGTTGGTTCATTGTCTTATGCATTCCTGGTAGTACTCGAGGTTCATGCAATCCAGAATACATCTGTCCTATTTGCTGCACAGTTACTAATGCACAAATAGGAGCTGATGTTCATTATCTGTTTGCAGAATTGCACCAAAATTTAAAGAAATTTGCTAATTTTTCATTTAGAAAAAAACAACCTCAGCTGTGGTTTCCAGAGGCAGGTAGGATGGCCGTGGATAGTGGAAAATGCAGGAGGCATGAAAACTGCTGTCCACATTGCCTTTCAGCACATCTTTCCAGCTAATAACTCTGGAAGGTGTGCTACAGTCACCAGGTGCTTCTGAGCATGAAGTCAGAGCAGGCAGGGAAAGGCTCTTAGATGTCTGATTGTTGTCTTCGTTAGAGCTTATGCCTCTACTCACAAGGACTGGAGAGTGAAGGGGCCCCACAGTGACCTCTGCCCCATGTTAGGGAGGTGTTGGCGACTTCCTTATTGTCTACTGTCCTGTTTTGTTTTGTTTTGGAATGAGAGGACATTTATTGAGTGCTGACCAGTGCTGGGCACGGTGCCATGTGATTCCACCTACACATGTTTTCAGGTTTTAGTGGTATTTCTGTGCTCTGGCAGTTCAGGCTTCTTCATTCCTTTTTTATTTAAGGTTTTTTAAAATTCATTTTACATACCAACCACAGATGCCCCTCTCATCCATCTTCTCCTCCAAAGGGTAAGGCCTCCCATGGGAAGTCAGCAAAACTTGGTACATTCAGTTGAGGCAGGACCAAGCTCCTTTTCCCTGCATTAAGGCTGAGCAAGGTGTCCCACCATAGGTAAATTGGCTCCAAAAAGCCAGCTCATGCACCAGGGATAGATCCTAATCCCACTGCCAGGGGCCCCTCAAACACATCCAGCTACACAACTGTCTCTCATATGCAGAGGGCCTAGTCCAGTCCCATGCAGGCCCCACAGCTGTCAGTCTAAAGTTCGTGAGTTCCTATGGGCTTGGTTCAGTTGTCTCTGTAGATTTCCCCATCATGATCTTGATCCCCCTTGCTCATAAAATCCCTCTTCTTTCTTTTCAACTGGACTCCCAGAGCTCAGCCTGGTGCTTGACTGTGGATCTCAGCATCTTCTTCCATCAGTTACTGGATGAAGGTTCTATGATGACAGGGTATTCACCGTTCTGATTACTGGGGTAAACTAGTTTGGGCACCCTCTCCACTATTGCTAGTAGTCTAAGCTGGGGTCATCCTTGTGGATTTCCTTCTGGAAATTTCCCTCATACCAGGTTTCTCCTTAACCCCATAAGGTTTCTCTTATGGGGTTTCCCTCTGTCCAGGTATCTCTTTTATTGCTCTCCTACTCCATTCCTCCCCTAGCTTGACCATCCTGTTCCCTCATATTCTCATCCCCCATCTCCTCCCCTCTATTGCCCCACTTCATACCCAGTTTACTCTGGAGATCTCATCTATTTCTCCTTCCCCCAGTGTCCAGGAGTCCCTCTCAGAGTTCTTCTTATTAGCTATCTTCTCTGGAGCTGTGGGTTACAGTCTGGTTATCCTTTGCTTTTTACATCTAGTATCTACTTATGAGTGAGTACATACCATGTTTGTCTTTTTGAGTCTGGGTTGCCTCACTCAGGATGATATTTTCTAGTTATGCTCCATTGTGTATATGTATCACATTTTCTTTATCCATTCTTTGGCTGAGGGGCATCTAGGTTGTTTCCAGGTTCTGGCTATTATGAATAATACTGCTATGAACACAGTTGAACAGTGTCCTTGTGGTATGATTGAGCATGTCTTGGATATATGCCCAAGAGGGGTATCATAGGGTCTTGAGGTAGACTGATTCCCAATTTTTTGAGAAACCACCATACTGATTTAAAAAATGGCTGTACCAGTTTGCACTTCTATCAACAGTGGAGGAGTGTTCCCCTTGCTCCACATCCTCTCCAACATAAACTGTCATCAGTGTTTTTGATCTTAGTCATTCTGACAGGTGTAAGATGGTATCTCAGAGTTGTTTTAATTTGCATTTCCCTGATGACTAAGGATGTTGAGCAATTCCTTAAATGTCCTTTAGCCATTTAAGATTTTTCTGTTGAGAATTCTCTGCTTAGATCTGTGGGATGAGGTAGCCAAGTGGTTAAGGTGATGGACTGCTACTGTCCTGTTTTAAGTATGCAAAACACACCTCCTCTGTGAATCCAGTACATTCTCATAAGGACTGTAACTTTAAGGCTGACCCTAGGCTTAGCTGTGCTATTAGTCACCCTCTTTCAAGTTTAGAGACCAGTATTTTAATTAAAACTTAAAGAAGAGAGATCATTAGAATAACTTGGGCACTTCTTTGTGCAATTTACACAAGGTATTTCTTCAGGTTCAAACACACACACACACACACACACACAAGTGTACATATATAAACATAAAGCATCAATGTTCTTCATGTAATATCAATGTATGCATGAGTATTGCTTGACTGTATAATGTAAATATTTGCAGTGCTGGGGGTGAAACCCAGAGCCTTACTTGTGCTAGGAAAGTTCTCTACAACTGAACTATATCATAGTAATTCAGACAATATTTCTACAGTGCACTGTTTTTCTCGACCGCTCTTCAAGAATTTGCCTTCTTCCTTGTTTTCGTTGTATCTAAGTTTCCAAAATGGAGACAGAATATTCAGCAGTTTTAGACTGATGCTGCAGTACAATATCATAAAACTATTGGCATGAGTTTGTTACTCCAGTTCAAGCTAATGACAAGCCATGGGAGAAAGTAGCCTTCCCACCTCAAGTCCAGAAGGGTGCATGTGTGTGTGCATATATGTGTATGCATGCGTGTGTGTGTTTGTGTGTAGGCATGCATATGTATGTATGTATATGTGTGTGTATGTATGAGTATATGTGTGTCTGTGCATGTGTGTGTTTGTGTGTGCATGTGTGTACATGTCTGTGTGTTCAAAAAGTACTTTGCATAGGAAACAAAGGTGCTTTTGTGTGGCAAATGCAGTCTTCTTTGGCCTCTTGCTCCTATTCTGCAAACAGGGTCTTTCAAATGTCCCTACTGACAGGAGCTTATTTTGTTTTACACTGTTT
The DNA here is from genome assembly GCF_004664715.2 of Peromyscus leucopus. NCBI lineage: Eukaryota > Metazoa > Chordata > Mammalia > Rodentia > Cricetidae > Peromyscus > Peromyscus leucopus. Next base: position 13,776,823 of record NC_051080.1, read on the forward strand.
GGCTCAAGTTGCACATTCCTAACACTTCTAAGAAAATAAGGCATTTCTTCTGAAATTCTCCACTGTTTTATTCCATAAAGAAAGAGGACTGGAGTGGGAAGAGTTGGCATCACAAGGCCGTTGTTATTGGAACTGTGTCATTTATTAACTTTTTTCTGGGCCTCTGCTGAGTTTCCTTATTTATAAAATGATTTTTAAAAATAATTTCTTTTATTTTTGGATTATAATTCAATCATTTCCCCCTGTTCCTTTTCTTCCTTCCAAAACTCCCTTACATCCCTCCATGCTTTCTTTCAAATCCATGGCCTTTTCTTCATTAATTGTTGTTACATGCATAGGTATATGTATGCATATATAAAATATTTGTATATATTATATAATATACATATAATAAGTATAACTTGTTCAGTCTGTCTAATGTTACTTGTATGTATGTATGTTTTCAGGGCTGATCTTTTGGTATGGAATAACCAACTGGTATGCTCTTCCCTGGTGGGGAAAACTATTTCCTCCACTCTTGGTGTTTCTCAGTGGTCTGCAGTTCTTTGTGTAGGGCTGATGCCTTATGGGCTTCCCAACTTCCAATTTGACCTGTTCGTTGTTGTCCTGGTTCAGCTCATGTTTTGACAGTGATGCTGGTGAGACTTTAATAAGCCTGTAGCCTCTAACATTAGTCAGAGACACAGTCTCACAAGAGAATTCCAAATTCTCTGGCTCTTACAGTCCTTTAGTCTCTCCTCAGTGTCCCTTGAGCCTTAGGGACAAGAGTTGTTCTATAGTTGTAGCCATTGAGACTAGCTAGATTCCACAACTCTGCTTAGAATTGGTTATGCTTTTTTGTAATGGTCTTAGCTTGTTGCAAATAAAGTTTTAGATGAGGGGTGAGGTCCACATTTACCTGTGGATATAAGGACAAATATTTAGATGTAGTTAAAGATTATGCTGTTTTAAAAAACTGGTGGTTGTAGGTTCTTCTCCAAGCTCCATAACTTCACTAACTCTAGGTAGCTGGCTAGGTTTCCAGCCATGATTTCCCTCTTGTTGAACAGATCTTAAGTCTAACTAGAGAACTGTTGGTGACCACCAAGGTATGTGTGTCACAACTGTACTCTTTGGGTTATTGTTCTATTCTGGTCATTGTTGTGGTTCATAGGCATCATAGCCAGGTAGGGCTACTGGTTGCTTCCCTTGCTTAGAAGCTTTCATGGTGCCTTCTGGTACTACTAAATCTTCTGGGAAGAGACATTCAAATCAGTTACAACTCAGTGGTCTCTGGGCCCTGTTTCTGAAGCGCATGGTGTTTTCAATACTAGGGGCTTTCCTTCTACTTGAGGGTGGAACCAAGGACAATAGAAATAATCTGTAACGTTTTGAAGTCTCTTCAACAATCCTGACCTACCACTCAAAAAAGGGCTTCTCATGGCTGTTTTATTTTTGTTTTTATTTTTATTTTTGCTAGATGGTCTTTGGTTCTAGGGGGGAGAATTATCATCTTAGATAAAATAATTTCATTTAAACTATATATGTCTATTTATATACAGACTTCTGTGTATTATAGGTTTTTCTTTCAGGTAGATAATTTATAATATGATTCCTAATGACTTTTTCAGACATCCTTACTGTTGCTTTGTCCTTTCTCCATCTTCTATATTTATCTCCACCCCTTCTCTAATTAGAGACCCCCATTTTCCATTTCCCCAGTCAAGTCCCTTGTACCCTGCTATTTCCCTTCCCTTCCCCCCTACTGACCACCCAGGCAATGGTCCCAATTTACTTTCCTGGTTTCTGTAGTTCCTCTTGGATATGTACTCACATCTGAAGTTTTGGAGTCAGGAGCCTTCAATGTAAAAGAATGCAGTCTGGGTTACCTCACTTAATTTGATCTTTTCTAGTCCCACATATTAACATGAGTACACTTTCTTTTTAATAAAATATTTGTAAAGTAAAATATTTTGTGCCTATCTCGAGTAGGCTATGGGTAGATGCAGTTTGACAATTGTTGATCATTTGCTCTCTATACATAATTAAAAGGATTTGACTTTTCTAAACTTTCAAAATGTGTGAGCATAATAGCCTTCCAGGAATTCAAAGTCAGATGTTCTCTTTTGTATTCTATTAATATGACCACAGTAGAGAAGAATTTATTTTTAGAAAGAATTGGGAAATTGAATCTTAGTTGTCAAGATCATATTGAAGAAGTTCTGTGGTTTAATTCTTTATCATGTGAAAACTTTTAGATTGCTATGTTCTTTTTTAAAATATATTTTTTAAGATTATATTATGATTATATCTTTTTTCCCTTTCCTTTCCTCCTTCTAGATCTTCATATGTATACCAGCCCTTTGTTTTCTTTCAAACTCATGCCCTCTTTTCTTTTTTCTTTCATTATTACACACATACACACACAGATACAAACACATACACACACTTCCATAAATATAACCTGCATGGTCTGTGTAATGTTACTTATATGCATTTTTTCAGGCCTGACCATTTGGTTTTGGATAACCAATTGGTGTGCTCTTCCCTAGCGATGTAGGTGGAGTTTTTTGTTAGGACCACCAGCCTCAAATTTCCAAACAGAGACTTATTATTAATTATAAATGTTCGACTGATAGCTTAGGCTTGTTACTAACTAGCTCTTACATTTTAAATTAACCTCACTTCTATCCTTTTACTTGCTGCCACATGGTTCATGGCTTGTTACTTCATTTTGTACACATCCTGCTTACTCTGCATCTGGCTGATGCCTCACGAGAATCCTCTTTCTTCTTCCTAGTGTCTGGGTTCTTTCTAGACTTCATCCTAGTCTGGCTTTCTTGCCCAATCTCTTCGTGCCTAGCTATAGACCTGTCATCTGTTTACTAGTCAATGAGAGTCAAGCATATTTACAGTGTACAAAGATTGTTCCACAGCATGGGAAGGACTATTTCTCTTGCTCTCAGAATTCCTTAGTTACCTATAGTTAGTTCTTTATCTAGAGTTTAGTCATCCTGGACTTTTCCTATCTGTGTCAGCATGCCTATTGGTGTCATTATTGTTCAGCTCATGTTTAGGCAGTCATGTTGGTAAGACTTTATGGGTGTAGCTTCTGACATTCCTAAGAGACACAGTCTCATAGCAAAACTTCCCTATGGTGATATTTTATTTGTACTGAACTGTGATTTTAATTTTATGTTAACAAATAAAGTTGCCCTGGGGTCAGAGCTATTAGAGCCATAGCAAGAGCGTGATGGTTAGAAGAGCTAGGTAGATTTCTGTGTGTTCAGGGATACAGCCAGTATTGGAGACATATGCCTTTAAGACCTGGAGGGCAGTACTTACAGGCAGTGATGAGGCAGTCATGTGGTTGGGTTTAGAACCAATGAGAAGGCAGAACAGAAAGACTATTTAAACACAGACAAACAAGAAGTAGCTCTCTCGGGGAAGTTAGGAGCACTGCAGGAGGTAAGATTTTATCTCTGAGCTCTGACCTCTCGGCTTTCTCTTTTACATTGGCTCTGTGTTTCTTATTTTAATAAGACGATTGGTTACATCTACACTTCCCATTTCTGTTGCTTTTATAGTCTTTCTACTCTTTCTACAAAATGATTCCTTTGCAGAAGTTGTGCCATAGATGTATCAGTTTGTTGTAGGGTTTATTTATTTATTTATTTAATTTATTTTTTAATAAAATTTAATTTAAAAAAATAAAATTTATTTTATCATGGTATTCATCTGTTGCAAAGAGAAGTTTCCTTCATGAGAGGTGAGGACTACACTTACTTTGGGAATAAGGATAAATATTTGGGATGTGGTTAGAAATTTTGCTGGTTTAGTAAGATGGAGGTTGTATGTTCTCCTCCAAGACCCATGACTCACTAGTCCTGATAACCTAGGCAGGTTTCTAGTACCAGGCATGATTTTCCACCTGTTGAACAGGTCTTATGTCTAATTATAGAGCTCTTGTTTACCCCCAAGGTATGCATGCCAGTGCCACTAATGTACTCTTAAGGTAGTTGTGCCTTGCTGGTAGTTGTGGTTCTTGCTGTATTTTTAACCTTAGCATTGTGGATTAGACATTAGGATTAGAATGGCTGGAAGACACAGTGTTGAGTAGTCACTGGTTGACCACATTAATTTTGCTGGTGAAAATCTTTATTTTATATTTTAAATTTAAGATTGTAGTTAGTCTTATATGAGCAAGGCACTGGAACTGCTTTATTGTCTTCAAGATAAATATCTAGCATATTCTTGAGTCTCAACCACACTGGTGCTTTGTACTCTCTTATTTTCATGAACTCTGAAAAAAAGAGCTTAATTAACATTAATGGGCCAGAGAATTATTACTAAGTGGAAAACTACCTTTGCAAATGTAATAGCACAGTACCTCCTCAAATGGAAATGTTTTGAATTACAATTTGCCAACCACTGCTGGAGTCTGGGAGTCTGGATAAGGGACAGAAAGGATTGTTTTTCATTTGATTTCTGTGTAGCATAGACCTTTCAAAATCTGACTTACTTCCAAATCCAAGTATGTCTGCTCTTTTGTTCCTAGGGCTACTTAACTGTGTGGCTTCAGGTTGCCACCTGAGCTACATGGTTCAGTTGATGATGAACATGGAAGTGGTAGCTTTTAAGAACTGAAATAAGAGGATATATCGGACTAGTGTGGACGAAAGGATTGCTTGGATATAGATCCCATCTGAAATGGAAAAAGAGGTTTCAAAGTACTCTGAGGCTGGAAGGACTGTGAGATAGATTCCAAGTATAATTATAATGCTGATGACAGCACAGTTGGTGTCCAAGAACAGCAGCCCGGTAGAGGAGTGAAACAGCTGGAACACAGAGTTGTCATTTAAGTAATCAACAGATATGTTAGTGATTTCAAATGCTTACCAAAAAATGGAAGCCGGATCTGAAGTAAAAATTTGAGCTTTGGAACTTTCAGATTATCACCATTGATATCTTGGTTTTCATAAAGAGCTGCAGATTGGAATGATCACTTTGAGACTAGTTCGAGATGTAACTTTCCCAGTACTTGCCTACCTTATTAATCAGAGAAGACTGAACTCAAACTTGCGTTTTGGTGTGTGTGTGTGTGTGTGTGTGTGTGTGTGTGTGTGTGTGTGTGTGTGTAGGTGCACATGCCTGCTTGTGAGTGTGTGTGTAAGCCACAGGTCAACACTGATGTACTCCTCCATTGTTCTTCACTTTACTCTCGGAGACAGGGTCTTTCACAGAACCAGGAACTTGTGGATTCAGCAAAACTCCCTGGTCCTGGAGCTTCAGGGACCCACTCACCTGCCTGCTTCCCCTGGGCTGGGCACATAGGCACATGGTGCACTACCTGGCTTTTGACATGTGAGATGGGGCCCTGACCTCAGGTCCTCAGGTTTGTGCAGTAAGCACTTACTGCACCTGTACTTAATTTTTTAATGAAATCCAGTATTATTTTTAGAGAATAATGTATATGATTATATTATAGCTGTTGAAGATAACAGGCTACCCCAATGCCCATTTTCTGGTTTCACATTATTCTGTTATAGATATGCAAACACATGCAAAAAATTAAATCAGTAGTTGTATCAGCTTTGTCTAGTTGTCTGATATTTCCCCCTACTAGAAAGAATGCTTACACAAAGTTTATGTGTTCATCAGAAATTCCCAGACTAGAAGGTTGTATGCAACAACCCTTCAGGGCTGAGAAGTGTCACTAGAAAGGGCTTCCTACTGCATGCTTTATATACACCCACGTGGTCACAAGTTCTGAATCCCAAAGTGTGTCTTAGCAGCTGACTCACATTTCAGTTTGGGATATGTTCAGGCACCTGCAGGATAAGTTAAAAGGAGACCTGGTGACATCTGCACAGACATTCCAGTTCTACAACATGGGGAGTCATGTCAACAGTCATACAGGACTAGTACATGAATTACCTCATTTCTAGTCTGCTGATAGCCAGTCGAATGAGAGAAGCAAAACTTTACAAAGTTCACATTTAGTTCTGTGTATATGTTTGCATATTTATGTTTTGTGAGGTTATATGAATCTAAGTGATTGGTTTTGTAATTAACTAGCATTCTCTGTTTTACTTAACAGAAATCTTCTTGATAGAGACACATTTTCTAAGTCTGATCCAAGTAAGTGAAATATTGTTTATTTTACTCAATGTTGCAAAAATTATGTGAAATTTACTATTTCTATGTGTATGCTTGCTTTTAAAATGAGGAAAGACATGGGCATTTATGGACAAAAATCCTTGTGCCTGACTTGACAAGTGATAAGATTCTTCTTAACCTATAATCATTTATGTAAATTCTTTAGTCTTCATTTTTTAGGCTTTATCAATTAATAGAATACCTTACCTGTTTATGAACAGTGACAATGGGTTGTAGGTATTAATGCAAAATATGTTTGCCTCAGGTTGTCACTTCCGAGGTTACTCTTCACAATTTAAGTATCCTCAAAATGGTTTACAAACCTTTCAAACCCTGATATTTGAAATTATCAAAGTATGGTTTTAAATTTTGTCTATATCTATAGTGTAATCTAAAAGAATTATCAAACAATGGTAATATTCTCTGTGTGCTAAAATATAGTTGTAATAAAATTTGAAGGTTGACATAGTTTGTTTTCTAATTCTTTGAAGTAATTTTAACCATTGAATAATTTTTTGGTGATTTCCTCGCAAGGATAAAACAGGGAATTAAGCATGTTGTTTTGATGTAACCTGTGGACAGTTGAAAGAGAAATCATGTACATTCACACCAGACATTTACCTATGTGTGTGTTTTTTTTTCATCTTTTGTAGTTTGCGTCTTATATATACAAGCAGTTGGAAATAAAGAATGGAGAGAGGTAAGAGAAAAATGCTTTCAAAATCACTGTGCAGAGGCCACAGCATCTTTATCTCAGAGAAGCTGACCTGTTTTCAGTGATTTTAAGTCTTTCTTAACCTAAAGACTGAATTTCTCATTGTTTGATTTTATTGAATTTTCACTCATGAACTTCTCATGAAGTATTCCAGAGCTGAGACTTGCCCAGTTGACTTGATCCCTTCTGTATGTGATGTTTGTGGAGTTAATCTCACTTTCAGAAGTCAGTGGTTGAATTTTCATAAAGTGCCACACAAAAGGATCTTAAGTGGGGTGCTTATTGTCAAATATCACCTGCCTTTTTTTTAAAAAATCAGTTGGTAACTTATTGTTTGGAAATAAAATAGAAACTCAATTTCCTCATACAAATAGGCTTTGTTCAATGAGCAAAAGCAAAAAGTGTGAAAGATTTCAATGATCTTGTTTTCTAGAGCGTCTCCACATTTAGAGAGAAGATGGACAGAGGCGGGGCCTTTCACTTTCCTGGTCTTTGCTGTTTTTTGTTTGTTTGTTTTAGAAAGGCAGCAGATCGTTTTAATGGGGTCACAGTATATGACTAGAGTTCCCTAATGCAGTTTTCCTACTTGTTGTCACAGACTGATTTGCATTAGTCCCCTGATCAATTGTCTCAATGGTCAGGTAGCCAGTTAAGAATAGATCAATGTAGTTTATGCTCAACAGGGAATAAACAATTCAAATATTATAACTATTGGTAATGTTGGATTGTCAGTATGATGCTGAACAGCGGTTTGTTTTTTTTTTTTGTATGTGTGTTTTAATAAGCTTTTCATTATTATAATAAACACCCAACACAACTTACCTATAAAGAAAAAACAGTTTATTTTGAGTTGTGGTTTTAGAAGTTCAGTTCATGCTTGGTTAGTGCTCCTGCTTTGGTTGAGGTAATTACACAGTAGGAGATCAAGTTTCCCCATTGCTAGGAAGGTAAGGGAGTGGGGATGGCTGGGGCCATTGAAGGTCACACCTCCAGAGTCTTCAGGATCTCCAGGCTGCATATCTTCCCAACAGTAACACTTTAGAAATCAACTCTTGAATGCATGGCTTTTGGTTAATATTACACTCATAGGATTCAGCCCCTGACTCCCCCTACTAGCAAATTTCACAGCTGTCTCAGAATGCACAACCCATTTACTCCACACATAAGAGTCATAAAACCTTAATTATTGCAGTGTTGCTTGAAAGAGTCTGTGGCACAGGCAAACTGAAGTGTGAGTTCTGTAAAGACAAAAGTCAGACATAGTGGCAAACAGACATAGGGAGAATTCAGGCCATAGAAAGGAATTAGAGCAAAGCAAGGATGAAAGTCAGCAGGGAAGAATCCGTAAAATCCCAGTGTGACACCCGTAGCACACTGTCACCAGATGTGGCCTTAAGAGCTTGTGCAACCCTGCACTCTATGGTCTTCTTGGTTGCAGTCCATATGACCAGCCCCGTGCGCATACTTTGCTTGTTACCTGTGATATTCCCAAGGAACACTGCATTTCTGCTTTCTAGAATTTCCATGGAAACTTCAGCTCCACGCATTCACCTGTCAGGGGCTGCTTGCCAGATATTCCTTTGAAATCTGCATGGGGACATTTATGACCTACTTTCAGGGCTTATATTCTGCCTGCCTGTAAGAATAGGATCATATAGAGGACACTGACTTTTACTTACAGCCTAAGCTACCTGGTCCCACTCAAACAACACAATGAGCTCTTCATAGATGGCTAAACGTGGGGAAATGATCCCCTAGTACATCCTGGGTGAGTGAAGCATCCAAGAGCTCTCTCTCTCTCTCTCTTCTGACATAAGTGTTCAAACCAAACTTATGTTCAGTCCTCTGGAGCTGTGATTGGTGGGAGCTGAGGTGCTCACAGCATGTCTCTTCTCTTCTGCGTGAAGGAAAATTGCTTCCTTCCTGCTTCTGCTGGTCTCACTTACCTGGACTGTGCATGTGGCTCTTTTTCTAGACAAGCTGCAGAATTTCCCAGTCTTGCTGCTTCCTTTTCTTTGATCCAGATTCTTTCCTGAAATTTGACTAAAAGCAGCCAGTGATACTCACACTGAGAACTGTGTGCTTTGTTGTCTTGAAATTGACTCTGCCAGACAAACAAATCTATTACCTTCAAGTTCAAAGCACCATGGTGTCTTATAACATGGGCAAAATGCCTCAAATTGGTTGGTTGGTATGGTGTAAGAGGGAAGGCCTTTGGTTCATTTCCTGGTGGGATTCTACTTTCCACGTGAAACGTCACCAAAAGAATGTTACTGTCCATGTTCCTAGGTACACTCAAACCCTGCACCAACAGTTATAGCTCTGCTTATAGAATTTCAGGCTTTTTCTAACTTGTTCCATCAGGCCCTCTGAATGGCTCCTGTGAGGTCCATAGGCTTGGCCAGGTTGTTAGCATACAACAGCAACAAAGACCACTCCACTTCCTGGTGCCAACATTCTATATTACCAACATCCTACTAGGAAAAATACATGTTTGAGATAATCATCATAGCAATACAAAAGTTTCATCTGACACTTGGGGAGATTTGAGTTCATCACTGGTTAACATTGCTTCCTTGGCTGAAGTAGTATCCATTTGCAGAAGTGTGTAGTAATGCAGAGCTTTCCTGGTGGTGGCTTGAACGAGATGACCCCCATAGGCTCATATGGTCTTTCATATTTATCTCAAAATTACTCATATCTAAATGTCAAGTCATTAACATTTTCCCATTCCTGCTTTATAGTTTCTGTAATATGCCTAATAACATTTTTTTTTCAATTGTCCTGATTTCTTCCCTAGAATCTCATCATCTAATCAGTCACCCAGAAGGGTGAATTCTCTTTCACAAAGTAAAGCAGAGCAATGACTTACTTATAGCTTCACTACTTTTTTTAATTCTCATCGTGTGTGTGTGTGTGTGTGTGTGTGTATGTGTGTGTGTGAGTGCGCACGTGCGTGCATGCATGCGCAGGCACATGTACCTATGCATGAGGAGGCCACAAGTGGCCATCAGGTGTATTTATTGTTCTGACTGATACAGAAGCTTGCTACTTTGTCTAGACTAGCAGCCCCTGGGACCTACTCTTTGCTCATAGTTCTGGGGTTAGGGCATGTGGGCACACCTGGCTTTTTTCTGTGTTTTCTAGAGACTTGCACTAGGATCTTCATGCTTGCACAAGTTCTTTTACCCAGTAAACCATCTCCCCAAACCTGACAAGTTGTCTTTTGTTTTCCTTGTTGCAATGTTGTCTCAAGTCTGGCTCTGCTGTCTTGCATTCTTTTATTTGGTTATGCATTTGATCTTTCTAAAAATCCATGCAATTCCCAATCATTTACTCTCAGTTCCCCTTTCCATGTCCGGCTCAATGAAGCATAGAACTCTTAATAGAACATAGGTGCCAGGCTCCATAGGGCTGAAGAGTGCTGTGCTTCAGTGACCAATAAAGAAAGCATGGTAAATGCAGAACCAGACACTTAGCCAGTGCTAGTTCGTAACAATGACACAGTCAGAATTCATTAGATAGGGGGAGTTTAAGGAATGACGGTGTAAAATGCTCAGAACTGTACCAGAGTGTTCTTGTTGGATATTAATAAGCTAAATTCAAAGTTTCCCTTGGTTAAAAACAGTCTAGTGATTCTTTAATTGCCTAATTAGTGAAGTAAAATATTTTTTATATAATTTGCTAGCTCTTTTACTATAACAATGGATCATGACTATATTAAGTCATTCCCACTTATTGGCTAATTTGATTTTTAAACAAACTTAAGAGGTATGGGCTATTATAATCACTGTAATAGGAAACAGAAGAACAAATGGATAAGAAATTTGACCAGTGACACTTGGTTATTAATCTAGAGTGGTGCTTTGAATCCTGGCTGTCTGGAATTGTTGGTATTAGATTGCTTTTGTGGGCACAATTCTTATCTACTTCTAGCTATTATGTTCTGTTTTTATAAAGATAAAGAAATTTCATGTCATTGGGGGTGGGTTGTAATTATTTTTTAAGCTTGATTCTAAGTAAGCAAAGAACAACAAAAACCGAAAACCGTATAGGAAACCAAGTCTTACTATTTAGGGAAGGTGGCATATTATTAAGATAAAATGCTGAGACATAATAGAATATTCTGCTATTCTACTGTTTGTTTTGCAGAGAATAGAAAATGGTGGTTATAAAGACCACATTCAAAGGCAATGTGAAAACCATGATGAAATTGAGAAGGTATTGAAAAACAGGACCCAGAGCTGTCCTGAAGGGGTAGAAGCCATAGAAAAAAAACTGGGGGCGGGGGGGGGCACTGGTTGTCTTAGCTTGCTTGTCTTTCCACAAAAGAACACCAAAGTTTAGATAAATTATGAGGAGAGCATTTGTCTCTCCCTATTTTGGAGGCTATGAAGTTTAGTACTGACACTGAGGGGCCCATGTCTCGTGAAGCCTTGTTATCTTATTCAGTGGTGGAAAGCTGAAGGGAAGGTGAGCCCTGTGCCAGGCTGGGGCTGGGCTGAACTCACAAAAGCATCCTTATCCCAGTGACCCATTTCCTCCATTAGGATCCTGCTCGCCTAGAAGTGCCATGACTTCATTAGGAGAGCAGCACACAGTAACCTGTTCAAAGCCCTCACTCAGCACTGCTGTATGGGGATGAGGCGGCCAACATGTGAAGTCCACTCCGCTATAGATAGGCCTGAGAAGGTACTTTCAAAAGAGTTGACCGTGCTAACAGATGAGCGAGTGACGTGGAAGAACAGGGAGGAAGTGCAGATGGAGGAGCTAAGTGTGCTGGAGCACTCAGCAACGGAAGGGACTTGCTGGGTGAAAAAAAAAAAAAAACCCAACAGAATAAATCCTATTTGATACTTAATCCCCATGGCAATTCTTACGGAAGATAGTTTCCTCAGCTTGAGAGGAAGATAAATGTATCCTTTACATTTTCCAGGGTAATGAGGTGCTTTAAGGCAGGTGCCTGGTTTCCTGATGACTCTACGCATGTGTGACATGAGGAAGGATTCCAGCTCCTACAGTTGTTCCAGTAATGAACTATTAGTTGCTAGTTTAAGTATCTGGCATACAACAAGTACTGTACAATTAGGGAAACCCTGAGATTCTAAGAGGGAAAACAACTTTCATAAAAAACAAAACAAAACAAAAACCCATGAAGTATCAAGTAATAACTTCCTACATTAAAAAATCCTGTCCTTGGTGCTTGCTCAGCAATTGATGGGAAATGGTATATGGAGTTACCTTGGCCTCAAACCCAATCTGAAAGTGCAGTGCCGCACAGCCGCCAAAAGCCTATGCAATCCGAGGTCACACTGATGCATGTGCAATGCTTACATGAAGAAAAATGATGCATTCCCAAAAATTGTCCTTTTTAATAAGTGAAAAATGATTGTGGGTAGGCAATTTCAGGTGACTCGGCTTAGTGCTCTTGCTCTTTACTCCTCTGGGAGCAATTTTGAAATGTTGCCTTTTGATTTCTATGCTTTAGTATACAGCAGAGCAAGTATGTGTGTGAGGAGGGCCTCTGTCTTGAAGTGAGAGCCAGCCTCCGAGCCATGTGAATTAAGGAAGGTTTGTTCTGAAGACAGTGCAGAGTCTGGATTGTCATGACTGTCCTCAGATTCTTAAAATATTTTCCTTGTAGAAGTGGGTACCAGTAAAGTAGCCCACTCTAAGGGAGAGCTTTGAAGCAGTAGAGATTGTCACACGGGATTGAGTTTCTGGGGACTGTGAAGCGGCCTCGGGGATGTCTGTGACGGGAAACATCCAATCAGGGCTCTGGTGACTCACCAGCGAGAGCTTGTTCTCAGTGTTGCTGTTCTTGCAAGTTTGTGATTTCACATTGTCAGGGAGTTCAAACCCAAACTTTTAGTAATTTGATCAGTTCTTCCAAATGCGTATCAGGTATAAAATATTTTATCAGGATGAGACACAGCTGCCTATGTCAGGCTGGACTAAGAAAATATAGATATATTCTTAATAACTCCACAAATACTTAATCATTTATTAATCTCACCAGCATTTAGCGAATACTGGTTGTATAGCTGGAATGGTGGGTTAAATTTAAAAACAGAGTATTTTTACCTCAAGAACTGTTTGGGATAGTTAGTTTTCTCAGCAATTTTGGCTCATTTGTATAACCAAGTTTATTGGCTTAGATATCAGTTTCACCCCACTGGTATAGTGGTTGTACTTTCATTTCAATTAAGGTGATTTATCAAAAGCTTTAGCTCGCTGTGATTTATGTTCTGAGATTTATTACATTTAGTTATCAGGGAACAACTGGCAAAATGCTTAAATCAGAAGCAAAATAGTTCCGATAAATACAAGGTTTTCTTAAAACAGTCCATAGTTGAAACCCCAATTTTAAATTATATCTGAAAATATCCTAGTTATCTTTTCTTCAATATTTTTTCTAATGACCATGAATTATGAAAAACTCTTGAAATAATGGATCTTTTGATAAGCTATAATGATATAAATTGTCATATTTAAGTGGGAGTGCAAAAAAACAGTATAATGGACATAGTGAAGGAATCTCCCAAGGAGCTGCATATCAATAGAGCATTGGAAAATGCTGTTGACTTCTGTGAGTTAGGGTTTAGTGCTCCAGAATGAATCCATTTTTTGAATTACTCTTAACTGTATAAATTGCTGGGTTGAGTCTGGATTCCTTAAGTTTCAGTGTGAGGAGAGGAAGCAGCTGAAGTTGCTTATAATTTTGAAATATTGTTGCTTGAAATGATTGGCATCATTGCCATTGTCTCTGGCAGGCTTCCTTTCACCCACACTTGGTGGTTCAACATTTACTCATCCCCCTCACTGAGCAATACCCACTCAGAAAACACTGGGAGATTCTTTGAAGCTCAGCTTTCTCAACCTCACAAATAGGATGTCTGCCGTGAAACAAACGCTCTTTATCTTGTAGGGAGAATTTCCAACACAAACCTTTGAAATCCCATAACTTTGTTATGAGCCTTGTTACTTTCCACTTCATACAATAAATATCAGACTTTTGTTTTATTTTATTGGTACTTATATTAGTCAGGGTTCTCTAGAGAAATAGAACCCATAAAAACATATATACATACTACAGATATATACATATATAGACAGCCGTACACACACTTAAAACAGCTTAGAAAATAATATCCAAAGAGTACAACAGCAGCTACCACACATCTGAAAGGCTGAGCATCTGGTACTCACTTGGTCCTTATGACTGAGTATCACAGGAACTGGAGTAGTGTGACAATGACTGCTCACACCAGAGAGGCCCAGACCCCAATAGTTGCTTAGTCCAGGGAAGTTGGTACCTTAACAGACTCAATCTGGCACAGAAGGCCTGGAGTGTTCCTGGAGAGCCACTGCTCCCCAGTCCACACTGGAATCCTAGGAAAGCTGGTCCTAATGTTAGCCAAGGAATCAGGAGCAGCAGCATTGAGGGAAATCACCCCAATGGCAGGAGGGAAGACCAAGCTAGCCAAAAGTGAATAAGATCTTTCTCCTGTGTCATGATCCCAGACCCTGTGGCCACCACATGTGGAACAGACCCAAGTAATCTACTTACACGGTAGACACCGCCCTTCTATCAAATGTATTCAAGTCCCATAGCTGCTTTCCAGGAGCAGCTTCCTACTCTTGGCTTGTCTTCCTCCTTTGGTGACTCTGCAGATCCCTGCTGGATCCTTACCAGTTCCTCCAACCATCACATATGACTCAGGGTCCAAGAGCCCTGCCAGCTGCCTGACTGGGATGCTCCAATCGCAAGAGAAACTTGTTCCAGGCTTCTTGACCAAACTGTTGAACGCACTAGACTATGCCAGAGAAAGATCTGAATAGAGGATGCATCCCCCAAATTAGAAAAAACAGAGGAAGTCAAGATCCCAACTGCTATGAATTAGCCCCATCCTGAACATTGTAAATACTCTGCTGAAAGAAGGTCAACTTCAACAACAAAAAGAGAAACCAAAGAAGAATGAAAAGAAAATCTCAACCAACATACTAACTCCAGATGCACAGATCGAATGCAGAGATAAAAACAATGTGAAACAAACAAATTAACACGTGTCTTCCAGAGAGTCCGAATCCCACAATAACCGCCCCTAATGAAAGTGACCTGAGAGAATATATAGAAACCAACTGGAGAAAGATTCTAACTATGGTCAACAACTCAAAGAAGACAAAGGCAAAGATAAATGGTATAAGGAAGTTAATCTAAGACATAAAGCTTAATTTTTTTGTAACAACCCAAACTGAAATAATGCCAGAAATAAGAAACTCAACAAGTCAATGAAAAACTTCAGTGAAAAACCTTGTCAACAGAATGGACCATGCCAAAAATAGAGTCAGGGATTAAAGACAAAGCAAAGAAGTTACATCACCAGGAAATGTCAACAGAAACTTAAAACACACACACACACACACACACACACACACACACACGCGCGCGCGCGCATGCTCCATATTAACAGAACATGAGAAACTTCTTGGATATCATTAACCTTTACCATCAGTAAAAACACCTGGAAAGTGAGATGCCTATCCAGGTACAAGAAGTCAACAGACCAAATAAAATAGGCTAGACCAGAAAAGAAATCATCAATGATATACTAGTTAAAACATTAAAAACATAAACTAAAAAAGAGTATTAAAAGCTGCAAGGGAGAAAGGTCACATCACTGATGAAGGCAGCTTTATGAGATAGCACCTGGTTTTCCCACAGAAACCTTTAAAGCCAGAAGGGCCTGGAAAAATGGACTCCAAATTCTGGAAGAATTTATATTTGTATATGCCACACTTGATACCTTTCTCTTCTGCTGTCTTGAATACTGATGGAGGTATTCTAAATTGTGTGTTGGCTTTCTGTCAACATGAAAAATACATCAGAAGTGAAATATGTGTGTTTCAGCTTATGGTTTCTGAGGTTTCACTCTATGGTCGTCTGGCTTTATTTCTTTGGGTCATGTTGTAGGTTGGATGGGAATGTGTGGCACAGTAAGCATGCTCACCTCATGGTGGCAAGAAAGAGAAACAATGGGGGCATGGGCCCAATAATCCCTTCATGGGCATGCTCCCAAAGACTTAGCTTCCTTCTACAAGGTCTCCAACAGTGCCACAGGCTGCATACCTTCAGCATATGGACCTTGAGGACTGCTCTTTTTTGTCTCTATGTACTGATATGCGGCTTCCCCCCCCCCTCCGCCCCTGTTCACAGCAGTAGAACTTTCTGAATTTGTAGTTACTCAACTCTCCTCACTTGTTAGCATCTATTTCAGTTTTAATGATTTCCTTCAATGTTTCTTTTGGACGGGCCTTACGGAGGTATGTGATCTCTCCTTTTGTTTTCTGTCCTATATTTCTAAAGGATAGCACTGCTAGGATTCTCAGCTGGCAGTTAATTTTCCTTTCATTATTTTCATGTTTCTCTCTTAATGCTTTGAAAGCTTCCTACTGAGAAAGAAGGCTGCTGTCAGGAGTTGGGGCAGGCTTACCTGTTCTGTCTTTATTGCCCGGAGGATATTTCTTTTACATTTGAGTGCTTGATTATAATATGTTTTGGGGAAGACTTGATTGAGTTAAAATGTGATGACCTTTAACATTCTGTATATTTGCATCCTTCTCTTGGTTTGGAAAGATTTCTTTTAACATCTCTTTGGAAAATCTTCCTTCTTTCTCCCATGCTTCTATCCCTCTGGAACCCCCAACTACCTGAATATCTACTTTCTGATGCTTTCATCATGTTCCCATATTTTTGTAAATTCTTTCTCCTCTTTTCTCTTTATCCTTCTGTGTATTTTCATATAGCCTGCTGTAGTTAGAGTTTTCCTGCCTTGCCCACACTCAGGACAAATCTTTGTCACCTGCCAGTCCCACAGCCTCTCAGACCCAACCAAGTAAACACGGAGACTTATTTTGCTTACAAACTGTATGGCCGTGGCAGGCTTCTTACTAACTGTTCTTACAGCTTAAATTAATCCATTTCCATAAATCTATACCTTGCCACGTGGCTGGTGGCTTACCGGCATCTTCACATGCTGCTGGTCATGGCGGCAGCTGGCAGTGTCTCTCTGCCTCAGCCTTCTGCTTCCCAGAACTCTCCTCTCTCCTTGTCCCACCTACTTCCTGCCTGGCCACTGGCCAACCAGTGTTTTATTTATTGACCAATCAGAGCAATTTGACATATAGACCATCCCACAGCAGCCTGCCTTTGGATTCACTAATTTTCTCTCTGTTTAATCTGTGCTAGCAATATCTTCTATTACAGTTTACTTTCACTCCATCTACTTTTCAGCTCAGTGATATGGTAGCTTTTTTTCTTTTAATTACTTCCATCTCTCTAAGCTTCTTGGTTGGTGCACTGAGTCATTCCTTCGTTTTGCCTTGGACCATGTGGTGTTTCCTTAAAATGGCTGATTAAACTCTTCTAGATTTTGCCCATACAGCTATTATTTGGTTCTTTCTTTCACCTTGTTTTAACTGTTAGTTGATGTGATTCTCTGAAAGTTTCTGAATATTGTAGTGGGGTGCATTTTCTGCACATTCAAGAATTAGGGGTTTATTCTAGCCATTGTAGTCTGGTGTTATCTATGCCTATTTTTCTAGGAATGCAAGCATTCCACTCTCGGCTGATATTTTTCTGAGACCCTTCAAATGTCAGCTTTGCTGAAAGTCCATGTGATGGTTGTTTTAGCATTGCAGAGTGACCTAAGCTCAGACTTGTCCCAGATATGTGGTTGGCTCTTGTTCAATGTGCATTGGGTTACTAGGGTAGAACCTAAAATGAGTAAATCTTAGGAGCTTCTCCTTGGGTTCAGGGTAGGCCCTCATGCCTTATAAAGTTTCAATCCTGCTGTAATAACTTTAACTATCCAGATAGTGGTGAGATCAGCTGTGAAATTCTATGCCACACTTACAGCCACAAATTCACCACAGCCTGCAACATAGCCCACTAAGGACTATGCAGCACCAGGTTTGACCAAGGCCCATTCTACTATTGGATGTCTAATGCAGACATAGATTTATGACCCACAATCTCTGTAGCCACAAAGTGTGCCTAGAAGAGGAGAGGAGTCTGATGGACTGGAGTGCCATCTCCTATTGATGCTGGTCGTTTCTCAAAGGTCCCAACTGTGAATACTGGCCAGTGAATGGGTCAATCAGTTTTAGGTTTCTGCAACCCATTATGGGTTCCTAGGCAAAAGTCTATGCTATTACCCTGCCCTATGGTGAGTGAGTAGACTTGCTCTTACTCTGCCTTGCAAGTTTGAGGTCGTGTGGAGAAGCCTGGATTTTATCTACCAGAGGACACACCAAACTGGGTCATACCCTAATTCCACTGTCATAAGGATCTATGTAGTCTCAGCAATGTACCCTAGCCCAAGCTGCAGCTGGAAGTAACATGGGACAAAATGTGAATGTGTCTCACTAGAACATTTAAGTATCAGCCTGGTGTGTCAAATGTACAACTTCGTTGTGAACACTCTTAAGGATAGCAGTAATGACCTGAGGTTGGGGAAGGGTAAGAAAGATAGCCCTTTGCCCTCAAGATTGATATGAAACTGGGTCCCATCTGAATCTCACCACATCAAGACCTGCAGTTTAGACAGGGAAGTGTACCACAAGCCCATTCTAGAACTGGCAATGATGTGAGCTGGAACTGGAGTCTGCCCCACCAGCATACAGGTCTCTCATGGACTCTGGAGGCTCCATCTGCCAGCTCTGTTCTGGATATGGAGCCTAGTGTTGGTTCTCCCTGTGGTGGTCCTGGCCCTGAATTATTGCTACTCTTCTTGCTGCCTAGGATTGGGGATGAGGATGGGAGTCGAGGAAACTAGTTATTAGATAATGAGGTTCCCTAACTCAATCCATAATCATTGGTAGAGGAAGAGAGAGATGGGGTTCTACATAGCTGTAGATGTCAGAGCGGCGAGTCTGATGCTGGATTTTAATTTTATGGACTGCGTGTAAGTCATTCTCCCTCCTCCAAGTCAGAAGCATCTTGCCTTTCACTGTTTGGAATTATGGAAGGAGACACAGTGGCCAACTCTTTCCTTCTTACCTCCTCCATGTTTTCTGAGTCTTTTCTTTTCCTTACACTAAAGCCATTCACTGTAGTTTCTTTCTCACCTGGTGTCATTAGCTGTTGGGAAGGTAGTTTGGTAAGTGAACAGCCATTCAAACTTGTGTGTTTGTAGGGGATAAATACAGCAGGACCTTGGCCATCCTTTTGCTTTGCCTCTCCATATTTCATGCTTTTCAAATTTATCATCAACTCAATTTAGATAATAACATCTTTCCAATAATATATGTTAATATTATGAGCTCATTTCTGCACATTTTGTTTTGCCATAATAACATTTCCCCAAACACTGCATTTCAGGAAAAAAGGCAGCTTTATTTGACTGGCGATTCTGTTGGTTGGACAGTCTAGTCATGCAAACCTCAGAACTCACAATTCACTGGAAAACATGCATCACATATAAATTAAGATCTAACTGATACTTCATAAATGTAACTTGTATTCTCCAATAAAAGCTCCTGTGTAAATCTAGTCAATTGTTTTCCCCTAGGTGCTAAATTATAACACTAATCCTAGTATTGATAGCTAGAAATGACATGTGAAAAGCAATCTTAGGAAATATTATTCTTAAGAATATGATTTACTTTAAAAACATTGTTTTAGGCAAACTTTTAAAATAATGGAACCTGAAAATTGATGGGGTTTCATCCTTTCTGTGTTTTATGTATGCAACTTAAAGAGAGATAATGAAGGTTGAATTTTTTGATG
Source organism: Peromyscus leucopus (assembly GCF_004664715.2). NCBI lineage: Eukaryota > Metazoa > Chordata > Mammalia > Rodentia > Cricetidae > Peromyscus > Peromyscus leucopus. Next base: position 13,796,466 of record NC_051080.1, read on the forward strand.
GCTAATGTTTTAATTCCTAAAAATAAAATGTCCTAAAAAAACCCAAAGACTGTCCCATATTTAAAACATTGATTTTAGCAATAGTATTACAAGGAAGCCACATGGCTTCTCCTTTTGCATCTCTGTATCCACACCTCACTGATCAATAATAATGTAAGTTCTGAACAAAGGCTCAGATCTCCCATTTGTCATTTCAGAAGTAAATGAACTTGAGGTTGTTGATTTGTGGAAAAATAAATGCATTGGGTAATGAGCCACAGGACCCACTTTATCTCTTTCCCTCAGAGGAAGAGGGCCATGCATTCTCTAATGAGGCCAGAGTTTGACTTTCCAGAGCGAGAGAGAATGCATGTGCATGTGTGTGTGCTTGTGTGAATGCTTGTGCATGTGTGTCTGTATAAGCATGTGTGTATATGTGTTTGTGTGTAACCAACATCTCCTACACTGCCTGAAAGTTTATAGTCTTAAATGGAATTTTCTGATTGAATGCATCTGACTAGTCTGTCCTAATAGTCTGTCTGTCTGCCCTACAGAGTTGATTGTCAGATAGGCTGTCCTCTGAAGATCACTAGGAATAAAAGTTTCCTATCACATAGTAGTTGGTAGGAGATGCATATGAGTTCTGGTGAATTCTCTATGTGTCACGGTTACTCATCTGGCCCAGGCTGCACCTTAACAACATTTGCCTCAGAACAGAGCAGATCTACCTGATGTCAAGAAAGGGAGCTTCTGAATATTACTTCCAGTTCTTCTCCTCTGAAGCACTTTAATGATTAGTTGATTTAGAAGTCAAGAGGGAGAATTTTCTTTCCTCCAGTTCCTGCAGCACTTATTTCTAAATAGAAAAGTAGGTCTTTATTTGATAGTATAATCATCAAAGAAAGGAAAACTTTCAAAACTTGATTATGGATTGTCTTTTACTTTTTGCTTAAAGTTTTAGAAGAATGGTGTTTTATTTCAATAATTTTTTTAAATTTCATTTAAATAACTGACAGAATTTGCAGTTGATAAATAAAAGGACAGTTTCCTAATGATTATATAATGAAAATTTAATACCATATTATTATGGCAAAGGCTGAACAAGACACACCTGTACATATGTATTCTGCCTTAGATTATTTTAAGCAACCATATACACCCTATTTTTAAAATTGTATTTTAATTACATTTCACTGTTCCCTTTCCTCTCTTCAAAGCCTACCCCTTCCTACTCTCCTTCAAACTCACTGGCTCCTTTTTCATTACATGCTTATATGCATTGCATGTACATATATATTCTCAAATATAATCTGGTGAGTCCATATGATGTCACTTGTATGTATGTTTTATTGTTCCATAGATCTTTATGAAGAGGTGTATACACCTTGGATAATATAGAATAGCTGATGATTTTTTTCTCCAACACTCCTCCATCTCCCTACCCCCTCAACCTCATTTTCTCTCTCTCTGAAAGCCAAAAAATAATATATATATATCAAAAAACTCCAAATAAACAAAAAGAATAAGACAAAAAAATATCAAAGCAAAACAAAAAGCACCAAAAAAACCTATGAAGTCTGTTTTGTGTTGGCCAACTACTTACTCCTGGGCACGGGGCTTTTCCTGCATATACCCTGTGACGCTGCATTGGAGAAAATTGTTTTTCCCATTCTTAGTAGGTATTAATGGCTTCTTGGGAAGGGGGCGGGGAGCTTTGTGTCCACTTCCTTTCTCAGTGCCGGGCTTTTGTCTTGTTTGAACCTGCACAGGCGCTGTGCATGTTGTTACTTCTGTGTGAATTCATATGTGGATCTACCCTGTTGTGTCTGGAAGACATTGTTTCCTTCAAGTCATCCATCACCTCTGACTCTTACAATCTTTCTGCCAGCTCTTCTATGCCAATATCTGAGCTTTGAGGGGAGGGGTTTGGGCTGTGTGCCCCAAAGTCTTTCACTCTCTGCACATGCAGCTGTCACTCTCTGTTATGATCACCATCTCCTACAAGAAGAAGCCTCTGTGATGAGGACTGAGAAATGCACTGATCTTTTCCCATACTTTTTAGGACACACATTATAAGTCTTTCAAATGTTATATCAGAACTTATTAATACTTATCTTTCCTCAAAAATTTAAATACCTCTTATCTGCATAGATAGGCAATTATGTAGTTTCCAGAGATTTAAAACTTTTTATTTAGTAATATTACATTAACTAAGCTCTAAATTTTTCTCTAAGTCAAAATTATTAATAACTTGGTGGCCAGCTGGTATATTCTATCCAAAAAGTAGCAAAGTTCAGATGTGCTGAAGTAGTCATAATATACTTGTGAATTCTTATTGTTGTTGGCTTTCAGTTCTTGTAATATGGTGGATGGAAAACAGAACACCAATTTAAAGTTATTTCTGCATTTTAAAGTAAAGTATACTCATTGTAAGAAATTAAGGACATTTGTAGAAAAAGTTAAAAAATAATTAGATCCTATAGCAGTTTGGTATATCATCTGTTTTTGTGTATGTTTGTGTTTATATGTATGTATACTTATATACTTAGCCAAAATTGGCATTATTATATTGTATATTACTATTTTCTTAATAAAATATTACTGATATCCTGTGGTTAACCATGTGATCATTTTTTACACAGATATAAATCACACACACACACACACACACACACAAACACACACACATCCCTGGCTTAATGGAAGTTACTCTGTACTTAGGAAATGTAGAAGAAACTAATGTATAAGTATATAATGCTAAAACATAAGCTTTATGATTGGGTGAAACCTACCATGAGAATCATTTTGAGTAAGTAGTTCAACTTCAGATTTAATATTTAGAATTGTAACGTTGACATTCAGCAGAAACTCAGAGGATGAAGACTAGACCTAAACATTGGAATTAACACTATTCTAGAAAGAGGAATCAGCAAGTATCAACTCCACCAGGTAAGAAAGAATTTAATGTGTCCTGGAGTCCAAGAACAGAAGGCTGGACCAAGGACAGGGAGAGGTAACTGCTCAGAGCTGGAGAATGTATTAGTTACTTTTCTTGTTGCTACAATAAAGTATTTGACAAAATTGGCATTAGTTTCCTTTTGGCTTAGAGTCTGAGGGAATATACCATCATCATGGAAAGGCACAGTGGCAGGGGCAGGAAGTGGTGGGTCCCCTTGAACCCAGCCAGCAAGCAGAGAGCAATGAATGCTTGTGCTCAGCTCTCTTTCTCTTTTATTCAGCATGGAATCCCAGCCCATGGGATGCTTTTGCCCACAGTTAAAGTAGTGCTTTCCACCTCAGCTGACCTAATCTGAAAAATCTCTCAGAGTCATGCCGAGAGGATTGTCCCTTCTATGACTTTAGATTTTGTCAAATTGGCAATCAGCATTAACTGTTGACCATGGCTGGCTCTGGAGTCAGAGAAGGTGCCAGGACTTTGAATCCCACCACCCATTATGCTCTGAAGCCATGGAATGTGATAAGGCTTGGAAAAATAAGAACAAACCAAACCCCAAATATGGGGCAAATTAATTAAGTTTAAGGTAAAAATTAACAAAATAGAAAAACCAAACAAAGAATCAATAAAATGAAGAGTTAGTGTTTTATAAAGAAAAAATTATTGGCAAATTTTTAGCCAAATTAACCAAAAAAGAGAGAAAATACAACTTAATAAAATTAAAAACCAAAAGGAAGAAATTAAAACAGGTACCAGTAAAATTCAGAAAATCATGGAAATAAACTTTATATCCATCTAAGTTCAAAAATATAAAAAAATGGTTAATTTTTAAGTAACTTTGACATATGAAAGTTATACCAAGATGAGATCAATAACATTCATCACAATCAGATGGCTGTATTCTGGAGATGCAGGGATGGTTGATATGTAGAGTAATAATTGTAACTCATTGCATAAGTAGTTATTCAAAGATAGAAACCAAAAGATCATCTCAATAGATGAAATAAAGACTTTTGGTAATATCTACCATCTCTTGATTATAAAGGCCTTGGAGTTATGAGGATTAGAAAGGAAATACCTCAGCATAGGTAATAAATCCATAACGAACATAATACTAAATGGTAAGAAACATAAAATAATATCATGAGCAAATCTAAGGTATTTACTCCTACTCAATATAGTGCTAGAAGTTTTAGCTAGAAAAATATGACATGAGAACAGAATTAAATTGATATAATTAAGGGAAAGATGTCAAAGTATCCCCATTTGCATAAGATATGGTTCTATACATAAAAGACCATAAAGATTCTACCATAAGACTAGAGGTAATGAACAGTTCACAGAGTGGTAAGACACACAATTAATGTGCAAAAATCAGTACCCTACTTTACACTACATGACTAATATATGGAAAAAGAAATCAGAGAAACAATTCCATTCACAATATTCTAAAATGTGTGTGTGTGTGTGTGTGTGTGTGTGTATGTGTGTGTGTGTGTATGCATGTATATATTCATGTATAGATAAGTAAGCACAACCAAGGAAGTTAACTAACTCTACAATGAAAACTTTAAAATACAAAAGAAAGAAATTGAAGGAGACACTAGAAGATGTGAAGATGACCTTGGTTTGGTGGGATTAATATTGTGAATATGACCATCCCACTAAAAGCAACCTACAGATTAAATGCAATCAAAATTGGAATGACATTCTTCACAGACATAGAGAAAAACAGTTTTAAAATTCATATGGAAGCACAGAGGACCTCAGATAGTCAAAGCAATTCTGAGCCCAGACAGTGCTACCACCACCATCCTTGAATTATTAGTCATACTAATAAAAACATCATGTGACTGGCATAAAAACAGAAGTGTGGATCTGTTGGATAGAACAAAGAAGCCAAACATGAGTCCACTCAACTATAGCCACCTGTTTTTGACAAAGATGCCCAAAACAAATTGGAGACAATATACAGCACTATCAACAAATGGTGCTGGAAAAACTGAATATCTAAACACTGGAATAAAAATAGATTATTATTTCTAACCATGTACAAAATCAACTCCAGAAGGATCAATGGCATCAATGTAAGAACCAAAGCCTTGAAACTTCTTGAGGAAAATTAGGTAGATCCTTTAAGATATAGTCATTGAAAAGCACTTTCTGAAAAAGACAAGGGAATCAAACTTCATGAAAATAAAAAGTTTCTATACATCAAAAGAAATTATCTCGTGAAGAGTCAGCCCTTCGGATGGAAGAAAAATCCTTGCCAAATGTCCATCTGACTGAGGGGGTAACATGTAGAATAGACAATGAGATAAAAATACTTAACATCAAGAAACCAAACAATCTAGTCAATAAATGCACTGTGAAACTAAACAATGAGCTCTTGAAAGAAGAAATACAAATATCTTAAAAGCTTTCGACATCCTCAATTATACAGGGAAATTCAGATGAAAACAACTTTGAAGCGGTGTCTCACATCAGTCAGAAAGGCTATCATAAAAAAACCATATTATGCTGGCAAGGATATGGCAAAAGGGAGCTCGTATTCTTTTTTTTTTTTTTTTTTTTTTGGTTTTTTGAGACAGGGTTTCTCTGTGTAGCTTTGCGCCTTTCCTGGAGCTCTCTTGGTAGCCCAGGCTGGCCTCGAACTCACAGAGATCCACCTGGCTCTGCCTCCCGAGTGCTGGGATTAAAGGCGTGCGCCACCACCGCCCGGCAGGAGCTCGTATTCTTATTGGTGGGAGTATAAACTGATACAGCTCTTCTGGAAATCAACATGGAAGTTTCTCAGAAACATAAAAATTGATCTGCTGTAGGAGCCATCTATACTACTCCTGGTAACATACTCAGAGGGCTCTGTGTCCTCTTATATAGATACTTGCCCATCAATGTTCATTAATGCTCTATTACAATTGCCGGGAAATGAAACTAGTTCAGATATCCATCAGTTGATGAATGGATGATGAAAATGAGATCAATATACTTATTAATGAATATTTCAGAAAAATAGAACTCAATAAAATCATACTGAGGTGATGAGGGCCAGATAGACAAATAAATTAAATAAAATACATCTAAAAATGTACTAATTATCACTGAGAGGAGCCAAGTCTTATAGACCAAAAAGAGTTTATCTTGTGTGCTCTGTGAAACCATTGGCTCTCTTAGTCTGCTGGCATAATGGCATAGTATTTATATTATTTGACAGCTCTGGTTGTTGGATGGGGATAATTTGCAGTGAAAACAGAAGTAGAGACAGAGATAGGAATTCAAAACCATTGAGATAGTCCATGATAAAACTTGAATTTAAATTGAAAGTAGGAAATATGGAGAGCAGTAGACCATTGTGTGTAAGCGTCCATGTTTACTTACCAGGCTGAGGTCACCTGATATCGCTGCAAAGAATTAAATCAGGCTGGTTAGGGGGGCCACAGCACAACTGGAGCTGTGACAGTTTTATTGAGAGCAACCAGATGTTTTATACTTTTATCAGAAACAGAATAAAATGGCAATTGCCAGGATTAATACAATTGTAGTGGCCAGGATACAGTGAAGTTTGCAAGTCATACAGGGTACACAAGATTAATGTCTAAGACCAACGGTCCTATCAAGTTTCCTTACTTCCTTGACTACGAAGGGGTCAAACAGAGAAACACAAAACAGCCTAAACACGTCACTGCCTGAGAGAGTGCATCAATCTCCCATGGGCAAAGGTAGAAGTAGGCAAGGGATGGGCCTTAATCCCATCTTCAGGGGGAGGAGACTTCATGACCCTTATACCATCACAAGACAACACTTGACTTTTAGAGATGAATACAACATTTGAATACAACAAGGACAAATGGCACCATCTATCTCCCTATGGGGAGATGAGAACATAGAAATATGCTCTGTAAAGGGGGGGATTGAATGTCTAAGGATGTAAGTGCAAGGAAAATGTAGTCAATTATGGAGGCCAAAGCTGGGAAAACATGCTTCAGGAAGGATGGAGTGATCCGCTATTCCAGATAGGCTGAGAGGCCTAGTGAGGTGAGGGCCCCAAATTGGCAGAGTCTAGCCACATGAAGGCTGTGGCTGACATCTCCCCAAAGCAATTTTCAGGGCCATATGTCAGAAGATGTATTGAGATAGATAGAGTAATGATTTATAGATGATTAACTGAAACCAGGATTTTAAGATCTGCACATTAATCTTCAGTAGAGCAGGCAAACTATACCCAGCCTCCACCGCTCCTCACAAAAACCAGACCTGGAAGGATGTTAGTGGCTGCTGAGTTGAGGCATTGTGGGCTGCCAATTCAGTGGAAACTCTGCTTGGAAATTTCAGTCTTATCTTCCAGTTTCCTTCTCAGTATAGATTTGGGTTGAAGTCCAAATGAGGGATGGGCATTGGGGAACATGGTTAATGGTGGAGTTCTGTTGGAATATCATAGTTTGCTAGCTCAAGACTTTCCACTTTAGTTTGGAAACTGTTTTGTCTCCCTAAGTGGGAAGCTGTGTGGGTCCATATTCCCTTGGACCATAGTTACAGCTGTTTCTGAGCCTGTGGGTGTCTGAACACAGGAGGAACCTGTTCATATGGCCCTGTATGGACACCACCCCGGAGACTCTCTCTTCTCAAGGAAACATGTTTCAAGTTAATTTACAATTATGCATCATGGATCCTACAGCAAGTAGCTTCTCTGGCCTATTCCTGAGATGCACTCAGGGCATCATTTCAATTGTGCTCACACAAAGTGAATGGCTTTCCTTTTTGTTTGGGCTATTTTATGTTTGTTTGTTTTGAAACAGGGTCTCACTCTGTCATTCTGGCTGGCTGGCATGGATCTTGCAGAGATTGTCGGTCTCTCTGCCTCCTGGGTGTTCCACCACACCTGGGTACTCAGCTTCTTTTTAATGATGCTTCTCTCTTTAGCAACTGTACTCTGCCTGATCTGAGTTTCCAGCTCACTCCTTTTCTCATAAGAGAAATCCAAATACCAAATCTCTTTGCTCTGCTTTATTTTCCGCTTTTGACTCCCAAATAGCCATCAAAGATGATTCGATAGCACAAATGTATAGTGTCTTGGGATTTTAGCCACCCAATCAATTAGCCCATTATTTTGAAATTCAGTTTCATTTATTATAGATTAAATTATAGATTATAATTTATAGATTAAATTATAGATTAAATTATAGATTAAATCCTTTTCTAGAATGTAGCAGGAATGACCTCAGGTCCAATTTCCAATGTAATTCTCACAAGAACTTTTACTGTCCACATTTCTGTCAGTATTCTGGTCTTCTGAGTTCCTACCAGGACCACCTACTAAGCTTTGTTTACAATACTCAAAAGCTTCTCTTCTTGTATATGTCTCCAAACTCTTCCGTGTTCTCCTCACAAACTGGTTCTAAAGGTCTATGAACCCTGTATCAGGCTTAGTCACAGCAAGAGCCCCATTCTCTGGCATAGTCACTGTGACCAAAATTCCTTACATAAGCAGCCTAAGGTGGAATTTATTTCCTAGGCTAGCTGTTCATTATGGTCAGAAGATACGCACAGCAAGTAGTTTACATCATGACAGCCAGCCAGCAGATAAAAAGGATACAGGAAGGAAGGGAGAGAGGGAGGGAGGGAGGGAGAGAGGGAAGGAGGCAGGGAGGGAAGGAGGGAGGGAGGGAAGGAGGGAGGGAGGGAGGGAGGGAGGGAGGAAGGAAGGAAGGAAGGAAGGAAGGAAGGAAAGAGGGAAGGAAGGAAGGAAGGAAGGAAGGAAGGAAGGAAGGAAGGAAGGGACCGTGAATAAACTATCCCCAAAGTCCTGTCTCCAGTGACTTGATTTGTCCAATTGATTTACCTCCTGAATTTTTTAGAACCTTTAAAATGGTCCCACAAGCTGGAGAACAACCTGTAACCATATAAGCCTTTTGCAGGGGCACGCTTCATATACGAGCAGTAATGGTTGGATTATAGTTTGTCCATGCGATATTGGTCCATGATATAAAATATTGTCCAGGGGCAAATTATTTCTTTGTGAGGGAGTGTTTAGTTGGCATAAGTATTTTATGTAATCATTTTAACACAGTTTAAAGAAAGCCCCTGGCCTTTCATATTAAATGGATGAGCTTGATTCTTCATTTTCCTATTAAAAAGATAATACTTCCTGGAACTTTAATAGAAATAAGTTCTCTAGCAAGACAGCCTGCCTGCTTGATTGCATAATAGATTCACAGCTAAGGTTAAAATCCGCTCATTAAAATGACAGCTGGAGGTGAAGACTCTTAGCGGAGGGTAAAAGCGATTGTGATGTCTGTGTTGGTGCTGTCTTTAGGAGCACTGTCTAGTGGCTTGCCTTCAGATGCAAAGGAGACAGGCCTAGAGTGCACTTTCGTTCCCTGATTTCTACTTTCTCAAAATGGGGAAACGTATTTTTCTAAGCTGAAGAAGTATTACCCAATTTTTAGAAGCATACAAGATTGGTAGATGTCATTCTAACTTGTTGATCTGAATGGGATTAAGTAATGTTTGTGCTGTGAAGCGTAGAATAGATTACCAGAAACTTCTTCCTAAAGCAGGACTAATAGGCCCTGCTGTGAGAAAGGACTGTTTCTCAGGTGAGGCTGCGAACTGTATTTGGCTTCTCTAAGAATACACGTTATCTGTCTGACTTTCTGAAAGTATTTTATTTTAAAAAGTAAATTTAGTGTATACATGGTTTCTTTAGATTAAGAAAGAATTTGGTTTTCCACTTAGCAGAAGGGAGGGTGATGTACTGCGACTCGTCCGATGCAGGGTAGCTGAGTTTGGAAGGAACTCAAGTTCATGCTTATTTCATTGGAGTGGTGGTTTGACCTTTAGGCACTTCTCTCTGGGGCTGTAGCTGATCAAGTCAACTGGGTATTTATTGCTCATTTTTTTTTTTTTAAAGGAACTGAGTACTATACTTTGAAATAAATCACCATGTAAGGTTTGGTTTTAACCTCTGTGACTTCTCTGTTTTTATCTATAGTTTGGAAGAACTGAAGTGATTGATAATACTTTGAATCCTGATTTTGTAAGAAAATTTATTCTGGACTATTTCTTTGAAGAAAGAGAGAATCTCCGCTTTGACTTGTAAGTTCAACTAAAACAAAACATGACATTATACATGGGATTTTTAGAGACAGCTCTTGAGTAGCATAGTCTGGACTGAGTAGATTGCCCCGAGTACCTGGCTCTTCCTTTGGAAGGCAGCTTTTCTCTTTATCCAGAGGGTGAAGCACAAAACCAAACAGCATTTTTCTTTTTAATACTGTTTTGAAATGTGATTTGTTTAAGTGAGTGGACAGCTTTGTCATGCTGGGGAGTACGAGTGGGCTTTCTCTCAAACCTACCTATACCCCAGTGGGTTCCTTCAAGGTCAGAGTACTCTAAGAACAGGTCCAGCTTAATGACTAATGACAGATGGCTCACTTCCCCCCATGGCATGTATGTATCTCTGTTTCATGATGGCTTCCCTTGACTGCTTGATGCTTCATGTTTATATATATAAACATATGTACATGGTATCTCTCTCTATATATATAAAACTATAACTTTTTTCTTTTAATTTATGTGCATTGCTGTTTTACCTGAATGAAGGTGTCAGGTATCCTGGAACTGGAGCCACAGACGGTTGTAAGCTGCCATGTGGGTGCTGGGAATTGAACCCTGGTCCTTTGGAAGAACATCCAGTACTTGCAACCTCTGAACCATCCAGGCTGATGCTTCATGTTTTTAAGGCCCAGGGTGGTAGAGCTAGCTTATGTGTGTGTGTGTGTGTGTGTGTGTGTGTGTGTGTGTGTGTGTGTGTGTATTGCATATTTTTCCATTTTGACACAGGATCAACCATATTACAGTACTATTGCCAAATTCAACTTCATGTCCACAGAAAACATGGAAGCAGTTTTTTACTTACCTGTTGTCAGTTATAAATGACCCATTGTTCCACAAAGGTGATCTTTGGGGACTTGGAGGGTCTAGATATAGGTAAAAAGAAACCCCCCGGGGGGGGGAGAAAAAAAATGTGTGCTTATATTTAAGATGCTCTGTGTAATATAATAGAGCCTTTGCCTTGTGTATCAAAATAATGAATACTTATGAGCATCAAAAGCATTTTAAAAGGTTAATGCTTTGTTTAAATCATTGAAAACATTATGCCAGCCTATCAGTACTTAGGAGTAATTTTAATAACTAAAGATGACATCTTGTTTGGAAGAGTCCTAATTTCCTTCCTAACACAAAGTAAGTTCCATTAGCAATTGTATTTTATTTTACTCTAAAATATATGTAATCAAAGAAACTGTAATGCTTTCTTTAAAAGGTATCAGATATTTATCAGATTTAGCAAACAAAATTTATGATATTGACCTTAGACTTTTATTTCCACAAGACTTCTTTCCAAATAATCAAATGCAGGTAATGAGAGATGAAAGTGGAGTGTAACAATGGCTTCTGCTCACCCTTGACATGGAGGCTGCAGTGCCGTTACCTAACATCTAGGGAAGACCCGTGAACATGGCTCCCTGCTCGCTTGCTCAGAGCTCACAGCAACTGCTTTTGAAATGTTGCTTCTCTCACAGCATCATGGCAACCCCTTAACTTTTCCACTTTGATTTTATCCTAAAACCAGTCACCATTTCATGATTCTTTGTTCTGTTTTCCTTTTCGTTGCCCTTTCCACATCTATGTGCATTACTTTCTTTTATTTAAAAGTAATAAGTGTTTATTATAAATGTAAAATGACATAACTATTTGAAAAATAAGAATTTCATTATTCCAATTAAAAAAATCTGTAAGTGGTTCACTCTGTCAATCATCAGAGCTTCTTTAAACATGGATACACATGTGGGAATTGAAGTCAATGTATTTTCCTATTTCTTTAAGTTTTCACATATTTTTCTATGCCACAGAGTAGCTGTATACTTCATTTCTTTTTAGGGCTACATGATTTTTATTGCAAGAAGAAAATGTATTTTACTGTTTATTGATGCTCATTTCCACCAACGATACTCTTCTGCTGTAGGTAACCTGGAGCAGTATCCCTGTTTGCAAAGTGTTGGGATTTATTATTACTCTAATTTGCAGTTTTGAAGGTCAAATTTCATTATGAAAGGAAGCACTCAAGACCAACCTTTATGTGTTCTGGTTTGTTGACACTACCCTAGATACGTACAGTCTTTGTTGTTTTTCTAGTTTTTTAGCTCTGATTGTTTGAGTCATTTCTCTGGGATTTTGGTTGCCGTCTGTTGACAGACACCCATCACTCTTGCAGGTGACAGCTTATTTATTTTCTTCTCCACTGTCACCCTTTGTCCCCTTTACTGGCATTTTGGGTTCATGTCCTGTTCATTGCTCCTTACCTGGTACCCATTGCTGTGCTCTTTCAGAAAACAATTACAGCAGTGTGACAGTCTATCAGTACTTAGGAATAAAATAAAATAAATAGGAAGTAACTAAGGCCGGCTGACTGATAGATACACTGTCACTTCAACTTCCTGGAGATTACGGTTCTCACAGAAACCAAATAATTCTTGAACCATGAAGGTGTTCTGCAAGACTGAATTAATAGCACCTCATTAAAAGCTCAGAATTTTAATTCAAATAACATCTCAATTTTATATATTTGAATAACTAAAACAAGTAGGGCCGAAAAGGGTTAACTGCAATACACACCTTCTCTCTATTCCTGTGGATTTCTGATGACATTTAATTCTGTTGATTCATTTTATTGAAATGTCTCATATAATACTTTCAATTTGATAGCAGGCTTTTTTTATACTGTGATCTTTTTCAAGAAAAATAAGTAAGGGAAGACTTCATTACTTCATTAGTTACATATATATGTATATAATACATGTGATTGGCTTTTAAAATTTCTCATATATGTATATTGCTTGTAAAAATGTATGCTAATTTTAGACAATTAGAACACAATGAATAGACTAAAGTGTCCAATGAAAAAATCAAGTGTGATCCCCAACTCCATCACCCAGAGAGCTAAGAATATTCTATCCAATGCAATGATACTGATAGCTATTTGAAGAATGCCCATTCTTGGCACACTAGTGTGTAGTGGCCAGAAAATGGTTTCAAGGATTCTCCCTCCACAGCACACCAGTGTGAAGTGGCCAGCCATCATCCATCCATAGCACACCAGTGTTAAGGAACCAGCTAATAGCTTCAAATGACTTTCTGAATTGTTTTGGATTTAGCTGATTTCTACTGATGTATTTTTATTACTGTGACAAAATACCTTAGAAGGCAACTATGGGAGGAATGGTTTCTTTTGGCTCACATTTCAGAGGAGTGCTGTCTGTCTTGGTGTGGATGGCATGTTGGGACAGGCAGCTCGGTCTGTGATGCTGACCAGGAAGCAGAGAAAGGAAAGTGCTTACCTGTAGTTTCTCTTTTACTCTTACACTTAGTTCAGGGCCCCATGCCATGGAATCTGGCCTCACACATTCAGAAAGGGTCTTCTTCCCTCCTCAGTTAAGGCTGATTAGACCCTCTCAGAAGTGCAAGCAGAGATGTGTCTCCTAGGTGATTGCAAGTTGAGAATGAAGATTAACCAACACAGCTAACTGTGCAGGATCAGAGAGAGAGATAAGTAAAACACAGCCCTGAGCATCTGTTCTCTAGGGCTCCATGGCAGAACTCTTGCTTGTGTGATGGAGTTCCTGGGTTCAGTGTCCAGCACCTCAGAAAAAAGGGTATTATCATAGCAACTGCATGTTATGAAAGATGGTTCCATTTTTCAGTTCATAGAGAAAATGTTGGGAAGAAGGGAAGGAGGGATGGATAAACATAGAGATAGATAAATGATAGGTAGATAGATGGATAGATAGATAGACAGACAGACAGACAGACAGATAGATAGATAGATAGATAGATCCTGAATTCATGATGCCACTGGCCCATATTGTTGCCATTCTGACTATACCATGTACCTTTTGCTGTTCTGATTGTGATTGACTTTTTGTATGCACTTAATATTTATCATGTTGCATCATAAAATCCCCTTGTTTCATGGATTTAATGTGTAAAGCTTTGATGTTTCCTTTTATTATTCCCAGCACTCTAATAATACAGTTGTCTCATAAACACACTACTAGTGTGGTTGAAAACCTTATTATTGATAGAAAAAGCTGCATGTATCACAGTGACTCTGAACAAGGCACGCAAGTGTCCAGTCACTGTGTGAAATATGCCAGGGTACAGGAAAGAGGAGATAGGATCCTATCTATTCCTTGCCATGGAGCCTGAACCCCCAAGAAAGATTCATGAGTTTAGATTTGACTGACTCAATAAAATATTTCTTGATCAGTCAGACGGTGGTAACCTAAGCATGAAATGTAAAACATTAACACACCCTTACTTGGAAGGATCTCAACATTTTTGTGGGGCAAGTCAATTACTTTATTTGTTTCTGATTGTTCCACTGTGTTCATTCGGACCTTCTCCCTTGGGTAACGACAATGTGATGTTCTAATTTCATGGACCTTCAACTCCTTTTGTTTAGTAAACCATCTTGCTCATTTGTCAGGGACCCTGGACTTTTAAACATTTTTTGTTTCTCTCCTCTCACTTTTTTTTTCAGAATTTCTAGGGTAGAAGGAAGTACAGGAAGAGAGAGGGTGTTGGTAGGTAGAGATGTGGCCTTTAATCCTCCAAAAAAATCCAGAGTTTACCTAAGGACTAGCCTAGGGACACTGAAAGCCTCTTGCTCTTCTCCTAGTGAGTGACCCAGAATGAAGCTGCCTCAGCTCACAGAAAATATTTCCTAGAACTTTTCTTGATGTTCTCCTGCACTGGTGCCCTAAGGGTGGGTATGCCACCTCTAGCTAGGCAAGGTTTGACTTCCACTCTTCACCGGTAGCCCAGATTCTGAAGCCAACTCCATCCCATGATCTTGGAGAGTAGAAGGAAACTCCCCTTCAACCCTGCACAGGAGGGAATGGCCTGTCCCTTTAGGAATACTGGACTGGTCACTGGGTGCGAGACTGGTCCTTGGACTGTGTACTGGTTTGTTTCCAAGGCCATTGGTAGCTCTTGAGCTGTGCATCCTGGGATACTTAGAATAAGATTTCACTTTGGATGATAGTTGCAGTTCTACAAATATAGAAATAACTGTAGCCAACATCTGTTCCTCTTTGTCAGAAATATAATTTTTAAGATGCACTCAAATGAGAGACTGTCAGTTAAAGTTTTCTCTCACCTAAATAAAATCTTTTTACAGAAGAAAGCATCATGATCAATGACAGGAAAAAAGAGAAGAAGGAAAAAGGGGGAAAAAGTGTAGTTCATTGTATTAATATGCCTTATACACCCAGTGTGTGCCCAGTATAAGCATTATGCCCAATATGCCCAGTGTTCCCAGTAGACCCTGCATGCCCAATGTACCCAGTGTGCCCAGTATGCCCTGGACGCCTGAAAGTTCATGACTCTCATGGGCATTCTGGGATTAGTAAGTACACTGGGTATATACACACTGGGTATATTGGACTCTATATTGGCTCTACTGGGTACACTGAGCACTCAAGGCACACTGCTACACTCAATGAACTCTGGTTTTCTTATCCTTTTTCTTTTTTTTTTCCCCTATCATGAACTGAGATGTTTTGTTTTGTGAAAAGATTCTATTAAAATGAGAGAGAAGACTTTAACCTTAAAAGGTGGCCCTGAGCTTGTTGAAGGAGTTATGCATGAGTGTGAAAGGCTTTGGTTTAGAGACAAACTGGTATCAGTATTATCTGCTTAAAGAACCTGGCACACTGAGGTTGTTTTGACCATGTCCATAAACTCTAGACCGTGGAGTCATCCTGGATTCGCTCTTGGAGATCATCTTTGTCCTGTAGCAACTGGTTAAAACCAAAGCTTATCATATTCCCGTGTAAATTCTGTGTACAAAATTCATTTTTGTTTACATAAAAACACAGTTTCCCTAAGTTCTGAGATTGGGCAAAGCTGGTTTCTGTTACTCCAGTGAGTTTCCAACCTTTAACAACAGCATTTAAGCTATTAGGTAAGAATTGTAATGTGTTTAATGTGCATAACTTGTTAACAAGACCTGCTTATTTTTGATATTCAGAGAAGAAATTTTCCATTTTAAAGAGATTTTGAAGTCACTTGAGTGGTATTTAGATACCACTGATTCAAAGAAAAGATAAATTTGCATCTTCTGAAACAGTGGAGTTCATACTTGGGTTATGTAGCTTTCAAGTGACCCAAAAGTGTCAATTCTATCATTAGCTTATTTATAAATTAAAAATTAGTTACTTTTAATGTCACATTGGTTATTGTTCAAATTAATTTCTATGTGTGTTCTAGGAAACATTATTTTCAGCTGTATTTTATAGAAATAATTTGAATTTTACACTTTAATTTTTCAGATATGATGTTGATTCAAAGAGTCCCAATTTGTCCAAACATGTAAGTTCATATTTTTATTATTACATATGTTTTATGATTTGTTGCTATGTTTATGCTCATTTGACAATTTAAAAATTATCATGTCCATGACTTTTGATGTGATGTGATTTTTTATATGCCAGAATGCCATTTAAAGGGAGCTTGTTGAAAGAAAGTAGCTTCAATAGATAGAATGGATCAGTATTTCCATTTTGTTATCTACTGTATATCTGGTTGAACAGACTGAGACAGTGAACCAGATTGTCTTAGTTGGCTACACTTCGGAGACACTGGGAAGTACATGGGTTCCAGGCAGAACCATGCCCTGCTTCCCTAGAGTGCAGTTGTTCACCAGAATTTCCTCACATGCCAGTTTCTTGAGAGTGTGAGACATACTCGTTCTTAGGTCAAGCCATGTCCATTTCTTCAATGTCCATTTCTTCAGTCCCCATTCTCCAGACTATAACTGTTACCTCCATCGTGGCATGTGGTCTGGGAGCTGTAGAGAGCCAGAGCTTGGCATGTCCAGCAGGATAAACAAAGAAGAGGAGAGTGAGATACTTGGGCAAATACTACTTTATCTGCTTGTTACTGACATAAGAGACTGAAATTAAATCAAACCAAGTAACAAGGTCTGTTGGCTGTGTTGTAGCAAGGTCTGCTGGCTGTGTGTTTCTGCTGCTGTGGTAAATACAATGCCTTGACAAACAGCAGCTTAGAGAAACAGTAAAGGGGCTTGGTTTGGCTTACAGTAGGGAATGGCAGAGAAGTCATGGTAACAGGAGCCTGAAGCAGGCTGAGCAACCAGAAAGCAGAGTGATTGATAACATTTTACCCACTACACACGAAAGGGAATTGGGGGTGGGGGTCGGAAGACACACAGGAAATAGGACCTAGCTGTGAAACCCTGAAGATGGCCCAAATGACATATTCTTCAACAAGGCTCCACTTCCCTAAAGATTTCATCACCCTTCCCAAAGCAAAGCCACCAACTGGGGACCGATTGTTCAAATATATGAGCAGATGAGGGGCATTTAACATTGAAACCATAATATGAGGACAAAGTGAGGATGGGGCACAGCAACATTCTGGAAAGGGTTCAGCGGGACTCAAAGGGAAATCTGAGTGCACAGCTATAGAATTAGGCATTGGGAGGGCAGCTAGAGCATCCTTTGTTGAGTGCTGTAAATAGAGTAGTTGGGCATATAACATCCATTGTAGCTTAGAGAGAGTGATGTTGTGATTGAAAGGAGAGAGAAACTTCGGAGCTAATCACAATCTAGGAGATGGATTTGGGTAGTTAAAAAATCACTTTTTCTCTAGTTCACTAAAAGAAGTATAACATTTAATTATGTAATAAAGAACAGGGTAAAATCATGTGAAGAATTAAAAAAAGAACCATCCAAGTGGTAACTTTTCTATAAATTAAAAAAAAAAAATGCTCTAATATGCTGTTTGCTCCTCATTAGTGGAAGTCAGTGTGGTGGCTATACCATCGGCTCTTTCTGATGGTTGTGTAGCATTGTGACTGGGCATTGAAGATGTGTTGCTCTTGGTAATAAATTCGTTGTGTTGTGCCTTTGTATTGAGAATGTGTTGTTCTCTATTAACGTTTATAGCATTGTGCCTGGACACTGTGAATGTTTTTGGTTTATGATAGGTTCACAGCATCATGACTGGATATTGAGAATGTGTTGCTCTCTATGATGGGTTCATAGCATTAAGACTGGACACTGAGAATGTTTCTTTTCTGCAAAAGGCTCATAGCATTGTGATTGGGCATTGTGAATATGTGTGCATAGCTTGCTATTGGAAATTTTCTAAATGTTCTTGGAAGAACCAGGAAAAGAAACATGACTTCTAGGCATGACTGTTTTGTTAGAAAGAAAGAGTAGAATCTAACTCTTTCATTCACAGGGAGGAGGAACATCTCAAAGATATGAGGCAAGACTTGGATATCTGGTTAGAAGGCGGGAACTGGAGAGTGGAATGGGACAAGAATTGTTTTCTCTCTTCTTCCCTGTCTATCTAAGGACATGTGATCACTCTATTCAGCACATTTTCTATGCTTCTATTCTCCAAAGACCATGTCTGCATTTACCCAGTATCATATACCTGGGAAAGAGGCCTCCCTCCCTTTTATTGGGCATAAGAATGAGTTACTGTTTACCTGGGAAATAATTTCTGTGTTTCTTGATTGTTTGTTTGTTTGTTTGTTTTAGTTGAAACTGCTCTTCAGAGAGTGTAATACCTGAGCAGTTAGAGACATTTCCATGGAGATGAATATTCAAAGTTAGAGACATTTCCATGGAGATGAATGTTCAAAGATGCTAAAATGTAGTCCCTATCACGGTAGTTGCCTTGCATTCAAAGAAGAAAGTATATGTGCTTCAGACATAACAATATATCTTTCTTCAATCAAAATGGATTGTTAGACTTTATGATATAAAATATATGCCTTCTGAAACGTGTGATTGAATATATATTTTTTTCAAATGTTTCTTTTGTAGAAAAGGTTTCTTTTTTCCTCTTCACAAAATAGTTTCATGCTTCTCTCATCCTAAAATGCTTTGTGGGATTGAAAAGATGACTTTTCAATCAGCAGCAGTTTTGCAGAGGACCTGAGTTCTGTTCCCAGCACCCACACTGGGTGGCTCACAACCCATTGTAAGTCCAGCTCCTTGGTGATCGAGATCCTCTGTTCTCTGTGGCACCTGTACTCATACACACATACCTCCACACAGATACATGCATGCACACATACATACATACACATGTAATTAAAAATAATAATCCCTAAATTTCACATTTTCAATTTGATACTTCTTTACCCTTATAGTTCTTCTTCTACCCTCTGCCTCTCATTATTTATCTTTACTGGCCATCCTGGACTCCATCAGGATTTCTTTCTTTATTTTGCTCTTTTCAACTAACTGGATTCTAGTTTTTATTTGTAAAACTACTCTGATGTGATTAAGGTAGTGACCACGCCTCAGTTGTCATCATACACATCCTCATCCTGTTGGACAGAACCAATCCTTATCTACTGTTTTTTTTTTTTTTAGGGAAAGTAAATGTTTATTTCCCATAAATTGCATGGGAACCTTCCTCTCTAGACTCACCATAACCTTAAGTTTCTCTTCTGCCTCCCAGGTCTTAATGTTAATGTCTTTCATTAGTTTTCTTTTTAATTTTTATCTTGGCTCACTGTGTAAAAGTTTCTTCAGGATAGCTCTCACATTCCTATGATTTATGAGATTTTTGGAGTGTCTGATTTTGAACTCCCAAACAAACTCAATTTTCAATGGCTTGTTAAATATTTTCCGGTAGTTATAGTGCTGAAACCTACAATTAAATTCCTAGGGTTCATTATCTTTCTAGTGTTGTCGCTGTTCCTGGCAACCTAATTCCTCCTCAATTTCCTTACAATGTTTAATGCACTGCTGGGCACTTTCCAACTCAAGTGCATTTGGTAGATGGTCAGTCTTGGTCATGCTAGAAGAAATCCTTCTGTGTTCTTGCCTTTTTTTCTGGTTCTCTTTACATTTCTCCTTTAGTATTGTATGCCCTCTTGTATTCCCCACAGTTCATATTATCTAAATACTCTTCATTTTTTTATAATATATTTAAAATATATTCTGGAGCCAACTGATGGCTCAGCAGGTAAAGGTATTGGCCTGATACCCTGAGTTTTGTTCCTAGGACCCACATTGTGAAGGAAAGAACCAACTCCCATAGATTGTCCTTGAACCTCCAACCCATGACCTCCACACATGCACACCCAAGCACATACACATGTGCACACCTCTCTCTCTCTCTCTCTCTCTCTCTCTCTCTCTCTCTCTCTCTCTCTCACACACACACACACACACACACACACACACACACACACACAATAAGTTCAATAAAAATTTAAAAACTGTATATTCCATAGATAACACAAATGAGTTAATAAAGATAAATGCCTGAGCTTCCCAGTGTGTAAAGCATGTCCAAAGCAGAAAGATATGTGGGTTTGAATTATTATAAGAATTGCTGTAGATGATTACTTTGGGTTTCTTAGAAATTAATAACAAATAACTCTTTCCTATTTGAAAGCACTGAAGTACAGATTTCAGGTAAAAAGCACATAGTTCGTTGAACCCCAAGCAGTTTATGATGCATTTTGAAGATCAGAGGAGCCAATCAGCAAGCTAGGTCTATCCCCAGGGAGATGATCCCTTAATAGCAAAGCTGTCTACCTGCCAACTGCGCAGAGTAAATAAAACCAGAGTCATTTAGAAAACACGTCTAAGTGCACAAATCCCTATGTGGAGTGAATTCACTTATTGGTTTTTGCAAAAGGGATTTGATAGCAAATTATTTCTTGAAAACAGATTTTAAAATCTTTGGTTTTTCAATTTTAATTTTCGATAATTTTGGAAGAACCTCCATAAGATGATTTTGTTTAGCATCTGATAGTTAAGGATCTTAGGTTGTAAGTCTTTTTTAGCATGTTGTGGTGGCACATGCCTTTAATTCTAGCCCTCAAGAAGTAGAATTAGGTGGATCTATCTGAATTTAAGGCCAGTTTGTTTTACATAGCAAGTTCCAGGCTATTCAGCCACCACCCCCCCCAACCTGTGAGATACTGACCCAAAAAACAAAAAGGTCATAATAATATCAGGGAAAATGGAGATAGAAAGTAGACCTGTAGCTTTGGAATATTGTTACATAAAACACCAGCAGAATCTTAATGAGTCTCTCTGGCAGTTGAAAAGATTTCATGGGAAATAACTGGTTCCAGGTGAAGGGTGGTGAAATCCAGGGTCTCATTTCATCATGTGATTGATTCTCATTATGGTTCTCTGGATAAATACCTTTGCTAAAGTATTTTCTTCCACAGGTGTTAGGGAATGAGAATAAAACAACATTCTCTGAGGCACTTGCAACCCGAGTCATCTTAATGTCGTTTGCAGAGCTACATCCCACACTTTCATTTACATAATTTATTTTCATCAGCTCGACCATCCACAAAAGGGTTAAGAATAGGCCCATAGATGGTGTGTCTGGGATTCCTGTTGGTGTTCCTGACCATATGACATTAAAAGTATACAGTGTGGAGCATTGCATAACAAAGGGGCAAGCCAAAATGATTTGTTCTCATTCTGGACTTCGAAGGGACCCCAGAATTTCTTGTTTCAGATGTTCTGACAGTTCACTGGTTTCCTTTGGCTGTCCATCACTAACCTTCATTGTAGGCATCTGTGGTCTTTATTGCATTCCCTAACTACTATGCATATAAACTTCTTCCTGTAGTTTAATTTTATTTCATAATTTTATTTGAAAATAAGTGCTTGGGCCATGAAATGTCCTTTCTCTTAGGAGCGAGTTCATAGAGGGGACAAGGTTCTTTCCTTAGAATGTGAGGCCAAGTGCAATGGTTACTTTTCTCATCTCTGAGACTAAACATCTTCCAAAAGTAAACAAATACCCGAAGAAAGTAACATAAGGAGCAAAGTTGTTAGAGGCTCATGTGTGGTAGGAAGCAGTAGCAGTTAGTTACATCTTGGCAACTGACCTGGATTCAGACAGCCTGAAGAGAAACAGGCACAGACTATACCTCTCCAAAGCTCATTCCCAGGAAAACTTCAGGGACCTCCCACTACTCCCTCAAAGGTTCCATAACCTTGCAAATCAGAACCTCTCTGTGGGGACCAGTGTTCAGACATGTGAGACCTTGGGGAGCATTAAAACCATAACACTAAACTGATCTCCACACGACTTTACTGAATTTAATGTGTGCACCCATACAGTCATTTCAGCAGTAAATGTGTTTGAGTCAACCCTTGCATTGTGAGAGCAGAGAGAGCCCCGAGGAGTGCAAAGACAGCCCATCCCCAACAGCTGACACTGTCACGGTGGGGTGGAGGAAGAGTGGGCAGATGTATCTAGGGAACACAGATGCAAACAAACAATTAAAATGAGTTCTTTTCCTTATAGCACATATACTGATGGCATAACAAACACACACACACACACACACACACACACACAGAGAGAGAGAGAGAGAGAGAGAGAGAGAGAGATGAGCAGCAATCCGAGATTGCCCTCTACCAGGCAGTATGGCTGTCCTATCATTCTCATGACTATGTACTTACTGAGTGTATAGTTTACGAGAGAGAGGAAGGGAGCTACTGAAAATTTCAGCAAGACAGCATTCTAGTTCAAAAAGGAAGCAGCAATACGAAGTCACTGAGGCAGGAAGGGTTGTAGTATAGTGCTGTGGCCATCTGTAAATGCTGATGACAGCCTGAAGATTCCATCTGAAGGGGGCATATGGATATGGGATGCAGAGATTCATAGGCCATGCTTCTAAAGGTTTCGGGTTTTTGTTGTTGTCTGCTCCCGGAGGGTGATGTGATTTGATTTATGCATTTAGATGATGTGTGCCTGCTGAAGTGAAGAATGAGGTCAGAGAAGCAAGATTGGAATTAAGGATAACAGTTATGAATCTGTTGTAATTTGACTGCATGAGTCACATTTGACAATTAAAGCCACTGAAGTGGTAAAAGCCGTCCCATCTGGGATGTATTGTGGCTGTTTGGTTACAGATGAATTCCCTATTAGATGTAAAACAAGAGACATTGCATGGCTCTCTTGGGTACTGGTGAGAGTACCTGCGTGAACAGTGAAGTCAGCTGCAGACGTGGCTGAGGCTGAGGAGTGAAGGACAGACAGGTGGTAGAGATTTTGAGTTGAGAACACCCAGTATGCTTCCACATGCAGATACTGGCTGGGTGCTGCTCAAAGACTAGAGGCAGGGTCTGGAAAACACCAACCAAGAGACTTAGGACTTTGGGTACTTTAAAGAGAATGTCAGTGGAGAAAAAAAAAAAAAAAAAGATAACAGGTTCTTGAGGGAACTGAGGCCTTTAGAGATTCTGTAGAGGGAGCTTAGCCAGAATTACCATTTTCAAAGCCTGTTTCTACATGCCAGTGCTGGCTGCAGCCCAGGCAACGCTTTACCCTGCACTCAGGCTGGAGATCAATCCACTTCCTTGTTGGCTCGCTCCAACCCCCAACATCCCTGCTTTGCTTCCTTTGAGTAACCATATACATTGAGTCTCATACACATCGTTGTCTTAGGAACAACGTTGCTCTTGGGGTTTCTTCCTTCCTTCCTTCCTTCCTTCCTTCCTTCCTTCCTTCCTTCCTTTCTTTCTTTCTTTCTTTTACATACCAATCCCAGTTTCCCCTCCCTACCCTTCTCCTGCCCCCGCATCTACCCCAATCCTACTCCCCATCTACTTCTCAGAGAGGGTAAGGCCCCCCTTGGGGAGTCAACTAAGTCTGGCATACCAAGTTCTTGATCTATGCGTGAGACATGGTCAGATTTCCCCAATTCAAGTTGGCACGTCATCCCATGTTGTCATTTTTCGGGTTTGCCATTGGAGAGGTAGCTGTACTGTTGAGATTTCATAGTCGTGCCCCGCCTCCCCCCCCCCCCCACCGCCCCGCGGTCTACAGAAGCCACAGCAGACTTCCTGTTCCCTTGACTCTCACAGTCCCTCTCCATCTTCTGCAATGTTCCCTGAGCCTTAGCTGTAGGAGTTGTGACAATGCACTTGGGGTGGGGCACCCCAGGGTCAGTTGGCCCCTGCATTTTGACTAGTTGTGGCTTCTGCAGGGGGTGGGCGGGTGGGGAGGAAACTTCCTTGATGAGCATCGGGAGCAAACACATTACTGCCAGTTTCCTAAACCAGCGTAACGCCTAACTCCATTTTAATTTCTTACCTTATACCCACAAATGAGTGTAGCTCTCGGATACTTTCTTTATGTTCCCCGTTACGAGTCCTTGTCTAACTGTCCCCTGTATTATCCTCTGATGTCTGGAGGATAAAAACTTTCTGATTCATGTTAGATGATGAGATCTAGCCTTATAAACATACTTCAAGTATTTACTGTTGATATGTGGGTTAGGTTTCCTATCCCCATATCTAGAACCTGCCCTAGACTCTTGAATCATACATAGAATTACCTTCTACTTGATCTCAGCTTCATGATTGTTACCCAGTTACTCATTTAATGTGCATGAGATGGGATGGTTTATGTGGGAAATTGGCTCTTATTCAGGACTTAGTATCAATAGAGATCCTGATAATATTACATAATTAATATTATTACTTAGTAACACTGAAGTTTTCATGCTTAACCTTTATTAGTATTTCATAGTATTCTTAGTCTTCTAGTTATTTGCATGTTAACTGTCTACAAGTTACATTTCCAACAGCCTTGATGAGAACTAGTGTTTTACTGAAGATAATATGTTTCTAGGAGTTATCATTTTACACATGAAGTTTCTTCTATTTGTGAATTGTGTTGTTTTTAAAATTCATATTTTATATGTCTGATAATTTTAGAAATGATTTGGCTTTAATCAATGATTGCCAAATTGTTGAAACCTTAATTTTCATTCAGTGGCTTAATTAATTGCCATAATTTGCACTCTTAGAATGACAAAAATATGCTGAAATCATCAGTATCCCTAAAAGAAAATAGATGAAGTTAGTTGAGGAAATTTTTCAAACTTTTCTTTGTAAGTTAGTTTGGAAGGTTTTATTAGAGCATTGGAAAGAAGATTAACTTCTGTGGTTCATCAATGTTCTTCTACTAATTGTAAAAACCAAGGGGTTGAAGAAAAAAAGTTATCTTGCTCTATCGTTAAACTGTGACCAATTATTTCTACTGAAATATTTACTCCATGTGTTCAGTGTTGAGTTTTCCTCATTTCCAAAATGATGTGACTATGCTAATAATTATTAAAAAATTAAGAGTCACTACTGAAATGACAGAATACTTGGTTTGGTTATTAAAAGTGGTTTGCCATGCTGAATGCAGTGTATGATATAACTAACACATTCTTTACAGTAATTGATGTGATTTCTAAAAGTTAAATAAATAGAAACAAAGTCTGAACTATTAGAGAGACATTCCAGCAATAGATGTTAGCAGGGGATGACAGTGATATAATCTTTATGGACACGAGTTTTCATTTCCTCAATTTTACCACATTAAGTTAAAATACTACAAATTCAAGACCTTTCTATCATTCATTTTTTCTTTCTTTGACTATTTGTAGAGATGTGTTAAAAATTAGCTAAATGAGCTCAAAAATAGATAAAAGGAAATCATGACTCATGAGAAGAAATCTAATGGTTAAGTCATGAACGGCTGACTAGTCCCACTTATTTTGTGGAATTAAAGTGGATTATCAACACAATTGAATGTCTTTTAAACTAAATTACCTATTAATTAGGGAAATTATGTATTCAGATATGCATCAATCATTGGTAAAGTAGGAAAACCATTTCCAAGTTATCTTTAGTAGAACTTTTGAGAGAAAGATATCATTTTGTGAGATGCTTATGAAGTTGCTTATTACTAGGTTTGTGATATGTTATGTGTGTTAGTGTAAAAATCAGAAACTTTTCTTTCAGGTAGTACTTTTGTGTTCATTGCACCACTGTACTCAAAATGTCCTTCCTCTCATTCCTGCCTATATGTACAATATAGGATGAGTTGGTGTGTAAGACACATCTGCATTGCATCATAGCACTTACTGTGACCTTCCATGTCTGCAGAGTGGAACTGGAAGTGAAACTATTTTATTTAGATAGTTACAGTATCCTACTATTGGATTCTTGTAGCAAGTAATACATTATGAGTATACAATAATGTTTTATTCCCAGGGATAAGAGAGTTATGTTTCAAACATCTATTCCAAGTGCTTTGCATATATTATCTACAGTTATTTTCTTAAGTAATCCTCCCAGGAATCCATGAAGTAGGAATTATTATGTCCGTTTTGTAGACTGAACTACTGAGGTATAGAAACATGGTTCAGTTTCAATATGAGTGCAGACAACAAAGACCTTCATGATTCTATTCAATGGCAGTATATTATCCACTATAAACTCAGTGTGTGTGTGTGTGTGTGTGTGTGTGTGTGTGTGTGTGTGTGAGAGAGAGAGAGAGAGAGAGAGAGAGAGAGAGAGAGAGAGAGAGAGAGAAAGTGTAACAAGCTTTGTTATTGGCTACCAGCTCACAAATAACAATATGAAGACTTCTTTTTAATTTTGAAAGCTCAGCCTTAGATTAGGCTTGTCCCACTAGCTCTTATAACTTAAATTAACCCATTTATATTCGTCTATGTTTTGTCTCATGGCTTTTTACCTTTCTTTCATTTTGTATGTCCGACTCCCTCCATGTCTCATTGGCATCTGATAGGAACCTGGATTCATCTTCTATTTTCTCTCTTTTTTTCTCTCTGCCCAGAAGTCCCACCTATACCTTCTGCCTAGCTACTGGCCGTTCAGCTTTTTATTACACTAATCACAGGATACATTTTCACACAGTGTACAAATATCCCACAACGAGAGAGAGAGAGAGAGAGAGAGAGAGAGAGAGAGAGAGAGAGAGAGAGATTCAAATAAATCACATATAGGAACTGTTAGTATTTGCACCTGAAAAGACAAAAATCAGCTCTTTTACTGCCAAGTGAGTTTCTCTTTAACATTTAAAAATTATTTATTTATTATTTATTGTGCGCATGCATGCCATAGAGTGCATGCCGAGCTTGGAGGAGAGCTGACAAGAGTCAGCTTACTATCCTCTTACTACTATGTGGGTCTCAGGGATTTATTGGCAACAAGCATCCTCTGAGCCATTTCATTGTCTCCCAAGCTTCTTTCTCCTATTTGTAGAATTCCTAAAGCTCAGGGCAGTAATGTAATAAATGTAGAATGTAGACAAGTATGAAGGTACGATGCAAAATAAGATTTAGGCGAACAGATCAGCCAATATTCATACTTCAGAAATAATTAAAATAATAAATCTAAAGAAATAAGAATGTTATGCTGTGTGTAGACCTAAGAAAGAAGAGAGAAACCAATACGTCTGTGTATAATCAGCAGGACCTTGGTTGCAGGGACTTGGAATCTTTTAGGGGTAACAAATCTAGAAGCAGATTGCTGTGGGAATAATCTGAGCATGCCCACGGGCTCTCTGCTACTTTTTATTCTTATTGGTATTTAATCCCCCCCCCCCCCCCGCTTCTCTTTTTATCGCTCTTTTAGCTTTGGCACCAGCCATATAGAGTGTAATAGCTGGATACACTTTAAGTTTCAATGAATCCTAGGTATGAACAGAATGGTTTTCCTACATTATGAGACTGCGATTTAAACTATAAAGAAGAATTTAACAGACATTTACTGTTTTCATGGACATTTGGGGGAGAAAGCAGTAGCCATTATTATATTAGACATTAAAGCGTTTCTCAGCTGCCTGAGGTTCTCTAGGCTGGATTTGGTCTGTAGGGGGGCAGAGTGGCAGAGGGGCTGCATTTATTCCTGGAAATATCATCACAACCTAATTACAATGATTCCACAACTGGGTCACAGCACCAGCACAAAAAGCAGTGAGGAAGTTTATGGCGTAGTTTGTTTTTATTTCTATCTCTACATACAGCCCCAAATACCTAAAAATACCCGCCGAAAGACACTAATTATTTACACATGAGTGTACTGTAAAATGCATAGCAGATGTGAGCCATTAAGTCAGCTAAAACACAAACAGAATAGAACTTTCCCACCTCGTGACTGCTTAGTAAATACCATGTGCTGATTTTGTGCTGTGAGTAGTGAATGTGTTGCTTGGTACAGACTGTACATACCCAGAAATGCAGAGTAAACCCAGGGATGCTGTGAATACGGGGCGAGATAAGAAAACTGGGAGGATTCTCATAGATTCGTGTTGTAGTGCACATTTTACTGATTTGACTATTTTAACTTTCTGTGAAGCAATAATGATGCCTCTGTGTTTGCTGGTAGGTGTGTAGGATGGTACACATTTATATTCTGTTCTTTTGTGCAATGGTATACAGCTTTTACTGAAGCTAAGTATTCCATTGACAAAATCCATTTAACATGTTTTTGCAGCAGCTCACTGGCATATTTTTAGTAAACAGTTCTAGAATGCTCCATAAAGGTTTTTCTGCAGCTATTCAGTAGAGCAATGATTTTTCCAAATACCAAGCGTTTGGAAGGCCAAGTATCAAGCTCTAGGTAGTTTGGGGTTTGTTCAAGTCCCACATTTTAAATATATAGGCTAATGACTTGCAATTTAAATATGGATTTAACTCAATAATTGCAATAAGGACTTAAGTTGTTTTGCATGCTTAGAAACCAATTCCAAAGGACCCGCATTTTAAAAAGAGTACAGCTCTCTGTCAGTTACCAAGTTCTAGATTTAGAGAGAACTTTGGAGTGTCTAGACTGCTCCCCCCTGCCACCAGCTCTACCTACCATACACAGCAACAGTTCACCAGATCTGTTTCCCAACACTCACTGCAGCCTTGGCTTGGGTCTTAGCACTTTGCCTAATCTTAGCCACTGTCCTCTCCTGAATGCAAATTCTTTCCTGTCATGAGCCCGTTGAGGCAGGCTGGTCCTGGAGCAGGTGCTCCTGTCTGATTGTGCCCATGGATGACCAAAGCTGTGTGGTTGCTTCCAGTTGTTGAGCCATGAGTGTTCCTCAAGGTCCTAGCTCTTCATCTACACTTCCTCCCTTGACCTGACTTTCTTTCTTTGCTCACTTCTTGCTTACTGATAGTCTGATATTTTCTCTAGGACTAACAGTTCAGTCTGTTCCCAGCTACCTCTCAAGGCTCACTTGCTAGTCTACACAGGGCTTTTTCTCCTGTTTGGACTTAGGGCACGATCCACCTCACTTTCCCTGTGTTGAAT
Source organism: Peromyscus leucopus (assembly GCF_004664715.2). Lineage (NCBI taxonomy): Eukaryota > Metazoa > Chordata > Mammalia > Rodentia > Cricetidae > Peromyscus > Peromyscus leucopus. The sequence continues at coordinate 13,825,596 of NC_051080.1, forward strand.
AATGAGGGATTTTATTTCTTGGCTAGTTGGCTTCGTGTGTATCTGAGTCCAGCTCCTCTCACTGGCTAGAAGTAGAGGCAGCATGGCTGGACCTAGTGCCTCAGTGAGCCTTGGATTCCTCTTCTGGGTTTTCATTATGGTTCTGAGCAAGTTGCTTTCTTCAAGCCTCAGTTCTCTTATCTATAAAGTGGGGGCATTAGTAGCTCCCAAGCATGAGTTGGCTTTCTTTTTTTTTTTTTTTAATTTGAGAAGTCATTTTTCTGAAACTCTAGTGAACTTAGTAACACACCTTGTACATTTAACAAGTAGATTTATTGACTCTTCTTTTCATAAAAATGAAGCATCATATTTGATGTCTGTACATCATTCCCTGGGCTTCCCTTGGGCTATTCAACGCACGGAGCTATCCTGGAGCACAGGGCTTCTTCCTGATAACCATTCTGCTTTCTCAGCACATGTATCCAGATGGTGGCAGAGCTCTTGTTTTATGGTCATGTGACATTGCAGTGCCTGGAAGTTCAAAATAGCAAACTGGTTCTGTGACGAAAGTGTGAAATTACATGTGAACTTAGAGGAGAGCAGCGTGGTAAAATTGATTCATATTGGGCTTATTTTTGGAACTGAGAATTCTGTGTTTTGGTAATGTAAAAATGATGCACAAAATATCTACTGCACAATAGTGTGGGAACTTATGAGCTTTAATCCTTTTGTCTATTTTAGGACTTTCTGGGACAAGTGTTTTGTACATTGGGGGAGATTGTTGGTTCACAGGGAAGTCGTCTGGAAAAGCCAATAGTGTAAGTACTTTTTAATTCAGACAGTGACATGTCAACTCTGGTGTTTCTATGATAGCACTTTGAAATGTGTGAATATATGCTTGTAGAACAAAAATGAGTTTTAAAATTTTTACTGGGATTTTTCTCTTCCAGTAGCTAATTTTGACAGTTTAATAGAATCTATTTCAGCTGTCATATGCTATGCAAAAACAAAAATGTTCAAAAGACAAATTGATCAGCTTTGAAAGGAAATGTATTGTATTCTTTTGGTTTATGCTGTTAGATTTAATACTCTATGGAAAATAAACTTACTTCAAGTCAGGACATAGGTGTAGCACTACTTTCAAGTCCTTTGGTCCATAGATGTACCTTTGTTTATTGAAATTGTAATAGCCCATTGCTGCATTACTCTCCCAGGGTGGGGGAGATGCGAACAAATATGGAGGATCCAGTAGAGGATCAGTGACTAACCAAAGGGGTGGTCTCATCTACATGCAGTATGGTGAACCAAGGAGTTTACTGAACGTGTAGAATCATGGGCTAGGGGTTACTTGCAGATTGTCAGTGAGCCCCAAACAGCTGCACCACTTTGAAGTCCCACCTCAGCAGGAGGGGTAGTCTACTGAATGCTGTACCTGGCTTCTGTGCATCCAGCACCTTCTGAGACCACCTGCAGCCAGAGCAGCAGTGCGTATTGCTCGTGGGGCCTGGTGTCTCAAGTGAAAGTCATTCACAGTGGTTCCCTCCGTCCAAGAAGGAGGATCCTGTGTCAGTGGCTTCTCTGATTAGAGATGGCAGCAGCCCTGTCATCCCCAGAGAGCAGAAGGCAGTACTCCAGAATTGTTTTCGCTGGGCGAGTTGGTGAAGGAAGCAGTGTGCGGTTCTGATGACTTTGATTGATTTATTTATAAAGATCAGGAGATCTGGGAAGACCTAATCACCAACTGAGAACTAACCATAATGTCCTAACTTTAGGAAAATTTTAAGCCCTGTCTTTATCACATCACAAAATAAATATGTCAAAGCAATCTATTCCTCTTTAATCTCAAGTAAATGAAATTACCATGTTGTCTCTCTCATAGTCTATATAAAACTTAATGTCATGTGTGTATCAGTGTTATACAAACCATCTGAGCTAATAAACTAGTAAGTCTATTCATTTTAGCTTCTTTTATTTACATTATTTTCTTATAAAATTATTACCAAATATCAGTTTGAGGTCTTCAATGTGTATATTTCCTTTTAAATATTCTTATTATAAATAATTTATTTCCATCTAGTTATAAGACTTAAATGCTTATTAGTAAAATGTATCTATGCTCACTTTAGTAAGTAATAAAGCCAGGTGTGGAGGCTAAGGGAAGAGGATTGACAAAAGATTAAGACTAGCCTGAGATACATAGTGAGAGTGTTCCAGACTAGCCTGGGATACATAGTGAGAGTGTCCCAGACTAGTCTGGGATGCATAGTGAGAGTGTTCCAGACTAGTCTGGGATGCATAGTGAGAGTGTTCCAGATTAGCCTGGGATGCATAGTGAGAGTGTTCCAGACTAGTCTGGGATGCATAGTGAGAGTGTTCCAGACTAGTCTGGGATGCATAGTGAGAGTGTTCCAGATTAGCCTGGGATGCATAGTGAGAGTGTTCCAGACTAGCCTGGGATGCATAGTGAGAGTGTTCCAGACTAGCCTGGGTTGTGAGATTCTGTTTCAAAAATGAAAACAAAACAAACCAAACAAACAAAATAAAACCACCAAAAATATCTTTGAAAAATAAATGGTAGTGTTCAAAGTAAATACCATTAAATACCTTTAACTCTCAAGGCCTTTTCTAGTCAAGTGACTAGCATTCATAAGGGTTCCTGGAACAGCATGAATCTAACTTTAGGGTTTTTTGTTGTTGTTGTTTTGTTTTTTAAGGAAAAAAATTCCACATTTTGTCCCCTGCCATCTTAATTGTACCTTTAATATTTTTCAAGAGAAAGCATATACAAGTAAAGCCTCAAGTTTTCATTTCAGATCAGAGAAATGGGAGAGACTGCCAGATTACAAACTGGCAATCATATTTTTAAATTGATGGTTTTATTGGAAAATTGTAGTTGCTCTAATTTCCTCATAAAAGGCATTCATAATTCTAATTTTAGAAAACTTTTTAATTGCAAAAAGTTTCCTCTAGTAAAAGAATTCTGCTTTTATTAATTTTTAGGCATCTTTTTAAAGTGGAGACTATTATATTCATTGGGGTGGGAGTGATAACTGTAGCATTGCATAAGACTGTGCCCTTGACTCAGCTGATTCAGAATTTCCATTGGAAGAGGCAAAAAAAAAAAAAAGTCAGCTCATGCTAAGAGGTAACAGTGTCTAGGGTGATGATTTGAAGACTATACCCACATAAGGAGAATTTAGTAGTTACTGAGTTGGACTGGTTTTGCACAACTGTCCTTTGGGTTTATCCAGTGGTGCTGAGGCTAGGTGGCTAATGAAACAGAGCCTTAAAAACCATTGACATGGTAAGTGTGGATTCCAAGTATTGTGTTTTATCTACAGGGGATTTTGAAAATCTAGATGACTTTGTTGTTTTGATATTTATGTATGTCATAGAAAACAATACACTTCACTCAGATGTCTAAATATGCGTGTGTCCTTACCGAACAGTTTTCTCAGGCAAATAAACACGAAGAAAATGTTACCCCATTGGCTTCTTCTTCTTTGAGAGTGAGATTTTTGAGAGCATCTTAGGAAAGCGTGCTAGGCAACAAAGCCCAGCAGAAGTGGGGAATGAACTACAGAATTTGAACATCACAGAGACTAGTCACAAAAGAAAGAAGACAACTACAGAGATTGCAGGAAGGTGGTGTCTGAGGTGAAGATGTTAAGTGCTTGAGACAAATGGAACAGAAGAAAGGCAAGGGATGTCATGGTTAAGAGAGTAAAGCCAAATGTGATTAGCTTGCTAGTGGAAAGATACTTTGGTTTTGTTAGAGAAGTACCAAGTACCACACCCACATTCTGTGAGCTCAGTAATTGCTTCAACTCCAGTGAAAGGGGATTGAAACAATCACAAGTAGTCACCAGTCCTCCTGCTCAAAGGCAGGCTGTCTTTCATGAAAAACTCCATCTGTGAGAGAAGCATGTGCCTGGAGGACACAAATGGCTGGAAAAATAAGGACCACAGGCTAAGAGTGAAGTTCAGGTGACGATGCAATTTCTAGGCAGACAGCAATTTACTCCATTACCTCAGCCTCAAATGAAAATGTTTCTTGTTTGAAAAAGTGCGGTTGTGTTGAGAAAGCCAGGGAAACACTTTCCCGAAACGCTCTCTTGGGGTGCCTGTCTTGTCAAGGCAGTTCTCCAATGGAGCTGGCCCTTCCTTAGATTCTCCCAGCTTCAGACCCAGCCCTGCTGATCCACTGACACCATTTCCACATATTTTATCATTTCCCAGGAGTCCATCTAACAGGAAAGCGATGGGGAGAAGAAAAAGGGTGGGGGATGTAGACATGCTCCTTTCAGTAGAAGAGAGAATGGCTGTGGACGAAAGGATGAAGGCAAGAAAATCTTAGAAGTACAAAATCAGAAAGATGCTTCCCTGATAGGAAGTTCAGTGACACACACAGACTCCTAAGACGTGAAGTGTGTATCTATTCTCCACGGTCCCCTCTCTCTTGGCCCACTTTCCCACATGCTGACCAGGCAGCCGCTCAGAAACATAAAATCTTTCAAGCTGTTTCCCAAGGCTAGGGATGGAGATGGGAGCTGCACATTCTCCTGCTTGCAGGCAGTACCCTTGCAATGATGTTAAGGACTCTGGCAATCTTCCCCACCCTGCTGAGCACACACTTCTGAAATGCAGCATGAGGTACCTCCTGAGGTAGGAAACACACCCACAGTAAACAAAATTGATTCATCTTGATTTTAAAATCCTTCCTGTGTCCCATATGTTATTTATCTTAAATGGCATTCCCGACTGATTTAACATTTATTTACTAATTCATTTAGATCAGAGACTTATTTTCTAATTAGTTTCCCTTTTACATTCCAAGTTATTCACAGTAACCCCTTGTTCCCCTTCCTTTTAAATGGCCTAGTTCATATTCTGATAAGATGTTCAGAGGCCTCTTTCTCGGCTTCCTAATTGCAGCTGAGTTATCATATCTCATCTGACATATGCTTTTAAATGAGTAATAGTTGTAAAATTTGGGGATTTAGAGAAAACAAAGTAGCATCCTAAATTATTCATTAATCAAACCTTTGACAACTATACCAGGTCTGTCACAAAGGCAAAAAAAAATAAAGACTTCTTGTCTGTAGCCACATCTATTAATTAACCATAATTTGAATTTAAACTTAACCAGTGTATGTCTGGATTTCAAGGATGGCTGTCATTTAAAGACTTAGGTTTTTATTTTCTTATAAAAACAATTATTTAAAAAATGGTCTACAGGAACTAAAGTGAAGTGATTTGAAATGGCATCCAAAACTTATTTTTTTGTTTTATTAGCATTTCAACATTTTTGCAGTTTCCTGCAAGTCCATTTTGTTGGATACGATCTATTTACCGAATCTTCATCACCGTGCATTTTTTGGTGTTATGCTGCTTGCTTTGTTGGTAGCTTCAGCTGGATCCCTGCGACTCCTGGCCCCTCTCTTTAGAGGTCTCATCATTCTTTAACATGGCTCCCACTCAGCCCTGTTTTCTCATACTGTGAGATGCAATCCAGTTTTCTTTGTCATGCGTTCAGAGCCTTCCTTCATCTGTCTTCAAAGAGTTTAGAGATGGATTCAGCAGAGTCTCAAAGATATGAGATTCAGCTCCAGTTTCAGAATGACTGCTGTGGTCTTCCATAAGGGAAATTAGGATTATGTTCCTCAAGCAATAGGCTTTCTGGTTTTGCCCCTTTCAGCCAGACACAAGTACATCTGTACAAGAACACGGGGTCAGAATGCAGGGGTCAGTGACTAGAAAACAGGTCTCTAATCTAGAGAGGAGCAGGAGCCCTTATGGTAATGTACCAGCTGCTGTTTTAGCTGAAGGAGACAGAGGGGAAAGGTCATGGAAAGCAGTAGCTCATGACGTCGGCAGTTGATTTGGGGTGGGGGATAAAGGGAGGTTCTGAGAATGGCCAGTGGGCTGTGGAGGGCACAGGGATGTAGACACAGAAGTGAGTGATACTTGAAGACCAGACTAGGGTGTCAGTTGGACACAGCATTCCTAGTTGTATCATACATAAGACTCAAGGCAGCAAGAGACACATGAGTCGACACATGGTGCTGAGGTTCACCAGCAGGAAGATTGGGGGAAGGACAGAGCTGAAGGGAAGCCGAGGGATGAGAAAACCAAGACAAAGTGGGTCTGATGGCACTTGTAGTTCAGCTTGTCAGTGTTGGCGTATTGATGACTCCAGTGTGGATTCATCCATGTGTTGTCTGTGAATGCCTATGGAGAGCACCTATCACCGTGAAGGAGGAGGGGTGGCTCAAACAAGAAGAGCTTGTCTAGAAGGTGAAAAAAAGGAGAAATTTAGGATTTAGATTTCTCCTAAAGACCACACTTGTAATGTACAGTTTTCTGCAAATTAAAATATAGCTACACATAGTTTGGGCTGTAAAATTATCTCAAAAATATCTGGGACTATATTATCTGATGGTAGTGGTTTGAATGAGAATGGGCACTATAGACTCATGTATTTGAATGCTTGGTCCACAGGTGATGGAACTGTTTGGGAAGGATTAGGAGGTGTGGCCTTGTAGGAGTAGGTATGTCACTGGGGGTGGGGTTTGAGTTTCAAAATTTTAGGATATCTCCAGTGTATTCCCCATCTCTCTCTGTCTCTGCCTCTCTCTCTCCCTACTCCTCTCACTGTGTGTGTCCCTCTCTCTCTGCCTTTTACACTTTGGGATAAGATTTAAGCTCTTAGCTACTGCTCCAACTCCATGCCTGCCTGTCAGCTGCCATGGTGGTCATGAACTCTACTACCCTCTGGAACCATGAGATGCAAAGTAAAGACCTCCTTTTATAAATTACCGTGGTCATAGGTGTCTTATAAGAGCACTAAAGTAAACAAGACACTGACTATGAAAAACAATTTCATTCAATGTTTTTAGATTCTATAATTTACTCCAGTGACATGTATTCTAGAATCACATTTGACTACATGTACTAGTGGCATATTATTAATAAAAACAAACCTGAAGCCAGGTATTGGGGTGAATGATGGAAGATCCGAGAAGCAGAACAAGCCACAGCTACCTCACCTCGTCAGTTCTTCGACTGATCCTCTTTCCTCAGACTGGAAGCCTCTCAGTCTTCATCCAGAATGAATCTCAGCTGAGCTGTGCTGCTTCAAAGCCTAAAAGCTTAACCAGCCAAATGCTTCTAGTTTCTGGTCCTCACGCCTTATATATCTTCCTGTTTTCTGCCTCACTCCCTGGGATTAAAGGCTCACTTCTTGGGATTAAAGGCATGTGTCACCAGGCCTGGCTGTTTCCAGTGTGGCCTTGAACTCACAGAGATGCAAAGGGATTTCTGCCTCTGGAATGCTAGGATTAAAGACGTGTGCTACCACTGCCTATCTTCTATGTTTAATATTGTGGCTGTCCTGTTCTCTGACCCCAAATAAGTTTATTAGCATGCACAATATTTTGGGGAGCACAATTCCACCACATTACATCACTACCATTTGCCTTGCCTTGCCACAGCAAGCAGCCTAGGAAACACCGGGGTCCTCTGCCAAAGTTGCATTCCGTGATGGAGTGGCTGAATTGCTTTGGTTTGTGTGAAGGCAGAAGGTCATGGCAGCAAGGCAGAGCCCTTCACTGTAGAGCTGACACATGAAAGAAAAAGAGGAAGCTTCCAAGACCCCACGGTCCTCCTAAGGGCACACAATAATAACCTAAAGACCCTTAGTTGGTCCTACTTTCTAAATAGTGTTCCCTAGAAACCAAGCCTTTTCAAGCAGTGGACTTTGTGCAGACGAGAGCTCAACTGTGACATACTATATTTTTTACAGCTGTGGGTTACATTAGTGGCAGGGACAATTAATTTGGTGTAGAGGAAAAAAAAATACAGCTATTGTGATAGAGAGGATATGCTTAAGCTTTGGAGAGAATCAGAACTTGGTTTCTCCATTTGCCAGGTTTGTGTATTGGAGCAGACTGCTTTAAATTCCTCAGCTCCAGGCCTTTTTTAGAAACACTCTAATAATATACTTTTAACAGAGTTGTAAGAAATAGCAATGCTTTGTATGATAAATTTGTCTTGAAGAACACTGTGTTCAATAAACACTAGAATAGTGGCTATTGTTAATACCATTGTTAAAAGTATCCAGTAACTTTTAGGAGAAACTTCTGAAGTCAATCACTCAATCTCCTCTCTCTGCCTCCCTCTGTCCTTACTTTCCTCTCTTCCTTGGTTTTGTCTCTTTCTCTGTGTTAGATACACTCAGCAAACTTGGAAAGGACAGCCAGAAATCAAACTTGATTTTAATATGAAAATTGTTATCTAAATATAAGTTTTTGTTTGTTTGTTGTTTGTTTGGTTTTTCGAGATGGGGTTTCTCTGTGTAGCTTTGCGCCTTTCCTGGAACTTGCTTTGGAGACCAGGCTGGCCTCAAACTAACAGAGATCAACCTGCCTCTGCCTCTCGAGTGCTGGGATTAAAGGCATACGCTAAGTATTGAAATTATTTCATCTGTACGTATGTGTATATACCTGAATACCAGATCAGAGTAAGGAGAGGAGTTCCACTTTTTATGACGTGTGTTTTATATGACAATGTGGTTACTGTTAAGTGTCCTAAATTTCTGTACGTCAGATGTATGTATGTTCTTACATAATTGCAAGGCAACTAATCTCAAGTTCAATGTCAGTTGAGAACCTTGGTGTTTGTAAAGAGCCCATGGATGCATATACATATTAGTGACATTCATGTGTGACACAGTCTAAGATCACCTGGGAGGAGGGCCTCTTGAGAATGATCAAGAAGTTATCTTTATCATAGTACTTGATGCGGAAGCACCTGTACACTCTGGACAGCACTGTGACTTGTGCTTGGGGTCTTGGGTTGTATAAATGTAGAGAGGGGAATGAGAAATGCTCACAGGCATGCATTAATTCATTATTCTTTTAGTGTAATGTGATTAGTGGCTTCAAGTGCCTGCTGCTTTGACTTCTGCAGAATGGTAGACTGTAATCTTATCTGTGAGCCAAACAGGCACTTCCTCCCTTCAGTTGCTTTGGTTGGTATATTTATAGTGGCAACAGAAGTAACTAACGCAATGCTAATTCAATATATCAAAAATTAATGCATTTCAGAGGGACATCACGTATTTGAGTAACATAGAATAAACAGAAAAGTTGACTCCTTCCATGGGCTGGGGGGCAGTATTCCCAAACCTGCACATTCTGTAAAGGCCAAGGGTAGAAAATTCTATTGCTAATCCTGTATGTATCTGCCACAAGCTTATGAACTTTGTGAATGACAGAATTGAATACTTAGCTGATGCAGTTTCTTCTGCTCGTTTTTGTACATAAACTCTGGCAAGAGCTCCAGAAATATAATTCTTTATTTCCAAAAAGGAAGGTCTTCACAGTGGGCTATTCACAGCAGCATTTGACTCTAGTGCTGTTCAGAAATTCTAGCAGCTACAGCTAGTGTCATGTAGATGAGTTCTTCTGGATGGAAAGGTGTAGAAGAGACAAGGCGAGTCATGCAAAAATTGGACAAAATGAATTTATTTTCATCAAAATATCTTTGAATGCCACCAACAGACACAAATCCCAGAATGGTGAGCCTGTCATTCTGCAGAGAGCTGACATTTCCTTCATTCATATGAGGCTTATGTGTAACTCCTGTAAACATTCTAATATGAGAAAAATGAAGTAATGTTCACTGTCCTGAGCAAACAATACACTGGTGAGAGTTCTTATTTCTCTATCAGATAAAATATGAGTTTAGTAGATGTCTTGCAGAATTTTTTATAAAATACTAGTTTACCTGAAAGAAAATCTTTATTGGAAATTGATTATGGTCAAGAAAGTATTAGAATCATGTATGAAAGGTGAAAATGCATAGTTGTTTCTGATCTTGCTAAGTTCCCCCACTTACCCTTTAAATGAATAGCTACAATTTTCTATTTATATGAATAGGGACTAGATTAGCTGAGACTGTTAGGCCAGTTTTATTATGATGAAGTTTATCATGAATGTGGAAGAGAATTCAGGAATTTTTTTTTCCCAAAGAGGTTCATTCACTTTGGTTTGGAAACTGATTACAGGTTTTTAACAGAAGCATAGTTCAAACCATGGAAATGAAAAGGAATATTTAACATTGTGTTCCTGAGGTTGATATCGAAATGGTAGATTGATAATGGGAGTCGAAGATGACTTTGAAAATGACCTTCAAATTTCTTTGTGTGAATAACTGGATAGAGCCAGCCTAAATGCAGAGAGTTTGGATAAGAGGAAGGTATCCCCTTGGGCTTTCCATTACTGTTGAGCAAGCTGTGGAAACAGGTGGGAATTTGTGTGTTTGCCTAACCTTCTTGCTTTTGAAATCTTTCTGCCAATGTTCTGACTGAAGACAACAAATAAGACATGATCTGTAACATTGGAAGACAAACTATGAGTTAATTACTACACATCTTTGTGTACTGAATAAAGATCTGAGGTATCAACTGGCTTTAATACCATGACTGTCTTAAAGGATACTGTTTCTCTAGTGTTCAGTAATCTAAGCAGAAAAACATTTCCTAGAAACTATAGTTTCCTTTATGTAGGCACCTACAGCTTCTTTCCTCAGCCCTGCCCTCTTGTGTGTGATGGAACTTGAAGATTTTAAATTCAATATACAAATAGAACCATCTTAGTTTTGTGGTTAAGCAAACTAGTAGGTGGGGAAATTTTTTTTTTTTTTTTTTTTTTTTTTTTGGTTTGGTTTGGTTTGGTTTGGTTTGGTTTGGTTTTTGAGACAGGGTTTCTCTGTGTAACCCTAGCTGTCGGGGAACTTGCTCTGTAGACCAGAGCAAGGCTGGTCTTGAGCTCACAGAAATCCACCTGCCTCTACCTCCTGAGTGCTGTAATTAAAGGCATGCACCACCACGGCTCAGCAGTGAGGAAGGTCTTTATGGAACAACCTTGGAACCTAAGCCAATCTGTCCTGTAATAGGGGACACAGATAAAGAAACCTGTCACTCCTAAGTATGTTAGGAAGCAAGTTGGTAGAGCAAAATGGACCTGCCAGAAGAACTCCCAGGCCCCTGTTGGGTAGCAGTGGCACAGTTTTATAGGGGAGAGAGAGATGCCAGGTATTTAAACTGACAACATCACTGCTCCAAGGTCTGGTTGAAGGGAAGGTTTTTATCGCAGAGATGAGGGAGAGGACAGCCAGAGGCATCTGGAAGATTCCAGAGCAGGGAGGGAAACGAGTAGACTGAACCTGGCCAGCAATCTGGACCAGGTCACCAGAGGACAGAGGAAGAGAGCAAGAGAGAAAGACAAAGAGAGTGTGAGCAAAGGAGAACAAGGGAGGGCATGGCCAAAATAGCAGGGTTAGAAAGACAATGAGAATCTGGGGGTAGGGAAGCCCCAGAGATGTCTGGAAGAAGTTTAGGGCAAGGGAGATGGGGTGAGCAGAGCCTAGATGCCAGCATGGAGTCTGAAATGTGTAAAGGGTACTTGTGATACTGAGAGAGCCTGGAGGCCAGCATGTGCTTTGGTATGGTAATAGTCACCACAGACAGCCATTTGTCCTTTCTGCCAGCCATAAGGAAATGGCTCCTTTGGAAGAGGGCAACAGGTTTCACAAGCTCCCGAGGGATGCTAGCTTTTGTCTAACTGCCAGAATTTGGACTTGACACCAGGAAATACACATGTTAATTTGTCAGAACTGTGTGAAATCTGTCCCTAGCATGGAACCTTCTGCCTGGGGGCAATTTATAATTATCTTGAGTCTGTTGTTTTAGAAGGGAGAGGCAGGAGATTCTTGTAGAGTGATCTCCAGCAGGGATTCCTACAGCCACAGTCGTGGCCAGAAGTACCTGAAGGAGGGAATGTTTGCAACAGGTAGCAGAGATCACCTCTCTCTCTTGCTCTGACACAGTCAGCAGATGGAGTGAAAGGGAGCCATGAGTATTTCTACTTCAGTTGTGGAGTGGAGGGAGTTCTTACAATGTCTGCTGTTACCTTTACCTGCCTCACACTTAGGAGCATCTTTAACTGCCAACACCCCATGGGCCAGGTGACAACTGTCATCCTTCTGTGTATCAGGAAGCAGCCAAGAGGGGGAGTCTAAAGAACCGAAATGTAAATGGATGCCTTTGGCTTCTGAGCTCATGCACTTAACCATGACACTCTACTGTCTCCAACAAACCATGTTTGTTTACAGCTTTGAAAGAAGCTATAAAGCCCCATTTTATTTTGGTGATATAAAAAAATTTCATTAGAAAATCAAGGACTTCTGCTGTGTAAGAAGAGCTTTCAAGGAACCCTGATTCTAACTCCCAAGGATGAGCCTTGCTCCCCTCCCATAACTCTGCTCTCTCTTCTTCAAGCACAGTCCATTGCCCCGTCTTTCCTTAAGGTGAACAGGGTTCACCTGTGGTACACGGAGCCACCGAAGCATATGGAAGACAAAACCTAGGCAAAAAAACAAAACAAAACAAAACAAAAAAAAAACCCTTCCAGTTTGGGAATGAATCAGACGAGGAGTCAGGATCTTCCTGTTTGAAAATCATCACTTTCAATTTTCAATGCGGTGCCATAAAAAGTGCCACTTTACCATTCTGGCACTGTAGGGTTCCTTACTTCAACTTTTTGTTTTTGTCTTTCTTTTGTGATCACTCTATGCCTGAAATAGGTGAAATTTGTGGCTTTCCACGGTGTCAAAATATATTGAACAACAATAATTCACAAAGTTCAGTGGTTTCAATGGAAGCAGTGTGCTAGATAATTCCATCTACTCCAGTATCCTGGCTGAGGCAAATGTAGGTTCTTTTATCCCAGTCTTAATTACTAATATTAACTCTAATGTTAATAACTAATATTACCTCACAGCACACTGTAAATATGTCTATGCACCTACATGCATCTATGCCTTTTACAGAATGAAAACAAATTAGAGAGGGCTGCTCCAGAGTTCAAAAGGCTTCCGAGCTGGGCTGAGACAGAGCCCTATGGATAAGAAGGAACCAGCCCAGTGCCTGGAGGAGCCATTGAGGGAGCTGCTGAGGTGAATTAGACAGCAAATCTCTAGAGTCCAGGCCCAGGGTGAAAGGTTGAACTGGCATCTGAGAACAGGAAGCACTGGATTCAAGTCCTGACAGGTGGAAATGTAGTTGGGCTGGCTGTCGAGCAGGCTGCATCAACGGCTCGGGACCAAGCGGAGCTGAAGCTTTAAGGACAGCCTGTAGCATGAATCTTAAAAGGTCTTATTAATAAAATCAAACCTGGAGCCAGGTATTGGGGTGAATGCTGGAAGATCAGAGAAGCAGAACAAGCCACAGCCACCTCACCTTGCCAATTCCTCAGGTGATCCTGTTTCCTCAGACTGGAAGCATCCGAATGGGTCTCAGCTGAACTGCTGCTCAAAAGCCTAAAAGCTTAACCAGCTATAGTTCCTCGTCCTCACACCTTAAATACCTTTCTGCCTCCTGCCATTACTTCCTGGGATTAAAGGCGTGAGTCACCATGCTTGGCTGTATCCTTGAACACACAGAGATCCAGGTAGATCTCTGCCTCTGGAATGCTAGGATTAAAGGCATGTGTGCCACCATTTTCTGGCCTCTATATCTAGTGGCTGTTCTGTTCTCTGACCCCAGATAAGTTTATAAGGGTGCACAATATTTTGGGGAACACAATACCACCGCAACAGCCAGGGACTCTTCTGCTTGTTAGTACTTGATGCCCATGCCAGGTATCAGAGGACAGTTTGGTGTGGAGCCATGACACCACAGTGGTAGGCATGTGTATTTTAAGAGGTCCACGCAGGAGAGTTGTAACTTTTCCTGGGTCTGTGTGTCTGATAAATTTTGGGGCTTGGTTTCCCTGATTTGATTTTAATATACCCATGTGCCCCTACAGTCTCAGTTCACCCCAATAAGCTGATAGGGTGACTTCTTTTCTATTCCCCCAAATAAGTCATTTGTAGCTTGTGGGTTCACATAGGGCCAGCAGTCATCCTCCTGCCGAAAATGGACTCAAACTGCTTATAAAATGGAGTCTCCTAAGACAAGGCAAAGCCTGAAAATCCACCATTTAATACAGTATTGAGTAACTTCTAGTAAGGAATGCCTGATCTCAATCTCATCCCTTGGGAGCTTTGGTCAAAGTTTCCACTACATGGCTCATATAGTCCTTGGAGGAGGAGACTCAGATATGGTGTTAGTTTTTGTTCGTTTCTTTAGTGGCCTTTGTGGATTTAGCCTTCAATGGGGCACAGTGTCATTCTAGGACTAGGTAGAGTCAAGGGGTGTCAGTCTCCCAGAGACTAGGTAGAGTCAAGGGATGTCAGTCTCCCAGAGACTAGGTAGAGTCAAGGGATGTCAGTCTCCCAGAGACTAGGTAGAGTCAAGGGATGTCAGTCTCCCAGAGACTAGGTAGAGTCAAGGGATGTCAGTCTTCCAGAATTTGCTGCAGTAAATGAAAACCTTCAGTGTTCCAGAAAACCCACTGTCTGCTTTGAGAGTGGTGTTGATTCCACACTCTGTAATCACAGAAGCAGAGCGATTGGATCTTAATTCAGACTGAGTCAGTCCAAGGCAGGATTCCAAACAGATAACTGCTCAGTCAACTGGCGTTTCCAAATAAAGTCCCTTCCCATGTATGCTTCCATTCCTTTGAGTAAATGTATTCAGTTGTGGTTAAAAAAAAAAGCATGCAGTTTGTACTGTGACAGCATCAGCTTTTCCAAGCATCATATTAAAGTCTGCTCCCTGCCTCACACCATCTTTGATTGCTTGTTTGCTTGTTTTTAAATTCTCTATTGTCTTTTCTTAAGCACAAACACCCAAATGCTGAATAAAATAGGACAACAGAGAAATGATTATGGTTCTCAGTGTTCTTCATTTTGTAAAGGAGGACACACATAGCCCACTGGAACAAAACAAGAGCAACCTTTTAGCACAGGCTAGAGGTCGAACTCCTTCCTATCTCATCCCCAAATAACAATTGCCAAAAGCCTTAAGAGGAGAAAAATCACACCCCTGTTATTACACAGACCTGTTGTGTCTTATGAAGAATAATAGTTCAATATATATTTATTAAAATAAATAATGTGGAGTGATAGTCATATTTATATGCATTTCTTGTTATCCATTTTACATTTTCTGGTGGTGGGGATTATTATAGACTATTATTTTAAGGTGTGTTACTTTGGTTTGTGTTGCATTTGTTTAACTCTGTGAACCTGTGTTACTTTGCCTGTCTAAAACACCTGACTGGTGGAGTAAAGAACTGAACAGCCTATATCAAGGGGTGGGGGTGGGGATAACAGGCAGAGAGATTAAATAGAAGGAGAAATCTGGGAGGAGGAGGAAAAAAAAGAGATGGTGTTAAAGAAAAGAAAGAAGAAACCAGAGAAGGAGGAGGACTCCATGAGTTAGCCAACCAGTTACACAGCAAGCCACTGAGCACCGAGGAAGAGTAAGATGTACAGAAGTAAGAGAACTGGAAAAGCCCGGGGGCAAAAGATAGATGGGATTAATTTAAAGTTAAGGAAATGCTAAGCTAAGGCTGGGCATTTATAAGACTAAGCCTCCGTGTGTGATTTATTTGGGAGCTGGGTGGTGGGCCCCCAAAAGAGTAAAATACCAACAATGACAGGGGATCAAACTCAGGACCTTGTGCATGCTGGGAAAATTCAGTACCAGTGAACCATACCACCAATGTCTCTTCTGCATGTAAAAGCCTTACCTTTGTTTCTCAGGAGTTGGAATGCAATTTGTAGGTAATAAAACCCTTGCTATAAATGGAATCACTACAATACAAAAACAGAGAGTCGGTTCCAGTAGTATTTGCTTAATATTTCTGTAAATAAGTAGGTAGTCTAGCTCATCAAAGCCACATAAAATAACGTCTTAAGTACTTTTGACATAGGAGGTGTTTAAGGATTGTCGTTTCGTGCTACTGCGCTGGCTGCCCACTTCTCTTTTCAGTGACACTGTGTCTATGAAACATCACATTTAGTTCCAATATTAGATTTGCAGGGTGACAAATGAATTTCTTGATGAAGACAGTAGTGTAAATTTTAAACAAATGTTTTAGTTTCAGTTGTCTGGCATATGATATATTTTAAGAGAGAAAATTTTTCATTCTGATAACCAATTTACCACAATTTCAGGAAATGAAATTTTGTTAGTAATACAGCATATCACAGGGAAAGATAAACACATCACATATTCAATCCATCACTAGTTTTAAAACACTGTTCTTACTTGTATGGCTCTTTTATGTAGAAATGATGTGCCTCGCTCTATAATTACACTCGTGAAAAATAGAGCAATGCATAATAAGTTAAGTTTCTTTTTACGCGAGTGTTTTCATCTGTTAGACTTTTATCTGAATGTGCTTTTGTGTTGGTTTAGAAAGGTGTCAGAGGTCTCTGGACCACAAAAAGCCTGTGCTGCTGGTCAATCTGGCATATCTCATAAGTAATGACTTGTTGTGAGCAGTACACATTTTGTATCCTCTGTATTCTGGCCTAAAGTGCAGGTGCAGGTGCATTGAGCATAGCAGCATTTTTGTTTTTGTTTTTGTTTTGTTTTTTCAAGACAGGGTTTCTCTGTATAGCTTTGGATCCTGTTCTGGGAACTCACTCTGTAGCTGAGGCTGGCCTTGAACTCACAGAGATCTGCCTGGCTCTGCCTCCTGAGTGCTGGGATTAAAGGCGTGCGCCACCACCGCCCAGCTATGCAGCAGCATTTCTTATCCAGTGTCCTTTATAAACCTCGGCACAGTTACCCTGAGCTCAAGGAGGCAATCTGGTTTTACCAGGGATTGTAACAAATTTTAATTTGCACATATTAGTCTCTTTAGGCACACTGGTATCAAGTTGGAGGCCACTTAGTTTCCATATAGTCTAAAAGAAAATGGGAAATAGAAATTGGATTTATTACAGTTTTTCCAAACTGGGTTTCTGCGCACACACACACACACACACCCGCCTCCGCCTCCATTTTGCTTGTAGAGTACTATAATTTTCTAGAAGAGAGGAGACAAGAGACAGGGAATGTGCCAGGGTGGGTGATCAGTCATAAGCTCTTAGAACTGTGGAAAGGCTTTTCATATGAGGCAGGCCACTCTTCTGGCTGGTGGCCTGATGCTGAGGACTTTTAGTCCCTTCTCCAAGCATGGGGCTCCTAGAGGAAGTTTTATTTTTTAAGAATAAACCAATGCTGTGTGTTGCCCGAACACACGTGGTCATCCTTGCATGTTGTGTGTGCGTGATGCATGTGCATGTGTTTGCAAGTGCAGGTGTCTGTGTGCACATTTGGAGACCACAGAAGGTCAGTGTTTTATTCCATCTTTGCCTTATTCACTTGAGAAAGGGTCTCTCACTGGAACTTGAGTTAGGTTGACAAAGGGCAATTCTCCCATCTCCATTGCAGGTACCAGAGGCCAAACTCTGCTTTTTACCTGGGTGCTGACATTTGAACTCAGGCTCAGGCTTGCCCTGAAAGTACTCTTTCCTGCTGAGCCATCTCTCCAGCCTAGAAAGTTTTAATCATATGGGATTCTTGGTTTTACTGTCCCTGGTTTGGTAATGTGACAGCCATGGAATCACAGTCACATGGCAGGAAAGGGCTGAAGTACCTGTCTAGAATGTTGAAACTCCTACCAGGGCTTCAACAGAGGGTCAAAGTGACAACATGAGGTTTCCCATACCTATGACTCACTCTGCCCTGCCTTTTTACCTTCAATCTAGTTAGAAACCCATCTTGTTTGTCTTTTACCTCTAACTCCACCGTCCATGGGGCACCATGAGCCTCATCCAGTTACCATCTCTATTCCTACAACAGCATGTGGTCTGGACACAGAGTATCCCTGGGGCAAATCCAATCAGGTTTTGCTTACATCAAATCACACCCTTACCTCAAAAAAGAATAAGCTAGTTTATTCTGGAGCCAAGTATGAATAGCTGTGCCCCAGGAATACCGATTTATGTCACCCCAAGACCCTACATTCCACGTTCCAACATGGTGAGAGTTTCATTCAGTTTTTATAGTAACAGAACAGAGCTATAACATCAGGGCACATTTAAAATCTTTTGGTGGGAGCATCAGATAGGCAGGTTACAGCTAGACAGGGAGATCTGTTAGAGGCCTCCAATGTTATCTGACAGCACTCTCAGCCTTAGGGCAGGTGGAAGTTCATTTCAGAAGGATTTATCTGATCATCACAGGATGTTAGGTGAGGCTCTGAGGTGAGTAAGGAATGGAATGGCTATAAAGGGACCTGATAAGCTGGAGATAATTTGGCTCCAGGCCTGAAATAGTCCAAGGCTTCCTAATCACTAAATTCTAATCAGTTTATGGCCCTTGTAGAATCCTTCAGTTTCAAGGCCACCATTGACCCCTGGTGTCCAACCCCAGGGCTGTGACTATCATGAGTGTATTTGACCCTTCTGTCATAAATATTCTTTCACTGCATATCTTTTCCACTTCTCACTCATTCCTAGCTTCAGAGGAAAGAACTCTGTAATAGACATTAGTTCCTGCTGTTACTTATTGCTTAGCACTGCTGCACTGTGCTAAGAGCTTTTCATGCTTTGAATCACCCAAACTTCCTTCAATCTAGCACAGTGCAGACTTCTGTATCTAATAATTACTTTACAAATCATTGTATGTATTCACCATGCATAGTATTTTGTTGCAGAAAGATAGTTTATTACAAATATGTAATGTACATTGAGTGTGTATATCTTCCTCACAATGCAGATTTTCACCAGATGACGTGAGTGAGCCCATAGATAATTCAGTGTCATGACCTAAATTAAAAAGAAGTGAATTTCGCCCTTCAGCTTTCCATTATGGAAATGGAGTTAACATTTCCTACTTCAATCCTACAGTTGGAATTAACAGACAATTTTAAACAATACATGTGAACACATAATACAACTATTATGTATTGAACATTTGGCCCGTGCTTTGTTTTGTTGCTAGAGTTTTCCGCCTTGCCCACAGTCAGGACAAATCTTTGTCACCCGCCAGTCCCACAGCCGCTCAGACCCAACCAAGTAAACACAGAGACTTATATTGCTTACAAACTGTATGGCCGTGGCAGGCTTCTTGCTAACTGTGCTTATAGCTTAAATTAATCCATTTCCATAAATCTATACCTTGCCACGTGGCTGGTGGCCTACCAGCATCTTCGCATGCTGCTGGTCATGGCGGCATCTGGCAGTCAGTCCTTCTGCCTTCCTGTCCTTTTATTTCTCCTCTCTGTTAGTCCCTCCTATCCTTCCTGCCTAGCCACAGCCGATCAGATTTTATTTATTGATCAATCAGAACAACTTGACATACAGACCATCCCCCAGCACAGCCAAGTGCAGACCATCTCAAACACCTGCACTCAGGCCCATGGTCCTAATCATCCTCTATGCGGACCTGCTGGGTAACACCACAAAGAACCCAAGAAGGGCTCCCACAGGACATACAGAACATCCCATAGCAGTTTGATTTGGTTTGGCTTTCATTGTTTGACAGTACTGACAAGGGTTTGAACTCAGGCCCTTGCACATGATAGGCAAGCACTTACCATTGAGCTGTACAGCCTATTCTGCACCATTATTAATATACATATGATTTTTAAAATTACATAATTACTTTGAGTTGTCAAGTGAAGAAACACTGATTTTCAAAGTGATTAGGTAGCTTGCTTAAGGTAGCAGTCAGTTGATTTAAACTGAATTGCTTAAATAACAATAGTAAAATGCATGTGAATGAAATTAGGGAGTCATAGAGCATGTTCAGTATGGGATGGAGAATTTTGTCTGTGACTTTTGTAGTGTGGTGTTATGCCTAGAGCTTTGTGTACACTGTATACTATGTAGTATGGGTGTAGCATGAGTGTAATAACTGTATAGTATGCATGTACTATGCATGTAACATGTGTATAGCACACATTTATGTGTTTAACATGTGTAGTATATGTAGCTATGGAATAGAGGATCTTGTCTCCTGTGACTTTGTGCTATGGTACCACATCCATAGTGATGCTACTTTACATATGGCAAAAGGGGCATTTTCATATGGTGTCGATGTCACAATATACTGCTGAGGGTAGGTTATAAATTGACTACATTGAATGTCATCACATGGACCCTTGAAATCAGGAGAGAAAGACAGAAGATGAAATCAGTGATACGTAGTCATGGAGGTCAGCTGTTCCAGGCTTGAGGGTCATGCCCAGCCCGCTGGCCTGACATGACACTTCAGCTATGAGGAACTGTAGGCAGAGTGCCTACCCAACCCTACTGAGAATTTGATCTGCAGAATTAATCAACAGTGAATGTTATTTTAACTATTTATGTTGATGAGAATTCATTATAAAAGCATGAGGAAACGAAAGCACATTATAAAAGCATGAGGAAACGAAAGCACATTATAACTAGCTAGAAGTGGGTATTAGTATAATAAGTTAGTTGTCTGAAAGTAGCTTTTAACTCTAGGATGGCTTGAAGAATAGGGGGATTTTAAGGAGCTTGTTTAAAAATGAACAAACAAACAAAAAACACCACATAGATTGTTTTGAAGAGATTTGGTGAGTTGAGAAACTCATTCTGCTCAGTCATAGGAAATACTGAGAAAAGGCTCTGTGTCAGGCAAGTGTGGGCAAGAAGACGACTGAAGGTATGGCCATGTACCTCTCGATAATCCTCAGCGTGTGATCCAGATATCACAAAATACATTTCAAGGCCACCATTGCTGCCTGGTGTCCAGTTCCAGGGCTGTGACTATCCCGAGCACATTTCACCATTCTGCTGTAAATATTCTGTCATTGTACATCTTCTCCACTTCTCACCACACAAAAGGCTCCTGGAAGATAGTCTGTGACTGTTAGGTCACTCTCTTATCTCAGCTGGAGCCAAGAGATAAATGTGACTCATCCAAGAAGGATCTGGGTAGGAGCCTTGTGCCTGGGACATAGCAGGATAGCCACCAAGGTTTTCAGCAAATTGAAACACCACTGGTGAGAAGAAAAAACATTGCCTACAATGAGAGACTGGTAGGCTTCTAAGTCCTGCTGGTGAGATGTAGGTGCACTCAGATGCCTTTGTTGGAAGAAGCTGGAATGGTCTACTCCGTAAATTTTTTCCCAATAGAAATAAGGCACAGTTTCAGAGCAAATATAACTTACATTGATATTTGCACAACTCCTAGGATTTTAACTGCTCATTTCCTCACATTTTTCCTCCATGAAGATAATAAGACTCCAATTGGTTGCACATATACCACAATTATCTAGAATGACTTGTTCTTTCTAGGGCATAAACCATCCTTGGGCTGAGTCTACCTGTGTCGTCCTTAGGATGCATAGAAGGATCTTGACTGTATGGTTTGTCATAGGATACATGTTTAGAGCACCAGGATGGCTTTCTGGAGGATTGGCAAGGATTCCTCTCTTTTTCCTTGCAGGCAGAGAACTGTGTAGTTCAGCTGCATCTCAAAATAGCTGATGCAATTACTTTGTAAAAAGACAAGGTTTCTTTTGGCATGCAGCTCTGGAGATTCCAATCTCAGATCTTGGTACTGGGCTTTTGGCAACAGGAGACAATGAAGGTGGGTTGTCTTGTCAAGGAAGCCTCTACTTCCAACCTATACCTCACCAGCTAGGAGGCAAGGAACTGGAGGGATTTTGGTCCCACTATCCTTTTTGAGAATGAACTCTCTATGACCTTTATTTTCCCCACCTCCCAGCTCTAAAAGCTCCTCCCAGTAATGTATGGATCAAGCCTATAACAATTGGAATTCAGCGGAACATTTCTCCAAACCATAGCAGGAGCCACACATACATCCCATATATTCCTAGTTGGCATTGCTCTTGGTGTCCTTTAAAAGTATATGAGCATAAATAAAATGGAGAACAGTTTGAGTAGAGATTTTATTTTGCTGAATTGAACTTTTGCATTTTATTCTTGATTATGTATATTGAATGCCTGGTATATATAGCTCTTAAACTGTGGGTTGACCAAAACTTTGTGTCAAGTTTTGCTTTTATAGAACCTAGCAGTTTGAAAGAAAAAGCATAAAAATTGTTTTTAAAAATGATTTAGGAATGATTATATGCTAATCCATATGGTTCAGACTTTAATAGTACACAGCAGTAACTCTGACCTTGCAATAAATGTAATAAATGGAACTTCACTGAGGGCTGTAGGCAGTTCCAAGCAAAAAAGTCACAACAGACAAGCTGTAATGTGTTGAGCTAGGAATGAGCAGGCAGAGGAGACGAGGACAAATGAATAACCATTTGATGAATGGATGGGGAGAATGCTGGGAATCAGGCTTTCTGATGGATGGAAGCACAGACTTTGCAAGAGAAAGCTTTGTTGTATTGCATTATGTTACTTGTATGTTAGACAACAAGAGGGACATGAAGATTCTCAGACAGATGCCTGACCTATTGCCTATGACGTTAAGGGAAGTGTGGATCTGAGGACAAACTAAATGGTAAGGCTAGGAGTGTGTTCCTTAGGAGAAGAACTCAATAATAGTAGGCTCTTAATGTGATTATATAAAATGAAGATATGGTAATTTATATAACTCCTTACTATAAATTTAAATGGGCTAACTGTGATCTTTTTGTTGTAGAGGAATTCCAGGAAGGAAATGTGGTACAATCATACTAACAGCAGAGGAGCTAAATTGCTGCAGGGTAAGTAAATATTTTTTTTATTTAAAAATATCTTACTGAATTTGAGAATTCAATGCAATGTATTTTGATCATATTCACTCCCTTACTGATCCACATCCTCTTCTTTACACACCCAATTCTATGTCCACTTTAAAAATAAAAAAAACAAAAATCAAACCAAAGAAGCATCCAGTCTGATTGGTGCTGCCCTTATACTTTTAGTTATGTGGCCACCCACTGGAGGGTGGTGGACATACCAACAGTCACATCATTTAAAAAAATAAGATAGCTATCAATTGCTCTAGCTCCTCAACAAAGAGTTGAGACTTTGTGCCAGTTTTCCATGTCTAAGCTGGGATTTTGTCTGGCTTGAGCTTGAGCAAGCCTTGTGCATGCTGCCACGCTACTGTGAGTTCACAGGTGAAACTAGCCTGTTGTGTCCAGGAAATAGTTTCCTTGTAGTCCTCAACCACCTCTGGCTCTTATAATTGTTTTGTCCTATCTTCTATGGTGATCCCTGAGCCTGGGGGAGGAGAGGTTATGACATACATGTTCCATTTAGGGCTGAGAACTCTATAGTCTCTCATTCTCTCTACCTTGATCACATGTAGTTTCTATATTAGCTGCCATATCCTTCAGAAAGGAACTTTTCATGAGATGTGAGAGATGAAGTAATCTATGGTTCTAATAATAAGTTGTTAGAAGTTAAATACTGTGATTATATAGCAGAATCATAGTGGTACTCTCTCCCCCAAGGCCTATAGCCATAGGTTTTGGGCCCAATAATGGGTTTCTTCTTTTGGAGCATAAAGCCAGTCATATAGTGATTGGTTTCTCCCATGATATTCTTACCACTATTGCACTGGTGGACATGTCTTGATAGGCTGATCATTATTGTAGCTTTAGAGTTCACAGCTAGGTAAGGCTGATGATTACATTCATAGCACCTTCCATCACTATGAAAGCTAGCCAATAGGGATGAAGTCTCCAGGAGAGCACCAGCTTCCTTACTCCATGTATAACTCTAGTGGGTGGCATTTTCTGCAGTAGGGTGTTACTGTGAAGTTCTGGGGGATAACCAAAAGCTCTAGCAATACCTTGCAATGTACGTGGGTCTATGGGACCTCACTAGATAATCACTCCAAAAGAGGCAACACTTTTCTTTATTTTTTATATTTATTTATTTAGTCTTGGTGATGGGCTTTTTATTTGTTATCCTGTTGTGTCTAGTGTGATAATCTCATTTGAAGTCTTTTTATTCATGACTGTATATAAAAGTCTTCATATGCATGACTGTTTAGTGTCAGTTGTCTTTTCCCATGTTCCCTTCTCGACCTCAACCCCATTTAATCCTTCCTGTGCCATTTTCCCTGCTATCCCTTTATACAACACATTCTGTCTCTCATCCCATGAAAGCTTTTCCTCATGGTCACTTAGTAATTCCCTGACCTAGATGAGTATTCCAGATGAAACACACTTATCTGAAGAATCAGTGTTAACATCCTCAGATGAGAGAAAGCACATGACATCTGTCTTCCTGACCCTCTGTTACCTCATTCAGAATGACCATTTCCAATTTCATTCATTTGCCTGCAGATTTAATAGTTTCATTTTCCCTAGCAGCTGAATAATATTTCATGTTGTAAGTGTACTACATTCTCATTACCTATTCAATAGTTGATGGCCATTTAGAGTGTTTCAATTTTTTGGTTATTATAAAGAGAAAGCTCCATGCCCTTTCTTTCTCTCTTTCTCTTTAAAAACAAAAACAAGCAAACAAAAACAAGAAACCCCCCCACACACACACACATACTCCCAAACCCACAAAAACACAAAATTGGAAACCAAATGCACAAGCAATGACCAAAAGGACAAAAAATGCCCCAAACAAAGAAATAGAGACAAAAAGTCCATACAAATGCCACTAGGTTGATTTTGTATTGACCGTCTACTGCTGCACATGGCACCTGGCCTTACGTGTAGTTAGTATGCTCATCAAAGACCACATTGTCCAGTTGTGAGTCTCTGTTAGTTCGCATTTACTGCAGGAGGGGGCATCTCTGATGATGGCTGAGCAAGGCACTGAACTATGGGTATAGAAGAATATCACTAGGAGTCATATTGTTGCTGTGTTCCTTTAGCAGAAAAATAGTATTTGTTTTCCTCCTAGGGTTATGGCCCAATATGTCTCAGGTTCTTGTGTACCCTAGCAGTATCAGGGATGGGTTCTATATGAATGGGCCTTAAATCTAATCAGAGAATGGTTGGTTACTCCCACAACATTTGTGCCACTCTTGGCCCCAGCATATCTCACAGGCAGGTCACCATTGTACATCACAGGGTTGTAGCTGGGTTGATGGTTACCTTTCTTACCTGGTAGCTTGCGGAGTACATTCCAGTATCATGAATGCCAGTCAGTAGGGGGTAAAGCCTTTAGTTAGGCACCAGCTCAATTTCTTCATGTTCAAATGTTATTTTTGGTAGTAGGGCTTTATCATTAGTTTCTGGATGGCAACCAATAACCTTGGCAGTAGTCTGCAATTTTGGGGAGTTTCCATGGGGCCCCTTTGGCAAACAACTCAA
The DNA here is from genome assembly GCF_004664715.2 of Peromyscus leucopus. NCBI lineage: Eukaryota > Metazoa > Chordata > Mammalia > Rodentia > Cricetidae > Peromyscus > Peromyscus leucopus. The sequence goes on from NC_051080.1 coordinate 13,850,801, forward strand.
TTAGATGTAATCCATTCCTGGCAGTGGAGATTTTACTTGGTGGCATAAGATGTTGAGTTTGGGCATTCTCTCTCCCATTATTTGGTGATTCCATTTACATTTCTTTCACATACATATGTATGTTAGGAAGCTTCTTCAGTCTCAGATTTTATATGGCCCTACAAATAGCCTTAACTGTTAGTTGTTTCTCCCCATATTCTCTCCCTTATTCCTCTCTTCTATCCCCTTCTAACTCCTCCCACTCCAGTTACTTACCTGTCCATTCATAACAATATATTCTGTTTCTCCTTCCATAGGAGATCTCCTCCCTCCTAGTTCCCTAATATGCACCTAACCTCATGGATTGTAGCACACATATTGATGGCTTAGAAGCTAACATCTACGTATGAGAGAAAACATACAGTATTTTTCTCTTTGAGCCTGTGTTACTTCACTCAGGATGACATTTTTTGGCTCCATCCATTTACCTGCCAATTTCATAATTTCACTTTTAATTTTAATTCCATTGTATAAATGTAGCATGTTTTCATTATCCATGTATCAGTTGATGGACCTCTAGACTGTTTCTGATTTATGGCTATTATGAATAGAGCAACAGTGAACATTTGTGAGCAAGTATCTAGATTTTTTTTATACATTTTAGATACTAAGCCTCTATCAGACATAAAATTTGTAAATATCTTTTTCCATTTTCTAGCCTGCTGCTTTGCTTGAATGACAGTGTTCTTTGCCTATAGCAAGTTTTTTTTTCAATTTCATGGAGTCCATTTATTAACTGTTAGTGTCTGAGCTATCATTGTCCTGTTCAGAAAATGTTCTGTGTAAATGAGTTCAAGGCTACGTTCCATGTTCTCTTCTATCAGAATCAGTATATCTGGACATTGATCCATTTGGAGTTGAATTTTGTGCAGGGTGGTATGTAGCAGGAATCTTAAAAGTTCTTATTAATAAAATCAAACCTGAGGCCAGTTATTGGGGTCCATGCTGGTTGATCAGAGAGACAGAATAAGCCACAGCTATCTCACCTCACCAGTTCCTCAGCTGGTCCTGTTTCCTCAGACTGGAAGCCTCTGAGTCCTCATCCAGAATGAATCTCAGCTGAACTGTGTTGCTCCAAAGCCTGAACACTTAACCAGCCACATGCTTAACCAGTCAAAAGCTTCTAGTTTCTGGTTCTCATGCCTTATATATCTTTCTGCTTTCTACCACCACTCCCTGGGATTAAAGGCTGGCTTTCTGGGATTAAAGGCGTGTGTCACCATGCTTGGCTATTTCCAATGTGGCCTTGAACTCACAGAGATCCAGAGGGATTTCTATCTCTGGAATGCTAGGATTAAAGGCGTGTGCTATCACTGCCTACCTAGTGGCTTGTCTGTTCTCTGACCCCAGATAAGTTTATTAAGGTACACAATATTTTGGGGAACACAATACAATACCACCACAGTGGTAGGTATGAATTTTTTTGGCTTTTTTCTACATTCAGTCATCCAGTTACACCAGTACCATTTGTTAATGATGCCCTTTTTATCCAGTGTATTTCTGGCTTCTTTATCAACAAATCAGGTGATTGTATGTTTGTGGATTCATGTCTGAGTCTTAGTTCAATTCCATTGATCAACATGTCTGTTTTTATGCCAACAGCATGTTGTTTTTATTGCTATATCTTTGGTGTAATCTTGAAATCTGGGTTGGTGATACCTCCAGGAATCCTTCTATCATTCAGAATTGTGTTAGCTCTTCTGGGATATGTATTTTTTTAATGTATATATTTCCATATGAATCTGAAAAGCATCCTTTCAACTTCTGTGGCTAATTGTGTTGGATTTTGATGGAGATTGCATTGAACCTGTATTTGCTTTTGCTAGGACAGCCATTTTCACAGTATTAATCCTACTGATCCTTGAGCATGGGTATCTTTTCATATTCTGATGGCTCCTTCAATATTTTTTAAGATCTCAAAGTTTTTGTTTGTTTGTTTGTTTGTTTGTTTTTAATATGAGTCATTTACTTGCTGGGTTAGAATTATCCCAAAATATTTTTTTTTTCTTTTTGAGACAATTGCAAAAGGTACTGCTTTTTTGTTGCAAGTTTGTATCAGCTGTAGAAGTTTCCTGGTGGAATTTTAGGATCACTTATGTGTACTATCATATCATCAAATAATGATACTTTGACTTCTTCCTCTCCTGTTTGAATCTCTTTGATCTCCTCCTTCAGTTGTCCTTATGCTCTAGCTAAGACTTCAAGTACTATGTTGAATATGTATGGAGAGAGTGGACATTCTTATCTTGCTCCTGATTTGGTGAAATGCTTCTAATTTCTTTTGTTTCAGGTTGATGTTAGCTGTGGGTTTGCTAAAACTTGTCTTTATTAGGTTGAGGCATGTCCCCTATATTCCTAGTCTTTCCAGGACTTTTATCATAAAGGGATGTTAGATCTTTGTTTTTTCAAAAGCTTCTTTTTGTTCTGTACATTTAATGTCTTTTTTGTTTTTGTCTTCCAGTCTGTGGCAAACTGCATCTAGTGATTTATGTATGTTGAATAATCCCTGCATCTCTGAGATTTAGCTAGCTTCATCCTTCTGAATAATATTTTTGATGCATTCTTGGATTTTGTTTACCAGTATTTATTGAGATTTTTTTCCATTTATGTTCGTTATGGATATATATCTATAGTATTCTTTCTTTCTTTTTTATTTCCTATTTGATTGGGTCTTTGCATAGTTTAGGTATCAGGTTAATAGTGGCCTCATAAAAAGAATTAGGAAATGTTCCTTCAGTTTATACTTTGTGAAATGATTTGAACAGTATTGGTGTGAATTCTTCTTTGAAGATCTGCTAGAATTCTCACTGAATCCATCTGATCTTGGGCTTTGTTGGAAACTTTCAATAACTGCTTCTATTTCACTAGCAGTTATGGGTGTGTTTAAATTGCTTATATCATCTTGACTGACTATGACAAGTTGTATATATCAAGAAATTCAGCTGTTTCTCTTAGATTTTCCAATTAGGTTGAGTACAGAGTTTTAAAAATGTCCTCACGATTCTCCGGATTTCTTCAATGTCTACTATAACATCTCACTTGTCATCTCTAATTTTGCTAATTTAAATCTTCTCTCTGTGACTTTTAGTTCATTTGACTAAGGGTTTGTCAGTATTGTTGATTTTCACAAAGAACCAACTCTTCGTTGATTTTTGTTGTTTGTTTGCTTGCTTGCTTTGTTTCTGTTTCACTGATTTCAGCCCCTAGTTTGCCATCTACTTCTTTGGGGTGTTATTTCTTCTCGTTGTTCTAGAGCTTTCTGGTGGGCTACTAAATTACTAATATGACATCTCCCATTTTTTTTTTTTTACATTGACATTCAGTACTAAGAACTCGCTTCTTCAAACTGCCTTAACCGTGTCCCATAGGTTCGTGTATGCTGTGTTTTCAATTCTAAAATGCTTTAAATTTCCTACTTGAGTTTTGCTTTGGTCCATTCTCCATTCAGTAATGAGTTCTTCAGTTCTCTGAATTTGTAAGGTATTGTTTTTTCTGTTGTTGTTGGTATCCAGACATAATGTATGGTGGTCAGATAGGATGCAGGGTATTATTTCAATTTTCTTGAATCTCTTGAGACTTGTTTCTTTCCCGGTATGTGGTGAATTTTGGAGAAAGTTCCATGAGGTGCTAAGAAGATAAATTCTTTTTGTGTTTCAGTGAAATGTTCTATAAATATCTGCTAAATCCATTTGATTTATGATATCATATAGTTTCAACATTTCTCTATGCAGTTTCTGTATGGGTGACCCATCTATTGGCAAGAGTAGGGTGTTGAATCCACTTACTCTCATTGTGTGAGGGTTCATGTGTGATTTTAGCTGTAGTGGTGTTTCTTTTACAAACTTGGTGCCCTTGTGTTCAGTGCATAGATATTTAGGTTTGCAATCTCCTCTTTGTGGGTTTTCATTTGTTGAAATGTTGTGTTCTTCTCTATCTCTTTTGACTTGTTTTGCTTTTAAGTCTACTTTGTCAAATATTAAAATGGCGACACCTGCTTGTTTCTTGGGTCAATTAGCTTGGAATACCTTTTTCCATTCTTTTACCCTGAGGTGATGTCTGTCCTTGATGGTAAGCTGTGTTTCTTGGATGCAGCAGAAAAATAGATTGCAGTTTTTGTTTTTGTTTTTTAAGCAGTGAATAATGTTCTTTTTTTTCCCTTTTATTTTATTTTACAATGCCAATCAGTTCTACATATCAGCCACAGATTCCCTTGTTCTCCCCCCTCCTGCCCCCTCCGCTTCCCCCCAGCACACCCTCCATTCCCACCTACCTCCTCCAGGGCAAATTTTTTGTTTGTTTTTTACTGAGGAATTGAAACCATTAATATTAGGAGTTGTCAATGAGCCGTGTTTATTGATTCCTGTTATTTTGTTTTTATGGTGTTTCCTCCATCATTTGTTTTACTGTTCTGGGATTATTATTTCTTGTGTCTTCTTGGGTATTATTAATGTCTTCATAGTGAAGTTTTGTTTCTAGAGGCTTCAGTAGAGCGTTACAGGTAGATAGACATTGCTCTGGTTTTATCTTTGAATGTTTATCTTTTTCGGTCTATTTGAATGGGTAGTTTTGGTGGATTTAGTAGTGTGGGCTGACATTTTTGGTCTCTCAGAGTTTGTAGAATATCCATTCAGGTCCATCTGACTTTCAGAGTGTCCACTGAGATATCAACTGTTGAATTGACTTGCCTTTATTTATTACTTGGTCTTTTCCCTTACAGTTTTTCATATCTTTTAATTATGTGTTTTGATTAGTATGTGTCATGGGGAATTTCTTTTCTAGTCCTGTCTATTTGGTGTTCTGTTTGCTTATTGTACCTTGACAGCCACCTCTTTATTTGGGTTGGGAAAATTTTATTCTTAGGATTTTTTTTTTTGTGTGCCTTTGACCTGGATTTCTTCTCATTTCTCTTATAATTAGTAGATTTAGTCTTTACTTAGTGCTCCAGATTAACTACATTGTTTGTGCCTGCATATTTTTAGATTTAATACTCTTCTGACTGAGATATCCATTTTATCTACCGTCTTCAACACCTCAGATTACGACTTCTGTGCCTACTGTAGTATGTTGGCAAGGCTTACTTCTGAGGTGTTTGTGTGACTTCATAACTTTTTTTTGTTTTGTTTTTTGAGACAGGGTTTCTCTGTGCAGCTTTGTGCCATTTCTGGAACTCAGTTTGTAGCCCAGGCTGGCCTCGAACTCACAGAGATCCGCCTGCCTCTGCCTCCAGAGTGCTAGAATTAAAGGCTTGGGACATCACTGCCCAACTACTTCATAACTTTTTTATTCTTTTTTATTTCAGTTTGAGCTTTCTTTAGTGATTCTGTTTCTTTGTTAAATTCTACTTTTATGTCTTGAACGGCATTCATTACTTCCTTCAGCTATTTCTTTGTGCTTTTATCGTCCTCATTAAGGGGTTAGTTCATATCCTTGCTAAGGTCTTTGGGCATATATTAATTGCTATTTTCAACTTCTTGTCTTGTGCTTCACTTATATTGTGTTTCTCAGGGTGTACTGTGATGAGGTGTCTGGGTTCTTGTCCGGCATATTGTCTTGCCTGTTCATGTGCATGTTTTGGTGCTGGGGGGTAGGTTTCTGGAGCTTTTATTATTGAGGTGTTTCTAGTTGTTGATATCTGGTCTTGTCTTTTTAGTTGGGTATTCCATTCTCTGGTTCTTGATACCCTTTCTGGATCCTAGGCAAGTGCAAAGATTTTGGGTTTCTATAGAGAGTACTTCCACAGGTCTCTAGATGGCATAGAAGAATGGAGGTGGGTTAGGCGGAAAAGGTGAGATAGGCTGTAGGAATGAGATAGAGGTAATGGGTCCATACACCAAGTGGTCAGTTCCCCAGGGAGTAGAGGTGTGATGGGAGGGGAGGGATTCCTACATGCAAGGTGCAGTAGGACAAGGAGTAAGTTTGGTGAGACAGGAAAGGACGGACCATGAAAACTCACTCTAGGTCTCCAGCAAGAGCCAGAGTCTCCAGGGAATTCAGTTGGGGTAGGAGGAGGTGCTCCTGAAATCAGGCTGCTGTAGGACCAAGAGTAAGTCTGGTCGGAGTGTAATGCAGAAACTGAAGAATGGTGAGAATCACCCACTCAAGTCCCAGCCCAGTGTGGCCTCTGTGAGTCCTTGGTAGAATGTGTTTCTGGGTATTGGTGGTTGATAGAACAGAGTGAGGATAGGATAGAAGGGAGGGTTGAGAGGGTCAGCAGGACACAGCTAAGCTGTATCTGCACCAGGAGGTGGAATCTCTGGGGAATGAAGGTGGGTGTGAGGAGGGACACCTGAAAGCAAGCAGCCTTCTGCAAGACTGAAGATGGGACTGGAGAAATAGTAATGAGTGGCAGGAAGGAGGGTGAGTATTACCTACCTGTGTGCCAGCCCAGTATGACCACTGGGCAACCGGGTAGAAGGTGTGCCTGGGTATTAGCAGCTGATGCAAAGGGAAGGAAATAGCCTGCAAGGGGAAGCTAAGAGGATCAGTCAATGCAACATTTTTTTTCTGCTGTTCATGGGACTGTGTTTAGTCAAACTACTGAAATGCCTAAAATTGCTTGCCTTAATTTGAACGTCTCATAATTTCATTCTCATCAGTACCCTGCTATAGATGTGAAGCTTTTCTTCAATAAGCTGATTTTCACCTTGAAAAGACTCATGTTTAATTCATCTAAATAAGTGGTTGCTCTACTGAAAATTCAAGCCGCTGTAAACTGGTTTTCGTTGTCAAGTTCTGACAATAAAATGAATTTTGGTTTTGGAACCTCAAATAATTTGTTAACTTGTCACAAATCTTAATTATTTTCCACATTTGATCCCTACCTAGACATCTTTCAGCCCCCAAATATATGACATCATCATTGTTAGCATCAGCACTTTTAAAGAATTTCTGGAATTGGTGGGGGTTTAATGTGATAGTTCTTATGGAATTCAGTGTTGATGATTTACATACTTCTGTACATTTTTAAGACATTTCTGCATAAAGGTTTTTTATGCACTATGCAAGGATGCTCCATTAAGCTTGAGTTTTGTACAGCAATTGGATCATCTTCTATCAGTTTTACAAGCCCCTCTCTTTTACCTGCCATCACTGAAGCAGCATCAGAAACTACACCAGATATGTTAACAATGGAAAAATAAATAGCTTTACCATGATTTTACTTTATGTAAATCTTTTGATTTAGTTGTGTCTTCTAACAATACTAAAAAAGTCATTTCTTCAGTGACATCATATTCACCATCAACACTCTAATAAAAATAGCAAAATTAGTCATATTTGCAGCATCAGACCTCTGTCCATCACAAAAGTATAAAATTTGACACAATGGCTCTACTCTCCAAACATCTTTCAGTAGATTTTCCAATATACTTAACTCACTTGGCTATAGTCTAGTGAAACAAACTGGTTTTAGAAATAGTCCCCCCCCCTTTTTTTTAAATCAAGACTTGAAGATAAAGGAGAGGAATTAGACCACTCAGGCAAACAACATGAAGAAATTACTTAAAAGAATATTCAAGGACTTTGGGACACCATGAAAATACCAGATCTATGAATTACATGTATAGCTAAAAGAAATGAATTATGCAACAATGGAATACACCAAATCTTCAATAGGACTGTAAAAGCAAACTTCCCCAAATTAAGGAAAGATGCAAGAAACATCTAGAATATACATCAAACATTACCAGAAAAGAAACTCCCCATGTCATATTATAGTTAAAATGCCAAATATATAGAGCAAACAGTAAAGACTGAAAGTTATAAGAGACACATGTCACATACATTGGAAAAACTGGCAGACTAACAGATGACTTCTCAATGGAAACTTTAGCACCTAGAAGAACCTATAGTAATTTATACTCCAAGTTCCTAAAACAGTTTATCATTTTATTATCTCCAAGATGTCCACCTTCCCTCCAAGGATAGACACAAGCTTAGTGTGAACGGAACAGTGAAGAAGTAATTCCAGCAAATGGCACCGGGAAACAAGCAGATGTCACCATCTCAATGTCAGACACAATGGATTTCAAGCAAAAATTAACCAGAGGTCATTAAGACAGGCATTTCATGTGATCAGGGCCCCGTTCACCAAGAAGACATTACAATCCCAAACATATATGAACCAAAATTATGCACATTCAAGTTCATAAAAAGCAAACCAATAGATGACAACACATACATTAATATAGTCGATGATTTCAATACCCCAGACAGGCCTTCTAGACAAAAAAAAAAAATAAACAGAAGTGTTGGTATTAAGTGACATTGTTTATCCAATGTACCTAACAGAAATCTACAGAATGTTTTACCCAAACACCAAAGAATATACATTCTACTCACCAGTCCAGGGTGTTTCTCAAAAATAAACACAGACTGAAATGTGAAACAAATCTCAATAAATAAAAAAAAAATTAAAATAATTCCATGCATTCTCTCTGACCATAATGCTATAAAGCTTAAATCAATAGCAAAAGTGTATTTAGTAATTATGTGAACTCATGGAGATAAGCAACTCATTTCTGAAAGGTGAATAGGTCAATAAAGAAATCGAGAGAGAAATAAATATCCTGAAACTGAGCAAAAATGAAAACAAAACACTCCCTCCCCTCCTCTCTCTCGGTCTCTGTCTCTGTCCGTCCGTCTGTCTGTCTATCTGTCTCTGTCTCTGTCTCTCTCTCTTTCACACACACACACACACACACACACACACACACACACACACACACACTCATACACACAAACACATGGGACACATTGAATGCACTCATAAGAAAGAAATTTACAGCTTGAAAAGCCTCTATTTAACAATAAAAAAGACTTACTGACTTATTAAATGATGCAACCAATGTGATTTCTAGCTGTATCCTACATACATATCCTTATGCCTCTGGATAAGTGTAATTTTTAAATCTCATTAAAGAAGCTTTCTTTTGCAGCAGACAGAGACTATCAAAGAGACACACAGCTCTTCAAATGCAGAGAACCAGTGGCTGTGTGGTACTCAGTCCCAAGTGATATATCAGAAACACAACCCCTAGACTTTACTAAGCTCAAGGAAAATTGGAGGAGAGTGGGTGGAAATATTGTAAGAGGTAGAGGGTCTGGTCACCTGACACTAGTCTTCCTTTGATGTGACAGGAAAAATGCTAACATGAAATTTCAACAATATGGTAGCCTGAGCAAGACTGGCACACTGATAACATTAGTTGACATGCCACATGGACAGTGGAAATTCCACATGGTCCCATCACTAGAAGAAGAGGTACAGATGGTCAATAGCTGCTGAGAGAAGCAGAATCATTTTCTCCTCAGGATGAGTTCCCACATAGTGTGTCTATTCTCAAGTGGTCAGCCCTGGACATATGTGCATATGAATAATGCTAAATAGATTCCATAAGTTATACATACATATGAGCATATATATATATATACATACATACATACACATATATATTTATACATACATGCATGTGTTTATACTTGTAACAATAATTAAAGAAGAGATCATGAATTTGGGAGGCGGAGGGACATAGGAGAGGTTGGAAACAGAAGGAACAGGAGTTTTGTAGATTCAGTGCTCATGTATGAAGTTCACACACCATAAATTCCCAAAGTATTGATTTGAATTTTAAATAACTATACATTTTCTACCTTTAAACATACTTATCTACTCAATTTAATAACTTTTTTGGTATGATAGCCAGATAGCACCTTGAAATTACTCAGAGTATAAGTGCCTAGGTAAACAAATCAATTGCAATGATTAGTCTGGAATAGTTACAGACATATAATTATGTTGCACACACAAAGGAACCCAAGCCCCAAAGAAATGATTTTAGTTTTCATACATTGTACTCCACCTCTTTATAATAACAGACTTCTCCCAACTAGATTGTAATAAAGGCTTACCAAAAAAATCCTGTGTAATAGATGATCATTAAATATACCCCAAATAATCAGAAATTGTAATAATGTATGTGACTGAAGACACTGTTGTGTGACATTAAAAATCCAGAGTCAGTTGGCTCATTATCATTGGGGGATAAGAGCAGGTACAGCTTTTTGAATACTAGTTGTCTGGCATTTGAAGGGAAATTTCCAGGACATTTTAAAGCCTCATAATCCTGCAATAAGTAATGGCCTTTTGTCTACAGCTCCCAACACTTGGCCTGTGGCATCAAAATAACAAATGTGTTTTTCTTGTCAAATCTTGTTTGTGATCTGTAGTTTCTAGTTATTCCTGTTCCAGATTTTGAGCTGTATTATTAATTTTGTTTTCAGGATGCTGTCTTGATGCAGTTTTGTGCAAATAAATTGGATAAGAAGGATTTCTTCGGGAAGTCAGATCCTTTCCTTGTATTTTATAGAAGTAATGAGGATGGAAGGTGGGCATGTCTTCTACTCTGCTCAGAACTGTGATAATGCTGATGTTTGCTCTTTTTTCTTTCAGACATCAAGTTAGTAAATGGAATAAAATGTATGATATTCTAAAGATGATGTGATTGTTTTCATTTCCATGACTAGTTTCATAAGCATTTATGTTTAACATATATATTAGTTTCTGCTTCCTTTTCACTTTTTATAAACGTCTGCTTTCTTTTAGCAATGTAGAATGATGCATTTTGTAGAAACCTGAATTAGCAAATATGTTTTTCATAGAATTGGATGGAAACCATTTGATGTGGAGGAGAATGGGGGGGGCATATATTATTCTGTGCTACAGTGATTTTCCAAGAAATCTTGGAGTGTAAAGCTCAGTGAAGTGTTTCAGTGTTGTATAGTGTTTACCAGTCGTGACTAGATGAGTGTGTACTGAATTCACTGTGCCTGGCTCTACCTCCGATTATTCATTCCTGTGGTTCATATCATACTGTTCATATTTATAAGAAAGTTAGTAGCTAAAAGTATGACTGAGAGTCTTTTGCCAAGAAGCAACTCATGTCTGATACTTAATGACTCTGGTAACATGTACTTAGAGTTTTCTGTTCTATAAGTAGGTTGACCTACCTCACAGAAGTGAGGATTAATCAGTTATTATCCAAACTCAAGTCAAAGTCTCTAACACATCAGAGCACAACCGTTATCTATTATTAATATTGTTTTATACATTTTTTGTTTGTCTTAACAATGCACAATGAAATATCTAAAGAAAAAATGTTACTTAGAAGTTGAAAGTGGAGGAAATGGAGTCTGAGGCTAGCTATTCCCCACTTAGGAAGAAGTTAGCAGGCAGACGGAATTTCTTCAGTCTTAGTGTTCTGTGTCCTGATTGAACTGTGTGTTCCTTGAGTTCTTACTTATTTTTCTAAAAATGTTATATTCGTATGATTTCAGCTTATCACACATTTAATGAAGTTTTTGTTATGAAAATATATTATGCTTATTTCATCATATTTTTTAATCGAATGAAATCTATTTTTTCAAAAATGAAACTATTCCAAATTTCCAAATCATTGAAACTGAGTTCTTAAAATCAATACATCTTATTTCATACATATTTTCACATTTATAGAAAACTAGTTTACCATCTGTATCAAAATATATATTAATGGATATATTTTAAAGCATTTATATATGGTTTTTGTTTTTTATGAAATTTGAGTGAAAAATAATTTTTAATACTGCTCACTTTTACATGTATTTTTCAGTGCAAGATCTTTTTCTTTGTTTTTAACATTATTTAAATATGCAGCTACTTCTAAATTAGCCTTTCAGCTAACATATTAAAACAATCTGTGCTGGAAACAGTGATTAAAATTATAAATTTAAAATTCTAAAATTATAAATTCCAATTTTCTAGATTTCCCATTGATTTTATCACACTCTATTTCATAGCTAGGTAATAATTTTTCCTTTACAAGTAGTGTGTTTGGTAAGGAACTTCACATGTAGGTTACTTATTAAGAATGATTTTGTGTGACTCTGTCCATAATACACACATATACACAGTCCTATATTTACACAACAAGACTCCTGACTACTAGGGAAGTTGCATCAGAATCCAGTCAGAACTTCCACTCATCACCCTAGCAGTGGGATTCTTACTAGTGAGAGTTTTATGTCACTAGACATGAGAATGATTAATAAAAGAAAAAAAAGCACAATTCCTGGCTTATGAATATCTCCTTGAGCAGAGGAGTCACTTTCTTAGGAGGAAAAATTCCTAATGTGAAACTGTTTAATTCCACATCTGGTGACTCCAAGATTGTAACACAAATTTTGACTTTACCTTAAACAAATTTGACAAACCAAATGACTATTGAGTACCTCAGGTTTTTATAAAATAGCATTAAGATTTATTGACTTTGCAGAAAATTATTTGGGGTAAATATTGCCATATCTCATTTTTTATATTCTAAGGAGCAGATCTCACAAGTTTACAAATCTATGTTTTATATTAACTCAGGCGGTGGTAGCAGTCAGGGATGCACACCACTAACTCTGCCCTTGGAGAGGAATGGCTGATAAAATAATGCATCATAAGTGGATCAGTGATATATAATGTTATTATGTCTTTACATGTATCTATCATCTGTTTATAACTTCATAATGGAAAACTCTTTTCACAGTTTTACAATTTGTCACAAGACAGAAGTTGTCAAAAACACTCTGAATCCTGTGTGGCAAGCCTTCAAGATCTCAGTCAGAGCCTTGTGCAATGGAGATTATGACAGGTAAGATAGTTGAGACTTTACAACTGAGGATGCAGAATGTTCATGGTCCATGGAACTGGAATCTAGTCCACATTGTGTTTTTATGAAGGTGGCTTCTTCACCTTAGTAAATATCTATATTTTCTACAAAAGTATGGATGAGTTATTCAACAAAATATCAAGCAACTTGGCTTTAATCCAATGCTTTGGGAAATAGATATAATTTTAGCTAGTTAAAGCTTGATTAATTGGACTGTTTTTTTTTTCCCCCAAGATAAGCATGTGTCAAGTGCTAAAAATACATTGAATGTTAGTTAGCTTTTAATGTACTATTTAAATGTAGTTTCTAAATTCTCATTGACCTAAGCTGCCATTGCGTCAGCGGCCTGTCCTGTTAGAGTGCAGCACTTAGGTGCCCACCATGAACAGGACATTGGCTAGAGTGCTGTCACTCCTTGAAATTGGGTATAACTGTGCTCATGGTCTCATAAAATGGTCCTAAAGCTACAGAGAAGGTAGTTTAACAAGGTCCATCCAATGATGCTGATCCTTCAGCATACTTGAAAGTTCATAAGACTGAAGTTTTCCTTTATTGGAAGCTTATGGTAGACTATTGTGTAAGAACCTCTATAGAATCCAAACTAAAAGTATATAAATAAAAATAAAATTTCAGTCTGCTTGTTATTTTACTAGTCTTACTACTTGTATGTTAGCAAACAAACAGGACATTATCTTGTAGGTAGTGTTGAGACAGGGCCTTGCTGTGTAGCTCAGGCTGACCATGACTGCCTGATTCCAATGACTCAGCATCAAATACACCACTGCATTCCAGGGAGGTTTATTCTATTAACCAATGCTAAGAACTGTAAGTAGTGTGCCACCGTGTTTACTTTTAAATGTATGATATTATTTGGTAGATGGGGCTACTTTATTTAATGGGTTCATTCTTTTTTTTTTTTTTTTTTTTTTTTTTTTTGGTTTTTTCGAGACAGGGTTTCTCTGTGTAGCTTTGCGCCTTTCCTGGAGCTCTCTTGGTAGCCCAGGCTGGCCTCGAACTCACAGAGATCCACCTGGCTCTGCCTCCCGAGTGCTGGGATTAAAGGCGTGCGCCACCAACGCCCGGCTAATGGGTTCATTCTTACCCTAAGAGAGCAGTTCATGTATATTTTCTGATTAGCAATGTTAACACTACCTGGTCAACTTGTAAAATTAAGGTTCCCAAACCCCAACTCAGATCTGCTGAACCAGAAGCTCTGTGAAAGTGGTCTAATAAGCTACATTGTGATGAAATCTTAAGGTGACTCTAATCTGCGTGAATTTGAGAAACATGTGCCAAGACGCTGGTCTCCAAGAGGAGAGATGTGGGTCTATCTTCTCCTGAGGAGATACGTTGTCCACATACTTTCTCCACATACTGAAGAATTAATATAGATTCCTGAAGCTGACTTTAAAATGTAAATTTAATTGTAGTAATGAAATTAGCTAAATCAACTTCAATTTACTCTGTGAAACTTATAAGCCTGTGTTCTCTAAGAACAACTGACTGAATTTTATTTTATAAATTCAGATCATATTATTTTAATATTATATTATTGGATCATATTATTTAAACCATTTTCATGTGTGTGCTTTTCTCCTGGTAGAACCATCAAAGTAGAAGTATATGACTGGGACCGAGATGGGAGGTAAGGCTTTGTGTTTGTGTCGATCCTGCTATTCAGACTCAATGCAACCTAAGCAGACTGTGTGGAAATGACTATGATGTTTTCTCTAGTTTCATGTTTTTCTGCTTTAAAAATATGTTACTGATAGGTTTACATGTGATTTTAAAAAATATGTATTCTTCAACTTTGAGATTACAATGAAGTGTTTCTTCGTTTACAGTTAAACTTCATGATTGGCTTTGATGCTTTGATAATGTGTTCAACATAAAGGCATCTATTTTTCAGGGTTGTGGAGGAGAGAGTTCCATTGCTCCAGCTCGGGGTTCTGTGAAGGATACTATAAACCTTTTGACATGCTACTCAAGGGAATGCAAACACACACACACACACACACACACACACACACACACACACACACACACATACAATCTAAAAAAATAATTTAAAAAAACACACAATTCTTTTTATGACGGTGGCAGTAAGACCTGACCCTTACACATGACGAGCACTGTTGAGCTACATCCTCAGTTGCTACTGACATTTGAGAGATCAGATTTAGAATCAAAGAAAACATTTGATCCCAAGAAGACTGGAAATAAAAGCTATGAGGCCAGAAGAAGAAAAGATCTTTAGGGAAAATTTTAAATATTCCTCAGAAATGAATTATGTGAACAGATTGGTGAAAAATGTTGCAATCTTTTGAGGATTCCCTTTCAGTTCTAGGACAAAGCGTCTTTACCTTCACTTAAAATACAGATCAATATTTTGAAATGAAATGTTAATGCATATTTCTATATCATATATGTACCCAGAAGCAGCTGCTTAAATTTTAACTGAATATTCAATTTGTGGATGAATTTTAAAAGGCTTAATAAAATTCTCAGTAATACTCTCAATTAAATATCTAATGAGATTTGAAAAGCATGTTAGGTTAGAGCAGAAAATAATACAGATAATATAACTCAGATGTTAATTTTATAATTTAATAATAATCACCATACAGGCCATTATGCCAGTCAATAGCCTGTGTTCTGTGTGTGGTGATAACATTGGTACTACATGTGTGTTTATTTATCCCACAGTTTCCAAATATGACATGCACTCCTTAGAACACAGTACAATTAATGATCAAAAAGAGACTGTTATGTTTCCTCTCTGCCATCTTTGATGTGTGAAATTATGTACCTCTCTCATTTTGTACTTCTTGCAATGCCAGAAATTTAGATGCTTCTTTTTACAAAAGGATGGTAATAAGTGGTTTTGTTGTTGTTGTTTTTATTTGTTTTTGAGACACTATATAGTTCTGGATGATCTGGAATTTGCTATGTAGACCTCACTGGCCCCAAACTCACAGAACTCTCCTTGCCTCTGCCTCCTGAATGCTAAGATTAAAGGTTTGTGTCACCTTGCTCAGCCCAGTGGACCATCTTTTACTTTGAACGGTCT
Organism: Peromyscus leucopus; assembly: GCF_004664715.2. Taxonomy (NCBI): domain Eukaryota; kingdom Metazoa; phylum Chordata; class Mammalia; order Rodentia; family Cricetidae; genus Peromyscus; species Peromyscus leucopus. Next base: position 13,866,602 of record NC_051080.1, read on the forward strand.
GTACTAGCACTGTTCAAAGAAAATAATTCAAGGGTCTTAGTTTGGGTTTCTATCACTATGAAGAGATACTATGACCACAGTCACTCTCATAAAGGAAACATTTAATTGGGGCTGGTTTACAGTTTCAGAGGTTTAGTCCTTTATTGTCAATCAGGGCATGGTGGTTTGCAGGCAGACATGGTGCTGGAGAGTTAGCTGGAATTTCTACATTTTGATCAGCATGCAGCAGAGGAGACTATATGCCACACTGGGCATAGCTTGAGCATATAAGACTTCAAAGCTCACCCCCCGCAGTGACACACTTCCTCCAACAAGGCTGCACACCTCCTAATAGTGCCACTTCCTATGGGCTAAGCATTCAAACACATGAGTCTAGGGGGGCCATACCTATTCAAACCACCAGACCAAGTCACATGGATAATTTTAAATTTTCTTTTGTCAGCACTAGTAAGTAAATGTAAATCAGCAGCATCTATGTAGTAATGATTCAATCTTAGGTACATAAAATGCTACCTTTTAATACAGTTACTATAACAGTGGTTAAAATAGTAAGTGCACTTTTTATTTATTTATTTTTATTTATTTGAATTTTTTTTTTTCATTTTACATACCAACCCCTGTTTGCCCTCCCTTCCCTTCTCCCATTCCCCACCACATCCCCCTGTTCCACTCTCATTCCCTCCTCATAGTGGGTAAGGCCTCCCTTGGGTAGTCAACACAGACTGGCATACCAAGTTGGGGCAGGAACACACACACACACACACACACACACACACACACACACACACACACACCCGCATCACAGCTGAGTAAGGCTTTGCACCATAAGGAATGGGCTCTAAAAAGCCAGTTCACGTACCTCAGATACATCCTTGTCTCGTTGCCAGGGAACCCACAAACACATCAAGCCATGCAACTGTTACCCACATTCAGAGAGCCTAGTGGAGTCCCATGCAGGCTCCCCAGCTGTCAGTCCAGAGTCCATGAGTTCCCAACTGTACTCAGATTGGTGTCAACCCTAATTGTCATCATAGAACCTACATCCAGTAACTTGTGGCAGCAGATGCAGAGACCCACAGCCAAGCACTTGGCCAAGCTCCTGGAGTTCAGTTGAAGAGAAGGAGGAGGGATTATAGGAGCAAGGGGATTCAGGGTCATGATGGGAAAGTGCACTTTTAAACACCTTCTTCAAAGTCTGACATGTGTGTTATGCTTACAGTGCAGCTCAGTTCAGACTCATTGTGTTTCAAGTGCCTTACAGATCCACATGCTGGGGCTGCCTCATTGCACAGCATTGTTTTGGCTATGATGTCATCTATAAAATGTGAATTGTAAGAAACATTATACCACTTGGGCGTGGCATCCATTTCTATAATCCCAACTACTCAGAAGGCTGAGACAGGAAGATGCCAAGTTAGATGCCTGTCTGGGCTAAACAGTTACTTTCAAAGCCAGCCTCTGGCAATTAATGAGATCCTGTCTCAGAATAAAAAATAAAAATAAATAATGTGCTTAGAAATAGAGCAATAGCCTAGTCTTAAGACCCTGAGTCTAATCCCCAGTACAAACAAGGAAATCTGGGAACTCTCTGTCTGTATTAGTTTGTGTGGACATTTAACCACTTAAGCCTAGTGCATATAGTCTAGAAGGAATACTTCAATTAAAGGCTTTCATGGAAGATGCTTGATCAATTGGTTGCTCACAACCACACGTTTCAAGGGAGCTACAGGTGACTGAATATGTAGTAATGTCCCCAGAATGGGAACTTCAAGTAGTCCTGTGACCTGGGATTTCCTTCGGTGAGAAATGCCTTGTGGGTATGAAGTGTATGAAAGAATATTGTAATGCTGTTTAACAGTTAACTATTTCACATTGAATCTGCTGTCCTGGACCAGACTAGAATGGGAGAAATGTATGTACTTGAGTATTTTTATTTAAACCCAGTGACCTGAGAGGGCAAGAGTATTATGTCACCTCATTATGAGGAATCAGTTCAGATGTACTCAATTTTCAACAAGTTAAATCACCTCAATGTAGTGCTTCTTTCAGTCTCCTAAATGTCATGCCTTTCAGGGATGTGGAAGAATATTTAAACTTCATTTTGAAAAGTGAAAGTTAAAATGCTAAGAACAGGCTTGTCTGGCTCATAAAACCACCAGTGGCGATGTCCTTGAAAAGCCTCATTTTTCTAGAAATTACTTCAGCTGAATTTAGTTTGACTCAGAATCGGGACCCACTAATGGAATAGTTCTGCATAAACTCCGCGGGGCTGTAGTGTGGGACTGATTGCCGTAGGTGACTAAGTAGGCAGTTGCTACCGCAGTGTGATGGTTTGATGAAAAGACCTAGCCAGTGATCTGCCAATCATCACATCCCAGCTTCAGACTGTTAAATAGGGGGTGTTGAGTGCCATTGTGGCCACCACATTCTATCAAACGCCCTCATGTCACATCACGACAGGTACAAACTTTATCTGTGAAATGCTATAGAAATGCCAGGTCTTCTAGTCTGTTCCCTTTAGGGAGTTTTGTTAATCCTGTTGAAGGTTGCTGTTCTGGGATTCTGTGTCTACTTAAGCCCAGGGCTTAAGAATTCACTTGTGCTTAACGTGAGATGTAAGACCTCATTTAGGAGATCATTTTATAAGCCTTTCATGTTTTCCTCATTTATTTTCAGTTTCCTCACTCACTGTCTCTAATCTTCCCCTAAAATTAGCCCATTATTTGCTTGTGGTTAATCCTACTGTCCTGTGTATGCAGGCCTTTTTTTTTTTTTTTTTTTTTTTTTTTTAATGTTGGTAAATCGAATTTCATAAACTGAATGTTACTCAGGCATATCCATTTTTTAATTCTATCTACTTAGGTCTTTTTTTTTTCTTTCAAATGTAGCATGTGACTTCCTGTCCCCCGACCTTTTAATTTGTAATTATCATGCTCAAGATGAGTCATTTTAATTAGGAGTGCATTAGATTCTTAATCAATTTTTAACTCTTGAACATCTTCACATATTTAGATGAGTCAATAAAAAAATCTGTTCAATTAATTTTGGAATAAATTACCATTGAGTACTTACATTGACCTGGCATAGTGACTTAACTGAAGACTTTAATCTTTATGTAGAATGTTTTAATTATACTTAATTTGCTTTTCAATCTTTCTGTCTACCTCGAAAGACTTTGGAGTCTGTAGATTTTAATGATTTTTTTCAGAAAAGTCCATAAACACGCCACACTGGTGTTCTGCTAAGATGTGTTAGCAGATTCCTTGGCCATTTCCAACTACATGGTGCCCTGATTTGCCGTGCCTCGCTGCCATCTTTCCTAATGTCTTCCCCATCAGGAAAGGCTTGCTCATCTCACGCATAGGTTTTCCATCCGGCCCAGCTGAAATGTCATTAACCACAGAAAAGCTTTCCTTGGACATCTAGAGTCACTCAATCCTCTGTTTATTAGCACACTTAGTGAATTCCTTCTGCTGGGTCTTCCACGCTAACTGCAAGCTCACTGGGTTCAGGGAACTGTTTTTTCTCACTGCTCACACAGGTCTTTAAAGTCAGCTGCCTCTACATGCTTGCACCTAGTGGTTGTGTCAATTTCACACCTACAAGGAACATCTGTATCAGCTGAGACCCTTCCTGATGAACGCTCAACCCTCCTGGATGTTTGTGCGTCCCCTCATTCTCCCCTTCACTTCCAAGTGTGAAATTATCTCAAATAACTATAACAGGTTGGAGTTTTATCTCTGGAGAAGCTTCAGTAGTGATTACCTTGGCTGTCACATCCCCATTCAGAAATTTTGTAAGCATTTCTTTCTTGTCTTGTATAATATTAGAAGGACCAGCCTTAATATTATACATCCCAGGGGCTCAGGAGAGAGAACTACTAATGGCGAGGACTATTTTCAGGAAATAGAATCTCAGCACACTGAGCTCTATCATCCACTTGCTTTAATTCCTCTGGCATAACATCCTTTATACACAGCTTCAATTCTGTTCTCATGTCTAGCTCCTTTCTTGCCTGATTTCTCTCTATACTTATCTATTGCTCCCTCTAAGTTCTATCTTAATTCTCTCATCTTAATTCTGCCTCATCTAGGTCCTTTTCAGCTTGTTCTTATCCAGCTAGTACTTCCCCATCTGGCTCTTCCTCATCTTCCATCTCATTCCTCTAGTACTCTTTTCTAGCTCTTCAATCTAGTTCTTTCCCTTCTCAGTTTGTTCCTTGCAAGTTCTTCCCCATGTAGTTCTTCTCTGACTTCTGTGCCCTGGAAGTCCTGGTATATAAAGCCAGGCTCCCAGGGTCAAATGGAGGGGTGATAAGAATCATATTGAGAGGCAATAACCGTTAATTATCATTTGCAACCCCAAAGGGAAGTGAGCAATGGGGAAATGACTAAAGGCTAAATTTGGGTAATATCTAAGAAGAGGAATCTTATGTGCTCAATTATTAAACTCTTAAACGTGATTAGTAGAAAATGTTAAGAATCTATAAGTTGCTAGGTCAATGGGAGAAAATAAAACTGTCCTCTTTTTTCCTGTGGCTCCTATCTGTCCAAGCTATCTGCTGTTTTTTCTGCAGGGTGTGGGAAAGTGTGCTCCGTCACTAGGCAACCTGTGTACAGCTAGATGCCTCTGATGATAGTTAAAGGGAGATCTGGAACTAACTAGAGGTAAGGTTTGGGAAAGCAGGAAGTAAAGCTTAATTGGCACATCTGCCAGGCCTTCTCAAATGGGTAGCCTCGATGCTTAAGTCTGTTCTTAGAAAGTATGGAGGTATCTCTGATAAGGTACTTTCCTCCATCTGGGAATGGACCTGGCCGGATGCTGCCAATGATGATAATTACAGGGAGGCTTGAACTGGGGTTCTGGCTGAGCATAGCTGTCAGCACAGAAAGTTATCTAAATATTCCCAGAAGTGGTTAGGTAAGGAGTTAAAGGTCTATAAAGTTAGTAAGGCTGTAAGAAAGGAGGGTCTGAGCTGAATTGTGTAAAGCTATTACTTAACGTCCACCTGACCTAGGTGGTGTCTCCTTGTGGTATTTACCTTAAATCAGGAGACTTTCATGTGGACTGTTATTACTGCTAGTCCTTGAAAGTAGCCAAGGGAGATATCTGATTCCAGAGAAAGCCTTTCCTGAGGCTCTTCTCCAAATACCTGGAATGTGTATGTCCAGAGAGTGATCAGTCCACACTGTTAGCCCTTCTTAGGGAAAAGTCAATTGGGAAAACTATGAAGGCACACATGATTTTTATAACTGAATACAGCTGATATATAACAAGCCAAGTAACACCAAAAACTTTTTGGGATTTGGCTTCCTCTGGAGGAATTCCCTGATTCTTCCAGGTAGTGACTTTGCCATAACTAGCTGAGTTCTTATGATATATTCCTGTGGCCTGCATCATTCTTGATTTCTTCTTGGACCCATTCATTATTCTGTGTCATGCATTGTTTAATCTCCCTGAATTTATGTGACTTCTAGAGATTTTTTTGCCGCTGACATCCAGCTTTGTTTCACTGTGGTTGGACAGCATCCATGGAAGTGTTTCGGTACTTCTGTACTTGTTGAGTTTTGTTAGTACCCAGTGTGTAGTCTGTTTTAGAGAATCTTCTGTGGGCTTTGGAGTAGAATGCATGTTCTCTGGTGCTGGGGTAGAATGTTCTATAGATACCTGTAGTTAGATTCATTGGAAATGTTGTATCATTTAATCTGGCTGTTTCTCTATTTATTTTTTTCCTAATGATCTGTCTATTGGAGAAAGGGTGGAATTGAACTTGCCTACTCTGAGCTGTGTCCATCTGTGTCTTGAAGTCCAGAAATACGCTTTTTATAAAACTGTGTGTTCCAGATTTTGGTGCACATCCATTTCAGATTGTAGTATCTTCTTGGTTAACTGTTCTCTTGATTGGAACAAAGTGTCCTTTATCTCTTCTGATTAATTTAGGTTTAAAGTCAGATAGTATGATGGTGCACCTGCTTGTTGACTGGTCTCCTTTCTTGGGATGCTTTTCTCCACTCCTTCACTTTAGGATGGGTCCTTGTCCTGGGAGATAATATGAGTTTCCTGTAGACAATAAAATGATTGGTTTTGTTTTTCTTAAATCATTTAAGCAACCCATGTCTTTTGATGGGTGACTGAGGCCACTAATATTTAAAGTCGTCATGGAAAGGTGTGCACAGATTGGTGTCATTGTTGCTGTCCTGTGACATTTTTGTTGTTTGTGTTCCTAGTCCTATTTTGTATTTCAGGATTTACAGTTTGATTTATTTTCCTTCCTTCTCTCTTGGCTGTGCCCATTCCTCTCTCATTCCATTTATTGCTCCCAGTAATCTCAGGAAGGCTGATTTAGTGGACATGAATTCTTTCAGCTTGTTTATATCATAGAGAGAGTTTATTCCTTCTTCTTCTATGACAAATGGTTTAGCTGGGTACAGTAGTCTGGGTTTGCCTCCATAGTCTTCTAGAACTTGTAGCACTTTATCCCAGTTTCTTCGGGCTTTTAAAGTTTTGATCAAGAAATCAGTTATTATTCTGATAGCTTTATATCTTTCATATATGGCTTGTGTATTTTTTTGCAGCTTACATTATTATTATTCTCTTTTTTGTTCTCAATATTGAGTGTTTTCACTGTAATATGCTACTAGGAATTACTTTTCTGTTTTTACTTGGTATTCATTATGCTTCTTGTATCTCTATGGGTGTGTTTTTCTTAGTACAAGAAGTTTTCTTCCATGATACCATTGAGGATCTGGTGTATGACACTGACCTGGGATTATTCTTCTATAGCTAGAATTCATTGATTTGATGACTTAATAGTGTTACAAATTTCCTGCATATTTGTTTTGTATGGTCTTAATTTCTTTTCATATTCTTTGTTTAAATGATCCAGTTCTTTTCTTGCTTCAGGATAGGAATGCTGTGTTGTGCAAGTTTGAAATGGAGATTAAAGATGGTATGTTTTATTCTTGGTACATTTTCATCCTTTCTCTTTTATTTTCTTATTAAAATATAAACATTGGTTCTAAAAGTTATGGACTACTTGATTCTACATTTAATCACTATGAAAACAAAAATAACTCAAACAATATTATTATCTTTTAATGGCATACTAGTAGTGAATTTTGACAAAAGAGATAAAACTAGAAATATAATGTGATATTCATATAGATTATTACATATAACTTTATGAAGTCACACAAATTTGATCACACACACAAAAAAAGTGAAGATGTGTGAATTTGCATTCCACAGTAGCTCAGAATTATTCTGGTGTATAAAATGCACAAGGCAGAGCTAAGGTGAAAATGATTAAGTTTTGAATCATATTTATCCTTTTATGATGAAACAAAGTTTATTTATTCTTGAACAAATATATTACTTGCAAATATTTGAGAAAGGAACTGATGTCCTAGAATTGATTTCTCATAGCTTTACACTAGTGATAGACAGAAAGAAAACACTATGGAGCAGGGGCTCCATAGTTGGCTTCGTTTGTTTTTGGTTTCCTTAATTTTTTTAGTCCTTTGGTTAGCATCAAAGTTGACATTTTATAATAAAGCTACTGGTAGCATTTTGTTTTACACTTTATAACAATAGTAATTACTACTGGCTGATATTTTCAACTTTTGCAACCACGTACCGAATCACAGAAATTTACCTTTCTGTGTATTAATGCTCAAGCTTAAATCTAGTATTCAATTACTTTCAAATTATAGCAAAAAAGGAGGTGAAACACACAGTATTAATATTTTAATGTCCTTGAAATTGGTGAAGATTTTAAGTTCAGATATGAGCTCCATAAGTTTCTAATCCACATAATCCAAGATAAATATCCAGAGTCCCGGGTGGGATGAACACAAAACAAACCTTCTCTGTTCTACCTTATGATGGAGGCTATCTCTAGGTCTATGACTGGATGCCATCTCTGTAAGTCCGGGAGGGCATCTTCAGAAGTTTCAATGAGGACATCACTGACAGAATCCATGGACTAGGTACTTAGTCTATATAAAATGGGGAAAAGGAGAAAGTTGAGGGTTGACAGCGTCCTCTTCTTCCTACTCCTCTGCGATGCAAGGTGAGGAAATGCTCCCACCATAGCCTTCTGCTGCCATGTCTTCCTTGCCTTAATAGACTAACCATGTAAGTGAGGAGTCCAAAACAAATGCTTCTCTTGTTCTTCTTTTAGGTATTTTGTCAATAGCAATCAGAAAAGTGATAGACTGGGTAAAGTCTATTTATCAAAGGTTTTTTTTTTAAATCTTAAAATATAATATGATTGTTATTGAGCAAGGAATTTTTGATGTGGGATGTTTTTGCTTGGTTTAATGAATTTAGATAGAGACCATTGGCAAAGAATTAAAGGTAATTTACAGAGGAACAAAGACAAGAGGTATGCTAGAATCACTTAATGTTTGCCCAAGGTTGCTTATATCCTAGATATATGCATATACATTATTAAACACATACACATTATATATGCACATACACTATATGCACATATATACTGTATATACTATATGCATATATAGTAATTATATATTACTAGGTAAAATATAGCTTGTGAAGAAAATTTTACTTCTGTCTGAATATGCTTTTAATCTAGGAACTGCGTTGTGTTGGGGCTCTGTGGCAGAGTGCTTGACTAGTACACAGATTTGGGTTTGATCTCTGTTATCTCCAAGAAACCTAATCATGCTTATCTAGCAGATCACAGCACAGAGCAGCATATAGCCTGGGAATGCTTAAAAGCCACGGTGGGACTTTTAGGGGTTTTTAGAGAGTCTTTATCAGACTTTCATAAAGTTGCAAAAAACAAACAAAAACATTAGATTTTAAATAAAACTTTTTTTAAAAAGTCAGTGTTTCTGTTGCTGTGATAAAACACCATGACCAAGTCAACTTATAGAACAAAGAGTTTATGTGGTGTGGCCTATGGTTCCAAATGGTGAGAGTTCATGATGGTGGAGCATGGGCACAGCAGCTGGAGCAACAAGCTGAGAGCTCACATCTTGAGTCTAAAGCATAAAGCAGAGAATGCACTGGAAATGCCATAAGGCTTTGGACTTTCAAAGCCTTCCCCCAGTGACAGACTTCCTCCATCAAGACCACCCCTTCTAAATGTCCCTAAAAAGCACCAGCAATCGGAGACCAAGTATTCAAGCACTGAAGCCTACTTATATTACCACAGTCAGTGAAAGTGGGAGTTATCTCATTTACAAACTCTTAAACGCTCAAAGGAGTGTTCAAGTTGATAAGTTATGACTCTAAGAAAAACAAAATCAGCAGAATGGGGAACAAGCTGGGAAAGATTATTGTCTGAACTTACTAAGACAGGTCTTTGCTACCGTCATTGCCAACCAAGAGTCCAGTGTGCATGTGACTTGCCATTTATTCACCTGGGAATACAGATTACTGCCATCCAATAAATATGGGTTTATCCGGGAGGAGGACTGTCTGCAGCTGTGGATCTACTTCCCTACTTGAGTGCGAAATGTTCACCATTGCTGTGGCTGCTCACTTTTCAAGCCCCTGTTGTTTTCAAAGTCTACACAGTGCTTGCTGGCATGGGAAATATAAATGGAGGAAGAACGTTAGACAGAGGCTGCCCTCCTAGGAAAGATGACTTAGTGACCAAAATACCGGACAGAAACAAGGAAGGAAGCATTTATTTGGGCTCAGGGTTTTAGGGAATTTCCATCCATTAGTCAGGGAGGGCACAAAGGGACAGCTCCCTGCTCACAAGAGGATGTGGGAACACAATTCTTCACGTCACAGGGGGCCAGCTCACAAGGCTGCTGGAACTGGGGACTGGATTGTGACTTACCTCTGCCATCCAGGTCACAGCTCACCTCCTAAAAGTTCCACAGCACCCCCAAATAGGATCACCAGTATGGAAATAAGCAAACATGAGTGTGTGTTGGGGGGGGGCATTTTATATTCAAACTGTAACAAGTTGTAACAGGTTTTTTTTTTTTTTGCTGAATTCAACATGTAGACATGTTATTTTTTATATGAAATTCACATACAAGCCTTCATTTGAAATCCCCTTCCATACACACCTGAAGCCAACACACTTTGCTACACTCTAAAGGGAAAGTCTACAGATTTCCTTCCACACACACCTAAAGCCATCATAGTGTGACATGCCCCAAGGAGAAGGACTCCCGAAGTAAGCGTCCTGGAACTGATGCAGACTTCGTTTGTATATATAACTTCAAAATGTCATGCTCTATTATATAGTACTTCAAATTCGTAAGCTTAATATGTCTCTATAAATGATTTTGATTAAACTTTTTTCATGGCTACATGAATAGGTATTTTGAACTACATTGCTAAAAAGTAGAATGCAATGTGTTAAAGTATTTTAAAAATAAATACCTTTGATAGAATCTAATTATCTGAATTTAATTTGGACATAAGAAATAGGCATTGCTTCCAACATTTAGGTGAAAACACACACACACACACACACACACACACACACACACACACACACACACATGAATCCTGCTGTTGACAGTGACTCAGGACCACAGCATCGTAGAGAAATGAATGGGGTGGTTTGGGATGTATCTGTGAACTGTTACATCTGTACAAAGTTCTTAAGTAAGAATTATGAAACTAAGCATGAAAAACATCTGAACTGCCAGCAGAAGGCAGTACTTCAGTTTGATCACGTAGGCACATAACCTGTGGGGCAGTGACAGTCAGAGATATGTTTAAATTGTAGGACTTTGAAGATTAACATAATTGACACTTCTGTTATGCTGAACTCAATATAATCGGTATGAGGCAGAAAACACTAATAATCTAGCAAAGCAATATCACAGATCAGCTGTGTCAGTAATTTGAACACTGACATATTTGAACACTGAATCCTGAGCTACTCATGGTACCCACTGTGTGCCAGGCACTGACAGAGATGTAATCTGAGTACCCTGTGCCATTCATGGTCTCCACTGTGTGCTGGGCACTGATGTAGATGTATGGGACTACCGAGGTGAGATTTTAACCTTCTTGTTTTCTAGACTAATTCGGGCTCAGAGGGGAAGCATATAAACACACATGTGTACTGTGTGTTGGGGAATGTAATGTCAGGGTGACCCTGGGTTCCTTGAGCCTTCCTTTTGTTTCTGAGAGCTAAGTGTGAGAGTATAAAGCAGGAAAGACTACTTGGAGGAACCAATACCTAAGTCGATACGTGATGCCAAGAAGAACATTCTAAAGTGCATGTAGGGAGGTGATGTCTGTATTCATGGACATGTGTAAACATAAATCACATGTGCAGCATGGCACTATCTGCTGGAAATGGAACATAGATATGTTTGTGATATGCGGATTCCATTCCACACTTGACTCAAAACTAGTTTCTACAGTGAAACTGAAAGTGATGGTAAGTCATCAATTTGTTCTAAATATTTCTTACTTTATTGACCTCAAACTTTTCCTGTGTATTATAAAAAATGTGAACAATCAGCATGTAGAGAGATATAACTCAAACAAAAGGCGCCAAACTATACTTAGAATATGCATTCAGAGAACAAAAATATTTAGTTACATTTAAATGAATAGAAAGAATTGAAAACATTATTGTTAAAATCACAAGGAAATTGTTGCTTGTGATTTAATTTCAAATACCTTCCACCATATTCCTATATGTAACAATGTTTTTTCAATATTATATTGAGCACAATGAACAGATAAATTATTAAAGCAAGTTTCATTTTCTTTTAATCTTATAGAGTTCAGTGATAGTTGATAGAAAAAAGTAGAGAACACTAAATATATGTACATGGGAGGTGAGCAGACGACTCAGCAGTTACAAGGGCATGTATAATCATGAGGACCAGACTTTGGATGTCAGTGTCTAGGTCACAGGCCAGGCTTTCCTGGAATCTCTGGAATCCCAGCTTTGATCCCCCCAGACTGAGGATGGGTAAAGACGGCATTAGCCTTAGAGTCTAATGCAGGAAACAGAAGCCTTGGGCCCAAAGAGAGGCACCATCTCAAAGGAATAGGCAGAGAGTGATATGATAGACGCCCCACACCCTTGTATGGCCTCTACAAGCACCCACAGGCATGTGCACCCAGGCACATGCGCATACAGACACACATACACACCAACGTTTCAGAAGTAAATTAAAAACAATTTAAATATTTTTAAAGTATCTGTGGTTTAACATGCAGCATTTAAAATAGGACAGTATATAAAAGCTGGGAGTGATAAAAAACCTATCTGTGCATTTAAACTAAGAATATTCTGGTATATTCTTAAGGATTAGTCTTGAGATAAGCTGCTAGGTTTGGCAACTTTACAGCTATTGTTTTTTATGAAGTTTGACAAGTCGTCTATTATTCAGTCATTTCTCTGGAGTAAAATGATGTGTTTTCTCTATCATGTAGATACATTGTCTTGGGGGCTGCTGTGTAATTTCTGCTTAAATGTGTGTTATCTACTATAATAAAAGGATATTTCAGTTACACATGAATTTGGTGTTTCTAAAATAACTATCTTGAATCATGTTGAGATGGGGAACAATATTTTATTCATTATTTCATTTCCTTATGGTCTATTTTGTTCCGAACAAATATGAGGCATCCTAGAGAGGTGCATATAAAACAACAGATTGAGTCAGGACACCGGAGTCAAGTAGTAGGAGTAGGCAACGGGATTCTGTGGAGGATAGCATAGGCTTCATTTTGCTAGAAATAAACCACAAGTTTGGCTCTGTCTTCTCTAGCAAGTAATGCAAAGGAGAAAATTTTCTCTTCATTTCAGAATGTATGGGCATCATTCAGAACAGGTCACCCAGTTCAGCAGCTTCAAAGGTACATTTCCATCACAGAGAACAAACGTTCCTCAGTTTTGTAAAGAGTAACAAATATGTGTAGCTCAAAACACCCAAGTATTAGAAACACCCTTGTTAGGAAGTTCTACAATGAGTTCAGTATGGTTGTATCAGAGTGAGCCTCAGATAACCAGATCCCGTGGTTGGATCCAAATGTCCCACTCTGTCAAAACAACTCTATGCAGGTAGATGCTCCTGAATTTGATTCTGGATTCCCTAATTTCTGTTGTGTGATACTGTGTTTGTGTTCTGACAAATAAAGCTTGTCTGGAGATCAGAGGGCAGCACTAGCAATTAATTAACCATAGAGGCCAAGTGGTGGTGGCCCATGCCTTTAATCCCAGCACTCAGGAAGCTGAAATGGGAAGTGATAAGGTGGGGCAGAGAGAGACAGGATCTCAGCCCCTTTCGGTCTGAGGATCCAGAGAGGTAAGAAGTCATGGGTGGCTGCTCCTCTGCTTCTCTGATCTTTCAGGTTATTACCCCAATATTTGACTCCTGGTTTTTATTAATAAGACTAATTGGGTTCACATTTCATCTTTCATTTGCTTGAGACTAGTAGACATTGCTTCTCCCTGTCAAGTGTGTGATAAATGTTGAATGGCAGAAATCAAGATCTGAATACTGAATTTTAAGCAATTGACCAAATGCAGATAGACCCACACACTCTGCCTTAGGTCTCTATTCTCCATTCCCACCACATCAGGGAGAGCTCAGTATTACAGGCGGGATCGCACTTATCAGCATGACAGCATTGGAGGTGCTTCAGGGCATCTCCATGGTTACTATTTAAGATACCTGAAAGTTGCATGAGAAAAAGGCTGGGTTCTCAACAGAATCACTAGGTCTCAGGAGAATTGCAAGGCTTTTGAAAAAGACATTGTGAATATGAGACTGCAGTTCTCATGTTCAAAAGAATTGTTGCATTTATCCAAATAGCACTCTCGTGCACTTTTTCAAGTATAACTGGAAAGACTGAGTTCTAGGGATCTGACATCATAATGATAACATATGACTAACTCCAACATTCCCCTTTGACATCTGCATGTCTGTACATCCAAATCTGAACATTCATCACAGAAGTGAAGATTGGAGTCTCTACAAAGGAAATACCATATAAAACATTGGGATTGTTTGTGCAGGACCTTTCAGATAAGGGGAACTGGGACACTGGATATCAGAATGAGTTACACCTCGAATAATTGCAAAGGAAACATTTTCCTGTGATAAAATGTTATGTAATTGATAGTTAATTGTTTTTTATTCAGAAATCTTACATTATAAAATTAAAATTTTGGTTGATTAAACACAGCTTATACATTGCTTATTACTGGTCATCAGGGAAGGTTTGTGACGTTTTAAGAGATTCACAGCTAAGCATTAAACTTGGATAGGGTTTATTGGACATCCATTTATGACAATGAACAGCCTGGGAGTTCTGTGACACAAAACCAAAAACTACTTTTTGTTTGTATTTTAGCTCCTTTCTTAGATTCCTTTCCTGTTACTGTGATAAAATACTCTGATGGAAGCCACTTAAGGGAGAAAGGGCTGATTTTAGCTTGTGGTGATATTGTGTTCCCCAATATATTGTGCATCCTAATAAACTTATCTGGGGTCAGAGGACAGAACAGCCACTAGATAGACATAGAGGCCAGAAAAGGGTGGCAACATACCTTTTAATCCTAGAATTCCAGAGGCAGAGATCCATCTGGATTTCTGTGAGTTCAAAGCCACACTGGAAACAGCCAGGCATGGTGAGTCAAGTCTTTAATCCCAGGAAGTGATGGCAGAAAGCAGAAAGGTATTTAAGGCATGAGGACTTTAAAAAAGCTTTAAAGCTTTTGAGCAGCACAGTTCAGCTGAGAGGCATCCAGTCTGAGGAAACAGGACCAGCTGAGGAATTGGCAAGGTGAGGTAGCTGTGGCTTGTTCTGCTTCTCTGATCTTCCAGCGTTCACCCCAATATCTGGCTCCTGAGTTTGTTTTCATTAATAAGACTCTTTAAGATTCATGCTACATTAACTCATAGTTTAAGGTATAGCCCATCATGGCTGGGAAGTCTAGGTGTCAGGGCTTGGAAGCAGCTGGTCACATGACCTCATCAGTCAGAAGTATTGAGCAGTGAATGAATGCTGCTGCACAGCTCCCTCTCACTACTTACAACTCCAGGACATGCCCAGGGAATGGTTCTACCCACAGTGGGTGAGTCTTCCCACCGCAATCTGCACAATCAAGATAACCCTCCTCAGGTGTGCTTAGAGAGCTGTCTTCAGGTGTTTCTAAATTCCATCAAGTTGACCACACTCTCCAGTTCCTCTAATGCACGTGTTCTTCCTTTGGTGAATTACAGTTGCCTGAGGACCAAATGTCAGCAACTAATTTCTCAGCAGTATGTTTTAAACTTAGTGAAATAATTAATCATTTGGATAATACAGGATTGTCATTTGCTTAAGCTATGAATATCATTAAAACTATTATTCCTGTTTCAAGTACTAATTTTGGTGGATAGGTTAAATATTTGAATATTAATGAAATATGATTGTTGATTAGGAATTTTGGATTAAGGGACAAAAAATTATCAGTTTCTAAAAAAATTGTCTGAATTGTAAAGTTGTGTTCATAAAGATATTTAACATTTTTCATAACCAATAAACAATTCCTATGTAAAATGTTTCAAAATATGAAGGAGAACTGAGCAAGGCTAATGCCACATACTTTTTTCACCTCTCAATTTCAGTCATGATTTCATTGGGGAATTTACAACAAGCTATCGAGAACTTTCTAGAGGACAGTCACAATTCAACGTCTATGAGGTAAGGAGCATTTGGCTTTACTACTGACCTCCTGTGGTAAGCGGTTTTGGCTTTACACTACTTTCAAAAGATAATCACCAAAGATTAAATGAGACCATGCAAGTGCATGTGTATGAGAGAGCATATACACACACATGTACATTTATAATCTTTAAATTCATTGAGTCAACTTGTTCCCTTAATTAATATCATTTTACTTATTTCTTTAATTAAATGGTTGTTTTAGATGACCTATCATATTAAATGAAGGTATTTGTGGAGAGCAGGTTCCACCCTGAGTGAATATGCATTGTGGAGGGGTGGCAAAGCCTTCCTCTGGGCCCAGTGCCAATGGTGACAGTGTGTGTAGAAACTTTCAACCACAGCTTCCTTCTCCAAGATGACTGCAGTCAGGGACAGCTCCCTCCAGAGACCTCCCCCCAAGATCAGTGACACCTGCCTCCTTGTTCCGTTCATACCATGAACCTGTCTCCTCGATTCTGATGTGTAAAGCAAACGTGAGGAAACCCCTGGGTTGCTGCTGCGGTTGGTGTCCTCTATCACAGCAAGCACAACCCACCTCATGCCAGCCTTTCTGTGTGTCTGTCTGTGTGTCTGTCCTTCCTTCCTTCCTTCACTGTTCCAGTTAGGTTAATCCCCAGAGGCCTGTAGTGCTGCAGACAATTGGTTTTGTTTTATTCTTGCTCTTAAGTCACATGGTCTATTTATTTTGAGCTTTTAAGATTTTACGTATTTTGAATTTCTATGTAAGCATTTGCCTGTGTGTGTGTGTGTGTGTGTGTGTGTGTGTGTGTGTGTGTGTGTGTGCATGTGCCTGCAGAGGTCAGAAAGGGCTGTCAGATTCCCAGGAACTGGGACTACAGGTGCTTTGGAGCTGCCTGATGTGAGCGCTTAGAACAGAACCTGGATCGTCTGGAAGAGCAGCAATGCTCTTAACCGCTAAGCCATCCATAGGAAGCATTTTTCCTTTTCTTCTTTTGAAGTTAAAATATAATTAACATCATCTCCCCTTTCTATTTCCTTACTCTAATACCTACCATATGCCCTCACCCTTACTCTCTCCCAAATTTATAGTGTCTGGCCTCTTTTTCTCTATTTTTTTGGTGTGTGTGTGTGCGCGCGCGCGCACCCATGCGTGTATTCCTAAATATATAAACACAATCTTCACAATCATCTGTATACTGTTACTTGTATGTAGCTGTTGGGGGCTGACTGTGTGGTATTGCAGAACCCACTGGTGCCCTCTTCTCTGGGGAAGACGATTTCTCCTGCTCTCTGTGTTCCCACACTGCGTGCAGTTTTTTCTGTAGGGCTGAGGCTTTGGGAGCTCTCCCCACTTCGTGTTAGTGTGTCCGCTGGTGTCATCCTGTTTAGGTCTTGGGATATGTTTTCTTGTGTTATACACAAATCCCAACCTGCTGTGCTTCGGCGGCCAGGCTTTGCTCCCCTGCCCACCGCTAATCAACCAGTTCCTAATCCGAGAAAGAAAGTGATTCATTTTTCTCCTATTGGCATAGTATTAGGTAAGTGAATACGGTCTGCATAGTGTTCCTGATCACCTTCGCTTTCATTTAGGTAGAGACTGAAGGGAATGCCAGGGCACTGTGCAGTCAATAAAAAAACCAGATTTACCACACAGACTGAAATTGCATCTGCCCTCAACCACCTAATCTGGGATTAGCACTGCTGGCCCTCCACCGCTATCATGTGAACATTCTCTATATTTTTTTAAAAAAATTCATATATATGAGTAAGAAAAGAGTGTATCTCAGTATTTAGTGGATGATGGCACCTCTTCTCCACCAGGATACCGCTAAAGCTGACTTCTTTTGAGAGTGGAGGATTTATATAGGATTGTATCCCACTCATACTTTGTTCGTTCATTCATTCATTGGCTGATTAAAATAGTTCCATTATTCTGCATCCCATGTTCTTTACTAGGCTCTGCATCTCTCTGGGCACACAGCGATGAATGAAAATTTCAGTGTGTGATAGCAAGACAGGCAGGGTGTTTGCAATGGTCATTCATTTGTGTGTGCTCTGGACAGACACTGTCCAGTGTACTGACTGACCTATGAAGTTATAGAGAGGCTAAACTCAGCCCAAGAAAGATTCTAGCCATAGACAAAGATGAAGTAATAATCTTTTCTACTTAAATCTTTCAAAGAAAGGATATTAAGACTATATGGGCAATGAAAGCAGCATCAGATAGTCTGTGCACATATAAATGCTTAGCCTGGGTGTGACAGTTGATGATATGACAAAGAAGCTGAATTGGATTTTTCTTATTAAATGTCCTGGAGGGGTATTGGTGCCATTAGTTCAATGTTAATATGTTCTTATTTATAAGCATTATCAATAGAAAACAGACTGAAGGAAGTTAAACACAATGTATTGTACACAGTTTTAAGATGTCAGGGGACATCTGGGCATGGTGACATATAGCTGTAATCCCTGCACTCAAAAGGCTAACAGAGAAGAATCATAAGTTCAAGTCCAATGTGTGCTGTATAGTGAGGCTGTATCATGAGATGTCCTCAGTGGTAAAGGATGGCCTAGCATGTAAAACCTTCGAGTTCTGCCAGGTGGTGATGGCACACACTTTTAATCCCAGCACT
The DNA here is from genome assembly GCF_004664715.2 of Peromyscus leucopus. NCBI lineage: Eukaryota > Metazoa > Chordata > Mammalia > Rodentia > Cricetidae > Peromyscus > Peromyscus leucopus. The sequence continues at coordinate 13,884,880 of NC_051080.1, forward strand.
TGGGAGGCAGAGGCAGGTGGATCTCTGTGAGTCTGAGGCCAGGCTGGTCTACAAAGCAAGTTCCAAGACAGCCAGGACTGTTACACACAGAAACCCTGTCTCAAAACAAAACAAAACAAAAATCTGAATTCTATCCACAACACACACACACACACACACACACACACACACACACACACACGAAAGGGGGTAGACGTCATCCCAGAGTTTGTTGTTACTTATTTAGTGACTGATGAATTAGATCTATAGAGCATGAATTCTTCATGTGGGCTATGGACTTCTTGGTTATGCTGGCTTATTGATCGGTAGATAGTTTTGTTTACATTGGGACATACATTACATGATCCAACAGTGTAAAATACTTCTTTAGCTTTCTCTTGCTTTTTGAGTAGAGAATTCTATAAACTCTTTCTGGATTTTCCTGTACCTGTAAATACCCATACACCTCTCTTGAGCTGATAATACACCTGATAATAGCATAGGTTATTTTTCCCTCTTTGGAGGTTGATGGGTTTGTGTTCTCTCTCTCTCTCTCTCTCTCTCTCTCTCTCTCTCTCTCTCTCTCTCTCTCTCTCTCTCTCTCCTCTCTCTCTGTCTCTCTCTATCTCTCTCTCTTTCTTTGTCTCTCTCTCTCTCTCTTTTGTCTCTGTTGCTTAGGCTTGCCTGGCATATTGGCAAACCTTCTGCCTCAGCCCTCCAAGAGCTAGGATTGTAAGTGTTCTAACCCATCCAGCTTGAGCTCCCCGAGATTTTATTGGTTGAACACTGGTACACAGATGTTTCAGTTCATACACAGTTCTTAACACATGTACCAAAATTCTAAAGTCATGCATTGTGCTCAGGTACCAAAACTCTCCTGAAGAGCCACATATTGTGACACTTTGAAGTTATCCCAGTGATGGTTTAACCTCAAACTTGGCAGCAGATTTTCCTTAAGAAGACCTCACTCAGCAGAATCAAAGCCTCATGCTTTTCCACTGATACCTAAATTTTATGCCCTATGTAGCATATACTCAGATTTCCCATCTTTCACAGCACATTATTATGTGTTAGGAAAATGGACTACTACAACCAAAGACATTACAGTCCTGACAAGGCAAGAACCAAGGAGTGGATTTGTAGGGAACTGTTCTACTAGAAACATGAGGCTGGATGTAACTGGAAATAATCCAGACATCAATGCACGTCTGAGACTCCAAACCACAGTTAAGTATACTTTATATTGTAGGATATAAAACTAGCCCCCTATATGGGTTGTTACACTGATCCCCTAGACACAGACACAGCCTTTCCTAATTCAGTATCCTCCTGTTTTCTGGTTGTATCACAAAATAAACAACCAGTGAATAATTTCACCTCTTTAAAAATATCACTTACACTTAAAAGAAAAATGGGATGAGGTAGGACCTGCCCCCATTTAAAAATGTTTCTAGAGTTATTAAAAAACTCCCATTTACTGAATAGTTGATAAAAAAAGAAAAATGTTCCTCTGGATGCTAAAAGGGAGACAGGGACCACTGACAGACTCCATGCATGTTTAGTCCTGGGTGTCTTCTTTCTCATCTACGTCCATCTCTGTCTTCTGCAGGCAGGTCTGTTGTTCAGCTACATCGGCTTACTTACCCTTTGCTCCCCTCCTCGCTTTTGCCTGCACTTTTTCTGTCTAATGGATTATCCTTTCCCATGGCCTTCTCGCACTTGCCTCCACCTTGACCTGTTCAGGCTTTTCCTTCCCTGCCTTTCCTCTTCAGCATCCTGGCAGGCCCAGCAGGAGGTGCAGGTGATGCCTAGAGGAGCATCACAGAGCTGTACTGCCTGGCTGCTTCTTGGTCTGCTCTAGAGTGAGCTTTTTAGAACCTTCTGGGGCTAGAGAGATAACTGGGCAGTTCAGAGCATACTCTGTTTTTGCAGAGGATCTAAGTTCCCAGCACCCTTATTATACAGCTCACGCCTGCTTTCAACTCCAGCTCTAGGGTCGAACTCCAAAGACACCAGCACTCACATGTGCATGCATACACATAGACACACATGAGTACGCATAGTAAAATTAACAATCTTTTTTTTTTCTTCCGGAGCTGAGGACCGAATTTTAAGACTTTTAAAAATCCCTCTAGAGCAGTGGTTCTCAGCCTTCCTAATGCCGCGACACTGTCATACAGTTCCTCATGTTGTGGTGACCCCCAAGCATAAAATTATTTTGCAGCTACTTTATAACTGTAATTTTGTTACTGTTGTGAATCATAATGGAGATATCCAATATGCAGATGGTCTTTGGCGACTCCTGTGAAAGGACCATTTGACCCCTCAAAGGAGTCTTGACCCCAAACAACAGTTGAGGAGCCTGCTCTAACGCCATCTCATTCCAGATCTTCCCTCTTGGTTTCTATGTCAGCTCTGCTTTCCACCGTTGGCAGAGGTCCAGGTGCCAACCGTCACTACTGACTATTCGCTGTTCTTTCTTTTTCATACATTTACTTCTTTATGTATTTACCTACTTATTTGTTTATTTTACATCCCAGCTGCAAGTTCCCCTCCCTCCTCTCTTCCCAGTCTCCCCCCCACAAACACACACACTCCCTCTGTCCTACCACTGACTGTTTTCAGTAAATGTCCTGGAGATAAGTCTTTCCCCAGCTCCCACGCTTCGAATTAGGTCAAAGGAAGACGAGTCCAACAGTGTTGAACCAAGCTTTTGTGGAGAGCTCCTAGACACGTCAGTTGAGGCTAATTCTTTGTAAGTGACATCTTTTCCGGAGCCAGTCTGTTCTGTCAGTGGCTTTTAGACTTCGGTTTTTTTTTCCCCTACTGTTCTGATTGCATGGCTGACGTTTCTGTGCTCCTGAGCTGCGAAAGATGACCTTGAGTAGAGCTGTGCAGTGAGATTCACTGTTGTTGTTGTTTTTTTCTTGAATGAATGAATAAACCTCAATTTTGGACCAAGTCTTAGTTTTTCCAGATTCTTTAAAAAAAAACAAACAAACAATGTTTCTGATTTTTTTCCAGCTTCTTGGTCCACATTTTAAATAAGTTTCTCCAGTCCATTTCAGTGTCTGAAGTAATAAATGTGATCATGCTTATATATGATACCGGGTGTTTTCTTGATTGTCGAACCTGCCATGTGTGGCTACCTGACCAATCTCGTAACTTAATCCCCAAATCACATTACTCCCCTGAACTAATCCCTCTATAGCTGCAGTTCATCATGATGTCCTAGGAGCCAGAGAGACAGAGGTGACTGAAATAACACTAAGGTTAACTGAGGCTTCTAATATGCTTCCCAAAATCTAGGAAAATGCTTTTCTCCTAAGTTAAATGCTGAGTGCTAGATGGATGGGTTTAGACACAACAGTGCCGATGTACCAGTTTTCAAAATCTTGAGAATTATTCATTTTTGTTTGATTTCAACAATTTTTTTGATTTCACATTATTCTGGTTTCCCATATACTGCATAGTCCTGTTTGCTCTAAGTAATTTTGAGGAACTACAGCTTACTTGAAGCCTCCAGATGAAACCTGACCTCCTCAGACTTGAAAACTGTTGAGTTCGTAGTAGTGGCCTATGCCCTTACCAGTGAATGCTTGTTTGTGTAAAACCTGGTCAACTAAAGGATTTATAAAATATGTGATAAAAAACATAAAAAACACATCAAATGAATAAATAAGGTGATGGTAAGAGCCTGGGAAGAGTGAAGCCATCTTGGGAGGTCTATTAAGGATATAGGTCCGTGGAAGAGGTGGGTCACTGTGTAAGGATGTAGCAGGAGAGGGCTGTGGATTCACAGTGATGGGGGCGGGTGAGGCAGGCAAGGAATGCTGGACCTTAGTGGACAGTCAGGCCCAGCAGGTAGATGAGAAATTGGAACTGGCCTCCTTTAAGAGCTGATGAGTTCTGCTTAAGATGAGTGTCCAGCTCCCTTGAATGGAGATCAAGGAGGTAGGTAAGAGTAGAGTCCACGGAATGATCGTGATGGCCTTTGTGACCAGTGAAAAGAATATTTCACTTTGAGTTCGAGATGAAGCAGCACCCTGACAGAAATAAAGTAAGGGTGGCCGTGCCTGAAGCCAAGGATTGTAGTACAAGTGAAGTCCAAGATTGCTGCTAGGGGAAATTTTCCCTTCCAAGTCAAGTCATTCGGATGACAGTGACTACTCCCACTGCCAGGAGTGCTGCACCAGTGTAAGCTGGCAGAAGTGATGTGCGGATACAGAGCACTGACGGGAAGGACCGGGAGAAAACAGGACCGATGTAAAGAACTGTATCTGGGTACTGAAGGCTCCTTGCAGCCAGAGCTTCACTGCAGCCAAAAGATCATCTTGCAGACGTATCAGGAAGGAAAAGAGCTGTTGTAGGGAGTGAGCCACGAGGAGGCTTATGTGGAATATTCCTGTTCATGTATGGGGGGAGTCTGGTTATTTTAAGGGAGGTGGTTCCAGTAACTAAAGCAGTTAAGAAATAGGGCAAAACCCTAAGTATGTGGATAATAAGGATCAGGTGCTTGAGGTGGGAGGGGAGGCAAAGTGGGGGGAGGGACCAAAAGCCACTCATAGGGGAAGGTTTTTCATTGAATTTTTGTCTGGTCTCTACATCTTTGAGCCCAATCTTGAACCAGATAGGATTAGCTGGTGTGGAAGAAGTGTTGTTCCTGGAGGAGGGCCCGTGTCCCACCCTTAGCTGGAGTCAGGCTGTCTAGTCCTCTTTCACTTCGGACTATTGCAGTAGCCAAAGAATTGAGTTGGTACTGAAGGATGTTAAGTTGATCTGAGGTTTCTCTAAGGTTACCCAAGAGCTTGTGAGACGGAGTGGTTATTGATGCAAAGAGGCCTTCAGTCTATCTGTTTTAGTTCTGAGTCCTAAAAAAGAATGCCCAGAGTGGCAGGAAGAGAATGAGATGGATGGCCCATTATCCACCTTTTCTGAGGTCACCCAAACTTATTTTAGGGACTCGGGATACAGGTCTCTTAAGTACTTCAAACTTACAGAAGGAGAGGTGTAGAAAGGGCAGCAGTTAAAGAGCCTCAGAGAAGGATCCGTCTAAGAGGCCATAGCAAAACTTAACAGATGGTAAAAATGCAGACCATAATACTGTGGTGATATTTTATTTGTGCTCCAACAAATAAAGCTTGCCTGGGAATCAGAGGAAAAAGCCAGCCACTATATTAAACACAGAGGTCAGGCAGTAGTAGCACAGACCTTTAATCCTAGCATTCAGGAGGCAGAGATTCATCCAGATCTCTGTGAGTTCAAGGCCACACTGGGAACACATGCCTTTAATCCCAGCACTAGTTAACCATAGAGGTCTGAAGGTCTGTATAGACAGACAGGAAGTGATAGAGCTGTGCAAAAAAGAGGAAGTGATGTAGCTGGGCAGAGAGAGGAAGTAAGATGGCAGGGCACAGAGTATATAGGTGTGAGTATACAGGAAGTAGCTCTCTCTGGGGCTGAGGATTTCCTGGCAGTAAGAACTGGTGGTTTGGCTTGTTCTATTCCTCTGATATCTCAGCTTTCACCCCAATATCTGGCTCCAAGTTTTTTCTATTAATAAGACCATTTGGCAATTCATGTTACATAATACAACCATGTGATGACAGTATGCATCCGTGTTACAAGAGTGAGTTGTACTGTAATATATAAAATTGAGACTATTGGGACTACCATAACCCCACTACGAGTGTAGTTAAGAAAATAGTTTGAGCAGTGTGGCCCTTATTGGAGAATAGGGAAGAAAGTCATCTTTGTCATTGGTGTTATAGGCAAAGTGGTTGACTGTTGTCATCACTGTCCATTATAAACTGTGGCATTGGTTTGGTGGAAGAGCTTGAGATATTTTTCATTGGCCAGCATGAATTCAGGATCGTCAATTAGATTTCCTCTATTACAACCTTGTGGGGAACATTAAGAGTTTAACATCATGATTAACTTGAGTTTTGTTTAGTACGGTGAACTATAATCAGCTGCCTGGAACACATACCAGGGCCCTATCGATAGGGCAACTGTCATCATCCTTCTGTTACATCAGACTCCTGCATAAGGAGCAAGCATCTGGAAGCTTTGTAAGAGAACTTAGTTAAAGTGAAAGAGAAATAGAATTTTTTATAGGATTGTCTAGAAAAGTTCCAAGGGTACAACTTGTATATCCTGAATCATTTCCTAAACCTGTGAGTTTGCTGACAGGGTATCCACCAACTTTCTTGGATCAGGGAATGTGTGGTTAGGGTGCATAATGACACATTCTATGAGTAATTGTGATAAGTGCTCTTACAGAAAGAGACGGTGTTCTATTGTTGATGAGTACAGCTTTTCGACTTGGCCTCAGTATTTAATAAGATAGGCAGGCCTGTTTTTCTCAGGTGTGCATAGATCCTGAAGTTACTGATGTAAGCTAAGGTCCTGTCCTATATCTGGTGTGTGTGTGTGTGTGTGTGTGTGTGTGTGTGTGTGTGTGTGTGTGTGGTGTCAGAAATAGGATCATTAGTGAGAACTAGTTCAAGTAACATTTCATGTGGTTAAGTGTAATGACTGAGGCCTGTCATCCTTTGAATTGTTAGAAAAACACAGTGATCATTTTAATCTTGGTTATACTTTCCTAATGGATGTTTAAGACCATATATATAGGTAGCCAAAATTTATTTTTGTTTTTACACTGATAAGGCCCATTGAGGATCCCAGCCTTGGGAGTCACTTGGGCTCATAAGGAATCTCAGATGCCTCCAGCCTTTCTTTTTACCAGCTGTCCATCTATGTGAGGATAGGGCAAAGGCTTAACTTGGCCTGGTAGTGGCTTCCTGTGAAAGCACTAAAGACATTTCTCTTGTGTGATTACTTGTCTTTATGTAGACTGAACGCTAGGTTAGAATTCATTGAGTAGAGTCCCTTGGCCTCCCTGAACAAGTGAGCAGGTGACTCTTCATAGTTTCCTAACATTTCTAGAGATGAGCACAGTCCCCTGGGACCTCATTAACCTTAGAGGGCAAAGGAGAAATATTCTCCCTTTCAGTTCCTCTGACCACATTAGAATAGCCTCCAAGTATGGTTATTAAACACACAGATCAGTACACTTGCACTTTTCACTACTGTATAATATCTGAACAGCCAAATAGTTGTAAATAAACGTTGATTTGATATTTTAGCCAGTTTTTGTATTATTGATCATAGACCTTAGAAACCTTTATGTCATACATATTATCTCTAAGTCTCATCCATCACGTACCTCAAATAACTTAGTCAGACCTTAATAACTTGCAAAAGCTTTTCATTTTTTCCCACTTGGTAAATATCCATCTACCTTAATCTTCATACATAAATCCTTCTTTACTAAAGCAACTTTCATCTTTACATCATTTGATATTTTTCTTTTTTAATACCAGCATTAACAAATGAACTTACTATCTGCTGTGAGAGTTATCTCCCTGGGGGAGGGGAGAGTAAGCAATGTCTATCCCCTCTTTATATGGTCCTAACGACAGACCAAAGTTCAATTTCATCAAAGTTTACCCTGAAGAACCCAGGAATTTCTTGGGCTTACTTACAGAGAGTTGGTAAGGCGTTATTGATGGGACTGTGGGTGGCCTTAAGTAAGTATGAGGACATTTTAAAGTCATATAGACTTTATGTAGATATACAATTGACTGGAATGGAATACTTTAATAAACTAAGATTTTGATCATTGTTGCTTGTTGAAATTATGTTCATATAACTTTTCATTTGAAAATTAACAGAGATTTTTAGTAAACATGTTGTTAGATTGGACTAATGAAGGAAAAGCCCCAAAAGTGTTGCCACCAAGACTGACCCTTTATAGGACATTTATTTTTTTCTCAGCTCCTGCTACCTCTGTTTGTACATTGGAGGCTTTTCTCACACATGATGTGTTCCTCAGATCAAGCCCCAGTACAGAAGGGCTTTCATTCTTTCTCTGCTTCTATATTGTAATTTTGCTACAGTCTTCAACCCAATGTTCATGCCACAGTATGTGCATAAGTCTATCCTTATCAGCTACTGTGTGGTGGGTATCTGTGTGATTATTAGCATTATAAACAATAGCTTTGTTCATAAGTCTCTCTGAATATTCACATATTAGGCGATTTGCTATTTACTTTTAATAAAAGGCAAGTTACATCTTTCAGTTATACTTTTCTTTAGCAACCTATGACTTTCCTCCCTTTTCTCCCTTCTTTTCCTTTCTTTCTTCTATTCTTCCTTTCTTTTGTGGAGGGATAGCTCCCACTTTGTGTAACCCAGACTGGTTTCAATTTCATAATCCTCCTGTCTCAGCTTTCTCAGTTATATGCTACTACCATCAGGTTGCAGTTTATTCAAATACTTTGATCTTAAAGGCCGCATTGAAATCCAGAAGCTGTGTCTGACACTGTAGAGAGGGCTCAGTGGTCAAGAGCACTTGCGGCTCTTCCAGAGGGACTGAGTTTCATTCCCACAACTACCTATAACTCCAACTCCAAGGGATCCCAGGCCCTCTTCCTATCTACTTGATAAACTCTCATTGCAAAAGAACATTTCCCACCTCAAAATGAAAAGAGATAATTTATCTGGAGCCAAATATAAGTGGCTATGATCTGGGAACCCCAGATTCTATGTTCTAAAGTGGAAGACGTTTTGTGAAGTTTTTATAACAGGGAAATTAAAAAATGAAGACTTAAAAAAAAGAACATGTTGGTAGACCTGATATTAATGCAAATGTTAAATAATGTTTCTATAAAGTTTTTTTTTCATTAATTGCACTGAACTGGACCTCCCACAATGTGGTAAAACCCAGTGTTGCAAGTTGGCTCCCTGAATAGTAGTAAATTCTGTTAAAAACAACAACAACAAAACTCTTACTAAAAATCAGGTTTGAATATACAGTAAAAAGAAAATATGTTGGTGGAAGCATCAGAGAGGTGGAGTACAGGCAAATGGAAGACATCTTTATTGTAAACCTAAGGCACTGTTGATGGAACACTTAGTTTTGTGGTTGCTAGAAGGTAGAGGTCTGAAGAGTTAACACATTCCAAAGAAGAAGTAGTGCTTAATTTATACACACCAAATGATTTACCTAATGTTCATGCAGCTGTTAGGTCAGGTTCAGTGGGGGCCAGTAAACATCTGTTGAGAGGACTAATGATTGCTCAAGGCAATTTGGTTCTGGCCTTGCAACTTTCCAACTGTTATCGGGAGCCCACCAGAGATGACCATTCAGACACAGTCTATAGTCAATTGAAAGTCTTTATTCCAGCCAGCTGGGACTATACTTAGGTATTCAGGGACCCAGGTATAGCCTCAAGTATCCAGAGAAAATGGTCTCTGAAAGCAAGAACTGCATCTTGCCTACAAATGCCTAGCATCTTACTCAGCAGCTACAGAGTTCTTTAAAGAAGCAAGCTATTTAACAGAAGCAAGTTAACCGGAGCATCTTGGCTTGGGTCTTAGAATACAGGTGGATAATTTTCCACAGATTCTCCATCAAGGAGATTGTATTTCAGTTAAACCTGCAATGGCCTCAGCAAGAATACAAGATGAAGAACCTCTGCACTGTCTTGCCTTATTACAACACCTCTCCACTATCAGTGAAATTCTGATCAGCCATGCAGGAGGTTCATCTTGAAGGTACAGCTTTTTTTTCTGGGAACTTTGTCCATAGCACCCCCATGCATGTAGCAGACAGCCCCTCTCTCTCTCTCCTCTCTCTCTCTCTCTCACACACACATACATATACACACACACACACACACACACACAAACACTCATACAATCACTCTCAGATACATAAACACATACATACACATAAATAAATACACAAAATAGATCCTTATAAAAATATATACATGATCCTAGGTAATCAAAACAAAGAGAATGAAAGCTATTAGGAACAAAAGACTTATTTTAAAGATGGCCACTAGAGATTTTAGCAGAGAAGTTGGCCAAGGGACTACCTAAGAGTTACTGTAAAGGTACTGTCCTGGGAGTGTGCAAGAAGTGAACGTGGCAAGCTGGAACACATGTGTTTTTAATGTGAGGGAATCTAACATCTTAATTGCTTTATTTGCTTTTCAAGGTGGTGAATCCCAAAAAGAAAGGAAAAAAGAAAAAATACACCAATTCAGGAACAGTAAGTCACATTTAATGATATTGGTTAAAGTCACGAATCAGAAAGGACTTAACAGTTTGGAGCATACTGAAATGATCTCAGAAAGAGATTTACTTCACTTAGCATCTCAAAACAAAGGCATGTGGTGGGAGCATCATCTTCCTAGGGAGGGTGGTCCTGGAGAAGAGATGATGGAGGCAGTGGCTGGGTTCCATGCTGGCTTCTGTCCAAGGAGGCAGAGGGGCTGTTCTGACTTCTCTATTCAGTGGGATTCAGTGCCAAAAGGTCAAGCTCAGAATGAATGCATTACTCAGTGACTTCTAAGCTTGACCTGGGAGATCAATACTCTCACTGATGGAATCTCAAATATCAGTTCTGGGGATGCTGGTGGAGGTCAGGACCGGGTGGCAGGGCAAAGGTAGTCAGAAAATGGAAAAAACAAAGAGCACCCTATTTTCAGATTTAAAAAAACAAAAACAAAAACAAAATTTTTTTCCTAAAATTAACTTTACTTAGAAGAAACAAAGCCTTAAATTGTCTTCATTTTCTTTTAAAGTTTTGTATTAATCATAACGAATCAAATACTAGACAGCCTTATTAGAGCACAGTAGCAGAAATGGCCATTGCTTGCACAGCTCAGCTTGGTGAGTCCACATGTAGCTGTAACAGCATTGTGTCCCTGCAGGTGACTTCCCTGCTATTCTTCACAGTCAGAGAGAGGAATTAGATAATTAATGCTGCCTTTCATCCCTTTCCTTCTGATCACCTCAAATGCATGTCCCAGCAGTTTTAATAAATAATAATGTCTTTAGTTATTTTTTAAATGTTAGGGAATATTATATTCTCTTTAGTAGAAAACTGTCCATGTCCAATCCATGTTGGGACTACAGTCAATACTAGCAAGTAATTCATATTCTCTCTCTCTCTCTCTCTCTCTCTCTCTCTCTCTCTCTCTCTCTCTCTCTAGGTAACTTTACTGTCTTTCTTGGTGGAAACAGAAGTCTCCTTCTTAGACTATATTAAAGGAGGGTAAGTCATCTTCTAAAACTTGCACAGTATTTTTTTGTGTATAGTTTGTTTCCATGACCACAGAAGCAACTGATTGTTCTATATACATATGTATGTACATATAATAGGTATGCATATATAATCAATTTTAGCATGTGTACTGGGGCAGTACATACATATCACAGACAGAGCCTGGGTGGATGAACTCAGGGGATACTTTGCAAGAATTGGTCCTTTCCTTTCCCACTGTGGGCTCCAGGGAAGGAATTCAAGTCCTTAGGCTTAGCAGCAGGCACATTTACCCACTAAGCCATCATTCTGGGCTCCACTTGTGAATATTTTGATGTCACCTTTATTTCAGACCTTCACAGAAACACAAGCTGCACATGCCATTGCGTTTTGTCCTGGCTGGGGCTCCTATTGCTGTGACAAAACACCATGACCAAAAGCAACTTGTAGGGGACAGAGTTCCCAAAGGAAATTGGGTAGGGACCTTAACCTGGAGGCAGGAGCTGATACAGAGGCTACAGAGGGGTACTGCTTACTGGCTTGCTCTTCATAGCTTGCTCAGCCTGCTTTCTTATAGAACCCAGGACCAGCCCAGCGATGGCACCATCTACCATGGGCTGAGACATCCCTTATCAATTACTAAGAAAATGTCCTACAATCCTGCCTACAGCATGGTATGATGGAGGCATTTTATCATTTGAGGTTCCCTCCATAAAACTACCAAGGACAGTTATGTGGATATCATTCTATATAAATAAAACACTGATGGCCAGTGACCAGGCAGGAAGTAGGCGGTCAGGCAGGAAGTAGGTGGGACAAGGAGAGAGGAGAATTCTGGGAAGCGGAAGACTGAGGAGAGAGACACTGCAGCCACCACCAGGACAAGCAGCATGTAAAGACTCTGGTAAGCCACCAGCCATGTGGCAAGGTATAGATTTATAGAAATGGGTTAATTTAAGATAAAAGAACAGTTAGCAAGAAGCCTGCCACAGCCATACAGTTTGTAAGTGATATAAGCGTCTGAGTGATTATTTTATACGTGGATTGTGGGACTGCGGGGCTTGGGGAACCTGGAGAGAAGCCCTCCAGTAACACAGTTACTTCAATTAAATGAATATAAAACTGTGGTGAACAGCACTGACCACACTTCAACAAGAATGCCTTTAAGTTCACTGCATAGAGAAGACGCTGCAGGATCACATGGAATATGTTCTTACCATTCATTCTGTATTGATTATATTGCTAGAAAGATGTCCTGGTTCATACTCCTAACATCTGTGCATGAATGTTTGCCAAATTCTAACTCTTACTCAAGACTGTCCCTTCTTTTAGTTTTGCAAATTTACTAATTAAATAGGTCACTGTATTTTAAATTTTATTTTTATTTAATTTATTCCTTGAGAATTCCATACATGTATACAATGAAATAAGATCATATCTAATTCCAGCCTCCCCCTCCCCACCAAAACTTCCCCAGATCCCCTGTTCAACACGTCACCTCCCTACATCGTGCCCTCTTCTTTTTTAAAAAGAAATATAATAACCTCAGAAGTGCAGTTAGTGCTGTATGTATGTGGGGGTCATCACTAGCACATGGACAGCCTACTGGTAGTCACATCCCCAAAGATAAGTGAGTCTCCTTCCCCCAGCACCAATCATCTGTCCTTTTAGTCAGTCCCAGGTCTCTGCAAAAGCCTTTCTTGAGAGGCATTGAAAAAAGAAGGCTTGTAGGCTCCTGCATCTTCCTCCCACTCTTCCTCTAGGTCCATTGAAGGGTTGGGGATTTTCACTGAAGACAGCCTTCGAGGGTAGCGTGGAGCGCAGACCTCACAGCAATGCTTTGCTACCCTTCGCAGGACCTTCTGCCCTGGTTTAAAACCTCTTGCACACACATCAGAAGAGTTCCTTCTAGAGTTAGCCCATGTGGCCTGGCCTTTTATTTGCAGGGTGACACTAGAAACAGTAAAATAAACCAACACTCCAGGCTACGATCAGATTCTAAACCCAGTGAGCTTACCATTGGCCGAATTATAAACCCTTGCATCCACCTTTACTCTCTGTGTCTTATACCATCACCAAAATAATTAAAGAAAAGGAAATAAAGAAGAAGAAGATAAAAAGAAGATGTAGCAGGGTTGTATGCAGAGTTTCTAGGATAGTTTAAAAAAATGGGCCAAGGAGATTTAAGCATGCTTTTTAAAATCTCAGAGCAATATAAAACCTGATTATGTACTGACCGACTACTGATGCTTCATGAAGTACAATTCATAATACAGCCAGAGCATGAAAATTTAAATGTCAGAGACTGTGTTCCTTACCAATATCACCTGTGGTTGGAGGAAGAGAGAAATGCTCTCATTTGGTATTTCTCCAGTATTTTGGAGTGAAATGCACTTCAGACTGTATATTATCTTTGTTCACATTAAAACTCCCAGAAAGTTTGTTTTATAGATACTTGATATTGAAGTCTGTATATTCTTAAAGGTAATAAAAGTTAAAAAAAATTAAAGTATAATTTTTTTTTGCCTCTACCAGAAATCACTGTTCCTGGACTTTTATTCTGATGTTGTTTGGAGGATGAAATACTGAGATCAGGAGCATACACTGCTAATTTTCTTCCTGTCATGATAGGAGGAGTGGAAGAGAGTGGCATTGGAAAGATACTATGTGAATAAATTCTGGGACATAATTTGAATATTTCAGCAGAGTTAAGAGAGGGTTGCTGAGGCTTACAGCAGTGCGTAATTATGGCCATGAGTCTCAACTTAACCGCATGTTTCAAACAGTAGGCCGGCCTGCCTCTTCCCACCAGAACCTGTTTCTGTTTCTAATAAGTAGGAATAAAAATAATGATGCCTGACTCAAAGTAACTGTGGGACTGGATTTTGTATAGTTCCAACCCTCAGTAAATACTAGCCAGTGTTTCCTGAAACCTTCAATGGATTTAAAATATCAATGTGCTTTATCACATTTGCTTTCCATAATGTTAGTGGTGGTAATTTTCAGTTCTCAAAGACAGGGAGAGAAAAGATAAATTTATATGAACAAAGTCAGTGAGGTTTATCTTTTAGTTAAGCTCCTCTGGAAAGTAAATACTGTTTTCAGACAATACTGTTCATCCCACCCACATCTTGATTCTGACCCTAAACCTTGTAAAGATTATAGCTAAATAGATTATAGATAAAAAGATTATAGATAACTCTCTCCCAGTTACAAGTAATAAAAGCCTTTATGGGAGAAGAGAGAAGACAGGGCTACCCATGTATCATCAGCTCATTTTAAAGGCCAGTGTGAATGCCTTGATTTTGCTTATTTGAAAGGCTAGCTAACTATCAGAGAATTTACAAATCAGCCGCATGGTAGTTTTCCTTAAAAACACTTAGAGCTGTTTCAAAAATGCAAAATGCTCACCTGGTTTTATAAAATGTATGGCACTACTTTGAATGTTGCCTCAGGGAGCGTGCTTTGCCAGAGCAGGCAACACTATAAAGTTTTTTCTAATCTGATTTCTTGTTTGAATATGCATGCCTAGAACTTTTTTTAAAAAAATAGGGTTCCTTGTAGGGGCATCTAAGAGCTTTGTACTCATCAAAGCAGTAGAATGCTAAACACTGCGGCTCTGAATGGAGATAAATCTAATAGAAGCTAGCCTTTCTTCTGTAAACAAACAGGGGATGCTTTCCTGTCTCATCTAAACCAACACATAGGAAAGAGACCTTTACACATAAAAACTTGTTTTAGTTAATGCTTGATTCTAAATGTGTTTGTTTGTTTATTGTTTGGGACAGAGTTTCTCTGTGAAGCCATCCTGACTGTCCTGGAACTCACTCTATAGAACAGGCTGGCCTCAAACTCACAGAGATCCACTTGCCTCTGCCTCCCAAGTGCTAGGATTAAAGGTGTAAGTCACCCACCACCACCTGACTAAATTTGTATATTTAAAGGGAAAAGTTGGGAGGAGGGTCAAGCAAATGATATATGCATGAAAATCCGATATGGAAACCCATTTCTTTGCATGCCAATTAGAAACGAAAGTAAAATACTTGAAGTTAACAAAGTAAATAGGCTTGGAAGTCAAGAGATGTCTAGCCTCGCGCCGAGCAGAGGAAGGGAGGGGTGGATCCAGCAGAGGGCTGTCAAAGCACTGTAAACCTTCTCCTGCTAATTGGGGGGTCAATCATCTCTCTAAAGGGGAATTCTCTTTGAAGTATGTGAGCTTCTGTAATCATTTATTTGAGAGAACAGCTGTGGAAAGCATGCTTCTATCTCTAAAGGACTTGCACTCTGGAGAGCAATTAGAAGTTGGGGAGGGAAAACCGAGAGGAAACAAGGGCTAATCCAGGGTGGGTGGAAAATCTGTCCTTGCTAGTGCTTCTGCAGATGCCACCACACAGACTGTGTATCGGGAGGTCACAGGGATGTTGCTGTTTTGAAGTTCTCCGCAGCAGTTCATCCCGTGATGAATGCAGTGGTTCTAATTCATTGCTTGACCCTGAACACTAGCCAACAAGTATGGAGAGGATTAAAGAAAAACACATCTTAAGGCAGTATAAAGAGAACTGTCTCTCCTGAGAGGAAAGGGTTAGTTAGCATGAACCTGGAAAAGCCTGGCCTTCTCAGGAGTGTGTTCTGCAGCTTGTAGATCTGCTGATTTATCACATACAGGTACTCAGTATTCTGTTTCCTTTAAAGCAGTGGTTCTCCACCTCCCTAATGTTTCAACCCCTTATTACAGTTCTTCATGTTGTGGTGATCCCTCCAACCATAAA
Organism: Peromyscus leucopus; assembly: GCF_004664715.2. Taxonomy (NCBI): domain Eukaryota; kingdom Metazoa; phylum Chordata; class Mammalia; order Rodentia; family Cricetidae; genus Peromyscus; species Peromyscus leucopus. Next base: position 13,900,747 of record NC_051080.1, read on the forward strand.
ATGATTTCATTGCTGCTTCATAATTGTAATTTTGCTACTGTTTGAATCATAATATAAATATCTGCTATGCATGATATTTGACATTTGACCCATGAAGGGGCCACACAGGTTGAGAACTGCTGCTTTTAAAAGACTGGCACCTATTTATTATATGAGAAAATTGTGCCATGGGAAGTTGGTAGTTTGGGCAAGGATTTGTGCACACAACCCCTAGCTTGCTATGATTCAGGGATTCAGGCTCTGCTCTGTGATAGACAACCCAATGTTTTTATACTAGGCAAAATTTTCTTTCCATCACCTACTTCATCTTAAATGGAATTTTTTGAGCAGTGCTTGTGTTATAGACCAGGGGTTCATTTTTATTTGTTTGTTTTGATATTAGTTATGGGATTTTTTTTTAGCTATCAGTTAAAGAGAAGGTGAGGTAATGTCTTGTGAAATTATACTTTGTGGCCCCTGTATTGTGTTTAAAACACTGAACTCTACGATGTAGCCCTGACACTTAAAGTTCCTATATAACATCATGAAAGAGGGACCAGAAAGACTATAAGAGCCAGAGGACCAGGAAGTCTGCTCTCTCCTACAAATAACTGGGGAGCTATACCAATGATGTCATAACAATATGGCTCCTTAAACAAGACCTGAATAATGATAGTATCAGTAGAGAATCTAACACAGGAGGGGGAAATATCATGGGGTCTCCCACGCCTATAAAAAGAACTACAAGTATCTAATCACTGCTGAGAGAGGGGGAATTGACAGGTTGTATTTAGGTATTTATACACATATACATGTCACAACAATAATAAAAAGGAGGCTATTGATTTGATAGGGAGTGAGAGGGGACATGGCAGGGACTGGAAGGGGGACAGGGAAGGAGGAAATTAATGTAATTACATTTTAATTAAAGCAATTTTAATTTAAAAAACAGTGAGCTCAATCCACAAAGTCCCGAAAAACCAGAACAGCTGTTAGTTTATGAAACTGCATCTTTGTGGGCAGAGAATGACATCATCCCTCACTGACAATTCCCTTTCCATTTGAGGGAGGCAGCACCTAGATGTGTTACAGACCATTTTTGGTGCTGTCTTGGGTTGAGCAGGTTCAGACCCTCATAGCTGGAGTGAAGGAAAGGAAATCTAGCAGGGGAGGTCAAATTTTGAGGGTCAACCTCTAAATCTCTGGTAGGACCAGAAACTTGGTCAGCACAGCACACTCCAGTGTTCACAGAAGTGTGTTAGATCAATCCAGATCCTGAAAACCAGCATCAGTGACAGGGATATTAATGATTGAAATACTTAATAAATTCCTTTCAACGGTGGGTACAAGGGAGGTACTATGCTCTTATGAAGAGAGTGTCCAGAAGTAAAGTAGCCTTCCCAAGTTACATTCGAATCTGCATTTGTATGAAAACCTGATCTCTATGGGCCAATCATGACTAGTACATGGGAAGCAGGAGTTCTCAATTTTATTTTATGTGTATGAATGAGTGTTCTGCCTGCATGCATGTCTGCACCTCACTTGTATTCCTGGTGCCCACAGAAAACAGAAGAGGGCATGAAGCACTGTTTGAATCAGGCAGTGTTCTGTTTGTCAGTTAATAATTGATTACTTTAAAGAAAAAGGAAGCGCTGAGGCAGAAAAGGCTTCAGGGGTTAGCTCATATTGAAATGGTATCAAGGAGGACTAGTCTGGGTACCAGTGCTCACAGCAATAAATCAGAGAGTCAGAGCAGACAACCAAACCACAATGTAAACTAGATTGCATATTAGTTACATCAGGGCAGAAGCATGGTCCTGATAACTCCACGCCTAGAGAGGGCTGCTGGAGGTGGGTGGTTCTGGATCCCACCAGCTACAGAATGTGAATCTGTGTTTAACAAAATTAAACAGGGATGGGAGGCTCCACCTTCAGGATTCCTTATGTTTAGTTTGTGCAACTGGACAGGATTTGAATTGGGGAATAAATGAAAACAGTCCTGAACATGCCCATATTCCCTCCTGATAGCTAGCTCACAGTAACAACTACAGAAATCGGAGAGGCCAGGTCATGTGCATAGCTCTCTTTTGATAGCTCTGCTGATAACCCCTGCCACCCATCATGCTGGAGGATTTTTCAGACATTCTCAGCTTCAGGAAGGTGGCGAAATAAAATAGGGACACTTGTTAAATGCATGCCCTCACCGAGCTGCAGCACAAACGATGTTAATACGAATGGGCACACTTTGCCAGGCGAGCTTGCTTCATGTTCCAGAACAGCACCACCGACGAGGTCTCCTGACATTCTGCTTTCTCTTGTCTGTTTCTTAAGCAATTTCTTATATTGTATGTATTTATATGGGATATGTTTTATGCATACAGTACTTCCCTTGTCTCTTTCTGTTCCTGAGCTACTGTGACCCTGCCCTCTAAAAATATTGAAATTTGGCCAAGGTCACAAGCAAGTTGCCGAGACTCAAATCCAGTTCTTTCAGACTCAGCCCTACTCTTTCTGTGCCGCTGCCTAATCACCCTGCATTACAGTCCAGTCCGCGACCACGACATAGACATCAGTGGGGTGGGAGTGGTTCTTCTTTTTAGCCCCTCAAAGGGAGAGAGTTATCCGGAATGTTCTTCCAACTGTCATACTGTATTGCTTCTCTAAAACTTGTACTCATTTTGATTCATGCTGATCAGAATGAAGCTCCCTGTGAGCCTGGATTCCTAGCCTCAAAACCCAATTTCTACTCCGAGGAAAATGTTACTGAGTGGCTAATAAAAGGAATCTACATTGACTTTGTTACATATAAATACAAGAAGTTGATTCTTCTTTAGGGAGGGGTGTACATTCGAGTTAATCCCAGGATTGCATGTGGGATTTTTGAGGCTGAATCTGAAAAGGAAATGCTTGTTAGTGGAGTGTGATGGGTTTGATGATTTAGTTCTAGAGTTGTAGCAGGGTCCTTTGCTGTTGTTCCCTTTGGGGCCATGGGCCAAGTAGGCGCAGAGTCAAACCACACAGACTCTGGGAGAATGTCCAAACAACAGCAAGCTTAGTTTATTCAGGAAGAGGCAAGCCTTATGTACCCTCTACCCAACCCTGGGGGGGGGGGTGTCTGATGAATATGCATCTGCTGGTGTGACATGGCTGCCTCTCATTGGTCCAGGTCATCTCCAGATCATGTTTCAGCTGCTGTTGCTAAGACCCTCAGGCAGACTTAAGCTGGCTCTCAGAAAGTATCTTTTTTACTTGGCTGGGCCTCAAGCCTGCTAGGGATGAGTCATCCCACATATCCACCCCTTTTATTATTTTATAAGACATGCTCAGTGGGAGCTAGGGTGCATTACCCTAACCCTGTTGACCCCACCTCAGGAGAGCTCAGCATAATGGATTGTGCCTGTCTTATATTGGCTTGCCAAACAAGCTCCTATCCGTCATTGACTACCAGCCAGCCCTGGAAGAGCATCCATCCTGGAGAACTTTCCGGGTGTTGGGCTTTAGGCAGTAGCCTTCTGTATCTCAGTGAGCCATATGTGCATTATCTCTCTAGGAGGACTCTGATCTAGGTGTCTGAGAGCCAATAAGACCTGTAGGGTCGCCTTTGTGGCCACCTTCTATGGTGAACCCTTCTGAAGCTTCTTCTTTGTCCAAAGTCTCTTGGTCTGTTTCCGGACACACATCTCTGGAGGGTATCCATATCAGTGTGGTGGTATTCTGGGGGAAAATGCAAGCATACCCTCTACCCTGGGGTTAATAGGGGAACAGAGTGTTGCTACTGTATATTAAAATGAGCCCGAGCCTCGGCCTGGTCATCACAGGCAGTTCGCCAATTAAGGAAGACCGCAGGCTCTAAAACACAGCCTTCATCAAATGGTGCCAGTCATAATAAATCTGTAAATGCATGGCCCATTGCCATAGGACTTGCTCAAAATACGTCAAGTCAGGACCTGATTCATTAGCAGCCTTACGGACCAAAGACAGGTCTGCAAGAGTGGCAGGTATTCATGGCTGGTTGGCCGCATTGGGGCCCACATTAACTGGAAATGACATGGTGGGCATGTGCGGCACCGTAGGTGGAATAGGCTGGAAGATATGGGGAGCAGCTGTCTTGGCAAGCAGACATCCATTCAAATCACTCTGTGGATACTGCAGTGGCGGGGTAGCCACTGGAGGCATGGGGGGAACAGAGAGAGGGGATGCCGGTGTAGGCTTAGAAGCTGCTGCAATCATTTCCTCTCTCTTTCCATCCCTTTCCTTCACTTTACGCCTATTCTCATCCATCTCCTTGCCAGCAGAGGCAGGGGAAATAACAGTCATGGATGGAATGAAGGCGATAAGTTGGTGTTACACTGTTTCTGACAGTGCTTATTGTGGGCCTGAGGAGAGGATGACTTTAGGCCAGCAATTATAGTCAACAAAACGGGCGTAAAAAACAATTGGAGAGTTACTCCTGGGGCCACTTGCCTTTTTCTGGCCCAAAACAGAACTCTCATCCAAAGATCAGGTTTCCACATGTTCTCTGGAGAACAACACACATTCTTAACTGTTGAGCCATCTCTTCAGGCATACAACCCACAAGCACATGCATGCATTCACATGCACACACACACGCACATGCACACACACACACATATACATAACTAAAAATAGTCAGACTGTGGCTGTGTTGCCTGAGGGTCCAGCCCTCATAAGGAAAGCTAGGCAATCCTGAACAAAAGTATGTGCCACCCTACCACACAGACAAACTCACCAACAAGACAAACAAAAAGAAGAAAGTGGGGGTCCCAGCATTTACCCGCTGAAGGGACCGAATTTACAGAACCAACGTGGAGGGGCCTACTCACCGAAATATACCACTCAAGGGGGCTTCTCAGAGCCAACCTAGAGGGGCCTACTCACTGAAACGTACCGCTCAAGGGGGCTTCTCAACCAGTGCCGCACATGAGTAAAGGGAGACAAACAGACCCTGTTCCAGTACCAAATGTCCTGGGTTTTGGCACCAGATGTAGCAGGGTCCTTTGCTATTGTTCCCTTTGGGGGTGGGGGCCAAGTAGGCGCAGAGTCAAACCACACAGACTCTGGGAGAACGTCAAAACAACAAGCTCAGTTTATTCGTGAAGAGGCAGGCCTTAAATACCCTCTACCCCACCGTGGGGGAGGTCTGATGAATATGCATCTACTGGTGTGACATGGCTGCCTCACATTGGTCCAGGTCATCTCCAGATCACGTTTCAGCTGCTGTTGCTAAGACCATCAGGCAGACCCAGGCTGGCTCTCAGAAAGTATCTTTATTACTTGGCTGGTCCTCAAGCCTGCTAGGGATGAGTCATCCCTTGTAGAGTCAGGCACCATTCATATCTAAGTCTCATCCTGGCCAGGATGGACATCAAGGTAGGCACCACTGTCATCATGGTCATCACTGGTGTCAGAAAGTTTCAGACTTTGTTCAGTTTGTCAAGGGTATCTTTTTTTTTTTTTTACATGAAATAGTTTAACTTTAAAGTATGTTAAACGTGTCCTTAAAGTAGACACTTATTTTCCTTTAATGAAGTGTTGTTTAAATAATAACACAAGAAGGGGAGATTTGCAGGTGGGCTTACATTGTCACTGAAGTAATGGCCCTGCCATTTATTATGGCTTTTGTCTTTGGAAAGATAGGAAGGGTATCATAACTATAAATGTCATGAGTGTCCCCCAAAGTGAAATGCAAATGCTTAGTTTGTAATAGAACAAAAGAATTGCAGGAGGAGCAAGGAAGGAAGGAGGGAGGGAGGAAGAGAGGGATAGAGGAAGGAAGGAAGGAAGGAAGGAAGGAAGGAAGGAAGGAAGGAAGGAAGGAAGGAAGGGGAAGGGAAGAGAAGAGAGGGAGGGAGGGAGGGAGGGAAGGAAGGAGGGAGTAAGGGAAGGAAAGAAAAAAGCTAACTCATTTAAAAGAGAAACTAAGCAAGCAAAGCAAATTTGTGTATTGACTAACTGCTGAAAATTAGAATATATACTCATATCTTATCACTATATCTATCAATAACAGGTAAATAGGTGGAGGTTACCATGCCAGCCTGATGCAGACTGTCACTTGAACTATGTCAGTTCTCAAAAACAGAGAGGAGGGTTCTATCTTCAGGACTTTTGAAAGGCAGTTTAAGGACTGATGTTGTAGAGGCGTGTGACCGTTTCACTGGTGGTCTCAAAGGCAGCAGTTAACTATGAGTGCTGGACTTGAACTCACAATTGCTTGTGTACTCTTTGCTCAGCCACTTGCATGGCTCCTGAGCTCAAAACCGAGCTAATCTTGTTCAAATGACTGTTTGTTTTACACTATCATGACACAAAGACATTCTAAACGTACTCTTACCTAGTAAATCTGCCTATTTTAAGGCTGTCTAATAGATGTTATATTTGTTCACATTTAACACTTAAGAAAATTTGTGAGACCGAAAATGGACAGTAACCTCCTGGGTGTGCAGCTGCTTACTTGGTGACCCCTTTTTCTTGTGCTCTAGAACTCAGATCAACTTCACTGTGGCCATTGACTTCACAGCGTCCAACGGTGAGTGCTTCCACTGTTCCCCAGTGAGAACTGCTGCCAATGAAGTGACAAATTTGCCTTTTCATCAAATGTCCTAAAATTTTGTCTTTATTTTAACATTACATAGCAGTTTAGATATACAAAAATGTAGAACTATAGCAAAAATCTACGACAGATTAACCACATGCTGAAACATTTTACTATTTCATATTTCTTTCCAATGATTACTGATTTTAGATGTAGTTAAATCCATTATGTATCTAAGCCATTTCTGAAGTGTGTCTAATTAGAGACCCCATTCTTCAAGCACCTCTGTGTGAACTTACTCCTGAAAATGGGATGCCATCATAATTTTACTCACTTACTAATATCAGGACACCTGATTCATTAGATAGGATTGATGTATGATGTTTTTGTATGGGCATTAATGATTCATGTAAAAATATTGTAAGGAGGAAAAATAATGGAAATTTAATCTTATTCTGAGCCAAGTTTATTTTGAATGGAATGACCACATTATATCCTAAAAACATGAGCCTTGCTTTATCTTTTTTCAGTTTTTATTCTGTTTATTGCTATTTGTGCATGTGTATGGTGTGCATGTGTATGGTGTGCATGTATGAGTGTGAGTAGGCATTCGTCACAGCCCATGTATGGAGGTCAGTTGACAACTTTCAGAGGTCGGTTCTGTCATTCTGCTGAGGATTCTGAGCTTATGCACTAAGTACTTCTAACCACTGAGTCATTCTTCAAACCGTTGTTATTTACTTTTGCCCAAAGTTGCCACGAGTTTATATTTACCCACAGGTAATTCCCAAACTGCAATAACTCCCAAACTACTTAGAAAGATTCAACTTTGCAAGGCAAGAGGGCAGAACAGCCTCGTTAGAAGCCATGCTCAGAACTTTCCATTTAATCTTCCTCCTGAACTCGTGGTACTGTGTGATATTCTCTCCTGATATCAAAGAGCTGCAGCAGCAGCAAGCCACAGCTCCCAAGTTATACAATAACAAGGAAAATTGAGGCTGCTCCATGGGTTCTGGAGTTGCTGAGATCTGTTACAAAGTTAGAGTGTTAAGTGCACTTTTAATTGACAGTACCTTCTGCCGTCCCTGTGTTTACGAGGATGATGCCTGTCTTAGGGTTACTGTTGCTATGACGAAACACCATGACCAAAGCAAACTGGAGAGGAAAGGGTTTATTTAACTTATACTTCCACATCACAGTTCATCATCAAAGGAAGTTAGGACAGGAATTCAAGCAGGGCAGGAAGCTGGAAGCAGGAGCTGATGCAGAGGCCATGGAAAAGTGCTACTTACTGACTTTCTCTTTGTGGCTTGCTCAGCCTCCTTTCTTATAGAACCCAGAACAACCAGCTGAGGGATGGCACCACCCACAATGGGCTGGGGCCTCCCACATCAGTCACTAATTAATAAAATGCCCTATAGATTTTCCTATAGCCTGACCTTATGGAGGCATTTTCTTAATTGTGGCTCCCTGTTTTCAGATGGCTGTAACTTGTGTCAAGATGACATAAAAGAAGCCAGCACAATGCCCCAGTGCATGTTGAGGAGCCTCTGCAGATTACTCATTGTGTCTACAACTCTCATTATCTCTTTGCATTTCTCTTACACTGACCCACATTCCCCAAATCACGGTCCAAAAAGCACTTAAATCCAAACTTCTTCTTGTACAATTGAGCAAACCTAGTTCTATAAAACTTTTCACTAATAATATGTTGGCTTATTCCTAGAAGAGCTAGAAGCACAGTTAATGAGACCCAATTCTACCAGCTCACTTTTTTTCTGTGAGTTAAATTATATGTGTTAGCATTATGCCTTCAGACAGTAATCTTGATTCATGTCTATCAAATATGGCCCATAATAAGTAACTCAGCTTATATCCAACTGGTTGAAATAACTATTCATTGTTCTATTGATAAATTTTAGGCCAACTAAGAGAATTAACTGTCTATTCAGTAGAAAAACAGAAGCAACTGAAACTCATTTAAGATACTGACAATCTGAACAATGTGTAACAAGAAACTGAATTAGCAATGAAGAAAACTACCATCAAAGTTTATCTACTGGACCTTAGTTCCAGGAGACTTCATTGATGAAGTCTACCAAATATTTAAATTGCCAGCCTTGCACAAACTGCCCCAAATAACAAAGAGAAAAGAGCATCTCCTGGTTCTTTCTGTGAGGCCATTAATACTTTGATGCGAAAATGAGACCAAGACATCATAAGAAAAAACTTAGAAGTCACCTTTCATGTACATGTATATATAAAAATATTCAGTAAAATATTCAAAACCAATAGCATATAATGGCATATCATCTGCTCATTAATTTTCTAATTTTCTGCTGTTTATATGACTATGTTATAGTACTTGATTTTTGAATATTAAAATTTTGAAAATGAATAATATCCCACATGATGCTGAGAAATCATTTGGCAAAGTTCTACATGTATTTGTGCTGTACATTTTCAAACCTTGTAGAGGGAAACTATAGAAAAAAAAACCTACTCAACATCATGCTTAAGTATGAAAGGCTGGATGACTTCTGAGATGGGAAACAAGACAAGAATGCTTTGATCATTTCTAGTCAACATTGTACTAGATGTTGTTGCCATGGAAGTTAGAGAAAAAATATTGATATTGTAAATAAATAAGAGTGAAATGAAACTACTTTTGAAGATATCCTGTAGTATGCAAAATCCTGAGAAATCTACTAAAAATGTGTTACAGTTAATCATGAGTTGATCAAGACTACAGGAAGGAAGATAAATATATACATCAATTCTTTTCTATATTTTTGCAAGGAAAAGTATTCATAATGAAAATAAGATAATTGCATCTATAATAATGTTTTTTTTAAAAAATGAAAAAATTGGGAATGCATTTAACACAAAATATATAAATTTTACAAACTGAAGACTCTATTCTGAGAAGAATGCCAAGAAAAATTACATAATAAAATTTACAAATTTTGTTTTGGATTATAAGAGCAAACATTGTTAAGACAGCCATCTTCTTCCAAGTGATTGACAGAGTTGATACAATATCAAAATTTGAAAGGTTTCATTTTAGAAAAGGAAAAATTCATGTATAATTTTGTGTGGTATTGCAAAGGGTCAAGAAATGCTAAAGCAAATGAGAAAGAAAGATACTAAACACAATTTGATGGGGTAAAATATTCTTTTTAGTATGAGTGCTGGGTCAAGTTGTTAGCCACATGCAAAAGGATAAAATTAAGACTCTTAAGTCATGTACAAAACTCCACTAAAACAGAAGTGCTTCAAATGTTAAACTGTAAAATGCTCAGAAAAAAAAACAACAACGACAACAACAGAATAAACTTTGATGGCTGTGGATGTGGCACCTGATTCATAAATGTGATATCAAGGGCATGGGCAATGAAAAGAAAATAAAGTGAATGCTATCAAAATTATATTTCATGTTTCAAATGAATCTATCAAAACAGAAGACAAATCCTAAATGTAGCAAATATGTCCAAAGCCTACAGGCTATAAGACACTTGTGTCTAGGATACAGAAAGAACTCTAACTACTCCATGAAAAATATTCAAAATTTAAAAATAGGCAAATGGATTCAGGAAGATGGCTCAGTAGATGAAAATGCTTACTGCCAGGCTTGATGATTTGAGTCCAATCCTCTGGACCTTCATGATAGAAGGAGAGAAGCGACTCCCGTATGTTGTTCTCTAACCACTCCCTCCCTCCCCACACACTATGGCACATACAAGCTCTCTCTCTCACACACACACACACAAATAAATAAATAAATAATAAAAATTTTAAATGAAATAAATTAAAAGAGTAGGCAAATGATCTGAACAGAATCTTTCTCCAAATAAAATATATGGATATAAAATAATTATAATAATGTATTCTTGATGTACTTAAGACCACAGGAATCATAAACCAGAACTATGGACAGATATCATCCCACATCCATGAACATGACTCGATAGAACCGGTCTGATCTGATGACTAGAGAAATTCAAACCTTTATAATACTGTGGATGTTGATGGTGTAGCTGCTTTTTGAAAACATTTTGGCAGTTACTCAAATTGTAGTATTCAGAGTCACCATATAAACCAGCAATTTCTCTATTAAGGTATATGTCCAAGAGAAATGAAAACATGTAGAAAGAAAATTTGTATGTGAATATTCTTAGACACATAGTAGCCAAAAGTCAAATGTTTCAGAAAGAACTTATTGAAAGGGTTGTGAGATATGAAGTCAGATGTTCAGTCTGTGATAAATTCCTTGTTATTATTATCATTGCTGCTACTAGTTAAGTTCAATGTCATGCAGCAGCTACCATTTCAATCTTCGTTGGCATTGTTGAAGGCACAAGGGAGATTCAGACAATGTCACAGACTCAAGGAGTTGGTAGCTGATTTTTTTTTAATTGCCAGTTTTATGGAACAGAACAGAAGAAACACAGGGCAGGGGGAAAAAGACAAGAAGAGCCAAAAGAAACAAGAAATGGTGTTTGCTGTGTCTGAGACATAAACTAAAGGAAGAGAGTGAATTCAGGACAAGGTGACAATTTGAGAAGTTTAGAAGGGAAAGTACCATTGGTGTAGAGTGAAGATCCAGGTCTAGACAAAGACACTGGGTAGGGAGAGGTGGAAAATGATAATTTTGAGTCTTTGAAACTCAAATAAACAAAAACTACAGTACTAATACAAATCTGTGGCCTGACTACATGTGTTTTAATACATTTTCTGTCCTTAGGAAATCCCGCCCAGCCGACTTCTCTCCACTACATGAACCCTTACCAACTGAACGCCTACGGCATGGCCCTGAAGGCTGTGGGAGAAATCGTTCAAGATTATGACAGCGATAAGATGTTCCCAGCCCTTGGTTTTGGTGCAAAGCTGCCTCCAGACGGAAGGATATCTCACGAGTTTGCTTTGGTAATGATATATGAAAATTATTTGGCAGTTTGAAAACAAGTAACATGCCAGATACTTCAGTGTTGGTTTTCCTGTGTCTATTGTACTTGTTTAGGTAGCAAGTCTTGGTGACTGTCACTCATTTCAGTTTTATAATAGTTCACTTAGGAGAATGAACTTCATATAAAAGACAGACTATCAGTAAATCTGCCTACAGAACCTCCATTTATACATAGTAGGTCTATTCTGGATATCCACCATTGCATAATAAATATCCCTATAATAAATATGTTAAACTCATAGTCTGTGGGTCATAAAGGAAATCACAAACATAACTGGATAAGCATACGTGTTTGTTTGTTTTAAATATCAGGCCTCAGCTCAGACGTTTTTAATGGTTAAAGGATAATTTGACTAAGGTGATATTTCAGAGCCTCCCTTCTGGACACCACTCCGGTTCCTCAGGTCTGGTCTGCATCATGTGTTTTGTGTAGCACGGACACTATGATCATTCCCTGTCTTGTGCTCATTTTCTGATGCCCGAGATGAGGTGACTGAAGTAGCCGAAGTTTCCTCTTATACACAGCTTATCGTTGGCTCTACCTAGTATGGTAGACTCCTGGTGTTCATATTCCCCACCCATAGCCAGTTTTCCTGGGTGTTCTGAAGTCTGAGATGGAAACTCCAGATCCATTAGATCACAGGCTTAGAAGTTCTAAAGTGTGACATTACTTTTACTAAGTGAGTTACTATGGCCAGCACAGATTTCAAGGTAGGGGAATTAATTTTGGCTTCTCGTGGAAAGGCCATCAAGGAATGTGTGGCTATCTTTAGCTGACCATCCTTCATTATGCCTGATAGAAGGAATGATTTGTTAAACTAAAGGAAATTAATTATTAATTTACTTTGAAAATGTCCCTTCTCCTTTTATGTGCTGTTACTCATCCCCCCCCCCATTCATGCCTTGTCTGCTTTTCCCTCTTTACATTTATTCCATGTAATCAAACCAAAGTTGTCATATAATGTTAGGGATGGATATAAAAAAAAGATTGCACCTAAATCAGATCCTTGAAAATCCATCTTTTTTTTTTTTTTTCATGTAGAGATTGCTATGATCTGAATGTATCTTGTCTAAAGTTCTGGTGTTGCCAGGACTAGCAGAACTAAAAGGCAGACCTACCGAGGGGTGACTAGATGTTGGTGACATGGCTCCGTGGGTCACACGCATGCCGTGCAAGCATGAGGATCAGATTTCAGATCTCCGCCATCCACATGGAAGGCTGGGTATGAGGGTGTGTGTCCATTGACATCAGTGCTGAGAAGACAAAGAGATGGGGATCCCCAAGGCTTGGTAGCAGGTCTGGCTGAATTGGTGAGCTCTAGCTTTGAGGGAGGAGGGATCTTGTTCAAATAATAAGTTAGAAAGTAACTAAGGAAGACCCCTGCCGCCAACCTCTGGCTTCACACACAGACACACATGTGCACGCATATGCACACACACGCATACACACACACACACACACACACACACACGGTGATTATGTCAGAATGAAGACATGGGAATAAAACCCTTTTAGCAGAGGAGTCACAGAGCAGTTACTCTGTCACCTAAGGAGCCAGCAGCCCTCCAGCCTGGAGCGAGCAATGGTCCTGCTCTTCGATCTTAGGCTTCCTCATCTCCAGAGCATTGAAACGTCATTTCTGTGGTTGACAAGTGACACACCCAAGCGTGCTCACGTGCAGCGTTGAGCCAAGAGATCATGTCTCTGTGACCAGTGATGAATCGTCTCCCATCTGATGATAGAAACCGTTACCCAGTGGTGGTGCTGCCTCTGCCTTAGCTGCTTTCTCACAGCTCCAGTTTCCTCGGGTAGGAAGACAGACCAAGACTGAGTGAACATTATTAGAATCAAACTCATCATTTATATTCATTATCTTATATAATGTCCAAAAAAATCCATGAGCAGTAGATACACCATGACAGATACACTCATGCACTACTTATACTTGGTGTGGTGAGACTATCTCCAGGAGCCGTGTGACAGTTCAGAGTCCAAAGGACAGGATCAAACCCCAATCTTCCTTTTTCTTAACACCTCTGCTCTTAACCATTATCAAACTATGGCTCACAAGAGCATCCCATTTGTCTCTGTAAGTATGTGCTTTCTCAACACACATACAAATGCACACATACATACATGTAGGTACATGTATGCACACACATACACATATGTGCAATACACATATGTACATGTGCACATACATGCATATGCAAATACACATGAACATGTGCATATACATGCGAGCACATATATACTTATGTACATGTGTAGAAGCACACATGTGCACATGCATGTTCATATACACACGTACATGCAAACACTCATGCATGTACACACCCATATATGCATGCACACATATGCCATACACACATGTATACATATGTGTATATGCATAGCCATGTACACACACGTATATGTATCATACACAGAAGCTTTTATATGAATAGATTGACTCTTTCCCACACATTTTCATGAGTATTTGTGCATTGCTATTTCTGTATTCAGTTTTGTTTCTCCGTTCCATCACCCACACAGTCTTAGGAAAAGATGCTATGGGGAGGGGATCATTGTTTTCTTTCATGAAATCATTCACACACATCATACTCCTAAGTCATATAAAAGGAAGTATCTGTTGGGAATTCCATGCAACTCAGAGAACTAAAACCTCCCAGAAATGTAAAAAGCCATGAAAACCCCTTGTGTGAGCCTCGGAGGGTGGGGGGCTGGATCTGTTTTAAAGCCCCCAGAGGGAATGATAATGTTCACCCCAATGAGATCAGTAATTTCTGTCTGCATAGTTCTCACCTTTGTACATAGATTTTTGCCATCCTGTCTCCCTTTCTGCTTTTTCCTTATCCTCATTCACTCTTGTCGTCATATTTATTAAACTGCCCACTGATTAGAATGAACTGTATATTATGTGACCTGTAAGTTCTTCTTAAAATCCAATTCAGAACTGCTAAGACTGCTGTCATGGCCTGTGAAATCTATGGAAACTAGCCCTGTGCACTGTTAAGGAAACAGGATTACATTGGTTCTGATGGTAATAAACCAAATTTAGTTTGGTGCCTAATGGTTATTTTCCATTTTCAGAGTGCTTTTGTTTTCCTGACTATAATGAGTACTAGTTACTAGGTCTCCTCTGAGATAAAATTGGCACACATCAAATGCCAATCTAATTGGGTTTAAAAGACAAAACTTGCTTTCTGAATAATTTGTTGAAGGAATTAGTTTTAAAATCTTATTATAACCCATTGCAACTTTGTCATTCAAGGGGAAGTCTAATTTTGGTAACTGGAAAATGTTTTAAATAATCTGACTGATACAAAGCATATATTCTTAAAGAGATAAGACTTTGCATTACAAAGCATTCTTATCATCCCTGGCTGTGAGGAAATCTTAGCACCACCTCCTAGGGCAGGAGGACTAATTGAGAAATCAGCCTTTCAGAAACCCACAGTGATAAGCAGGGCACACAGTGCCTGGCTTTCTACTGCCAAAAGAGGGGAAATGGTGACCTTGTAATTTTACTTCCAGAGAAGGAGAAAGAGTTCCATAGACATACAAGCCCCCAGTGAAAACGTTAACATGCTGATCAGAAAAGTAGCTTATGACTATCCTAGTTTGTAACTGTTCCCTTAAGGCTGATATATAATATTTTTTTCTATGCCTAAAATCAGTAATGAGTTTCAATTTTAATTAGCTTACACCTTTCAAGGGAAAAGAGCATCATAAAATCTTATTCAAAAAGAAGATGAAGTAGGTCAGCTCTGTAGCTGAAGTTTTTCCTGTGTCCCGCCCAACCCACAGTCAGGACAAGTCTTTCCCACTTGTGTCCCCCAAGTAAACACAGAGAGGCTTAGCCAGGCAGTGGTGGCACATGCCTTTAATTCCAGCACTAGGGAGGCAGAGGCAGGTGGATCTCTGTGAGTTCAAGGCCAGCCTGGTCTACAGAGTGAGATCCAGGAAAGTCACCAAAACTACACAGAGAAACCCTGTCTCAAAACACCAAACAAACAAACAAACAAACAAAACAAAAAAACAAAATAAAAAAACAAAAAATCTGTTTGGCCATTTACTCAGGCTTTTTACTGACTAGCTCTTACACTTAAATTAATCCATAATTCACATCTATGTTTAGCCAGGTGGCTTGGTACCCATTTTCAGTTCAGCCTTCACATCTTGCTTCACATTTGTGCCTAGCTGGCGACTCCTGACTTAGCCTTCCTGTTCCCAGAATTCTCTTCTCTGCTTGTCCCGCCTATACTTTCTATCTGGATACTGGCCAATCAGCATAACCAATCAGAGCAACACATTCACAGCATACAGAATGATATTCACAGTACTTCCCCTTTTCTTTCTCACTATTTCCCTAATCTCTAAGACTTTCACCCCTATATTTGGCTCCTTGTTCTTTATTTAATAAGACTGCTTATAAATTCGTCTACACGTCTCCAAGCTGGAGAGATGGGCAGAGTTAGAAAAGTGTTTGCTGTGAATGCAAAAAGACCTGAGTTCAAATCCCTAGTTCCCATGTAAAAACACTAATAGAAAGCTCTGTCTGGTGGTGCCCCCATAACCCCAGCACTGTGCAAGTGGAGACATGAGGATTCCTGAGACATTATAGCCAACCAGGCATTAGAGTCTTACCATCAAGTTCTATTGAGCAACCAAGAGCAAGGAAAACTATCTGTATTGTTTGGGGATCTCTGGGACTCCTCTGGCCAACAACTCCATGGGAGATATCCACATCTGGAACTGGGTTTTTGTTTGTTTGTTTGATAACTTATGGCTTATGGGAGGAGCAATATCCCCATGAGTAAGGTAACTCCATTTATACTTCTACCTATCGATCGAACTATCTATCTATCTATCTATCTATCTATCTATCTATCTATCTATCATCAACCAACCAACAAACCAACCAACCAATTATCATTTTTCCCTGTATTTTATCTATCCTCAATTTCTCTATTATATCTATCTATCATCTATCTGTCTGTCTGTCTATCTATCTCTTTATATATATGGAAGCTTATAAAATAGGTTTCCATATGGCTTTTTCAAACAACATTAATTATCTTCCCCCCCCCCCGCCCTGCTTTCATATACCCCCTACCCTTCAACCATCCTCCTTCCATTATTCCCATTTCCCACTTCATACCACTTGTGTTTTGACCTTACTTCCTTAAGATTAGCCTGCACCAATGACACCTTTCTTTCTATATATTTCTGGCTTTTATAGACACTCCAAGCTAAGTACTTACAATTACCTGGCAGGGGAGATACCGTGATCACAAAGGTCGGTTTTCCCAGGGCGAGGCTTATCCATTGCATTCCTGATGTGTGCTGATCCCTGTGATTTCCACAAACGTGAGATACTCAACTGCATAATTAGTGGTAGTGGGGGACTGTGTTTGTGATTTCCCTTATGTGAAACATACACAAAATTCTAAAGACCCAAGGCCAGTACCTCCATATTGGAGAGAACTGGCAGCATTTGTTTTTCTGGGTGGCACTTCCTGTTTGTTTGTTTTGTATGTTCATTTGTTTGTTTTTGGTTTCTGTATTAGTTACTCTTCAGTTCCTGTGATAAGACACCATGACCAAGGCACCTTAGAAAGGGAAAGGCTTACTGGGGGCTTGCCGTTCCAGAGGGCTAGAAGCCCGTCACTATCGTGATGGGGAAGCGTGACAGTAGGCAGCTCACATCTTAAGCTGTAAACAGGAAGCCGAGACAGAAAACTGGGAATAGCATGGTTTATAATCCTCAAAGCCTACCACAAGTGTCAGACTTCCATCAGCAAGGCCACACCTCCTAAGCCTACCCAAACAATGCCAGGAACTGAGGACCAAGAATTCAAATAGCTGAGTCTATGGGTGACGTTTTCATTCAAACCATCACAGTTTAAAAGTGTTGTATGGGGATTAATTAATTAAAATCTGTGAAGAAAATTTAATACTGAAAGTGAAGAGTTCAGTATAAATCCCTTGTTTATGAATAACAAGATTGAAGGCGTTGATCCCTCTGGCTTATTTTCTAAAATCCCCAGTTTTTGAAAACATTGGCTGTGTCCTAAGTGGAGACATGAAGGGGTGAAGGGATCAAGTGCTAAGGCCAGACGTCCTAGAGTCATAGTTTACATCTGTCTTGGGTTGTGTGACCTTGGATGAGCTACGAACTCAGTGTTTTCATTTCTTTATGTGCTAAGTACAACAGCGTTCTCCCGACCATTTTAGCTATTAACATTTAGATACATTGACTATTCAGTACAAAACTTGCTGCATAGAATTCAACAAACCTCAGCTGTAAATGATCAGTTATTGTGATTGTTTGGGGATAAATATGTACTCTAGAGTTATTGCTGTTTAAATACAGTTATAGTTTTTATGTCTTTAAATATACCTACAGTTTTTGTATGTCCTACTTCCAGAGGAGAAGCCTAATTGTCCTTACCTTGAGAAGGTGGCTCTTTGGGGCCCAGTCTTAGCAGATAGGGCAGAGGAGAAACAATGATGACCAGCTACTGAATGTCTCACATGAAGCTTCTGGGCTCTGTCCTTCTCTCTGATTAATCATTCTGGGGAAGTTAGCTGAGATGCCATTAGAAACAAACCTAAGGCACATCCATTTGGCTTCTTCCTCTAGCCCATATCAGGCTTTCGGATGACTACAACTCACTTCAGCATCTTAAACTGCCAGAGCCCCACGAGCTGGCCTGCTGCAGAACAGCCCACCTTAGCTGTTCTGGAATTCTCCCACATATAGGAGACAGTGTAGAGTACTGTTTGATGCCAAGATACAAAGTGGTAAAACATTAGGGACAATTAGATGGACAAGAAATCAACAACTAACATTGTCTCACTTGAATAACATAAAATCTGGACCAGGAGGATTAACCTTGACAGTGCCAGGGCAGAGGCAGTGTGAGAAAGGAAGGGTGTGGGGTCCATGTGGGCACTGTTCCCAGAACAAGGGCTTATTACTAACCAGCTCCACTCACCCACACTACATGGATATCCTCTTTGATTTTTTTCTCCCCTTTTTCTTGTTTCAATGTTTCTCACTTTATATTCTCCAGTTATATTCCTTGTGACCCTTTCTCTAGGCAGAGTCAGACATCCATGACCTGAAAAGTGTGAACATAGCAAATATTTTGCTTTTTTCCAGTTTTCAAGTAAAACTGAATTGAAAGCATTTACTTTTTTCAGATTGTAATTCCATGCTTACTACCTATATTAAATTGGGAAAATGTAGAATATGCTCAGGATATGGAGTGAAAAGCACTAAATACCTAACCACCCAGAGATAAACACTATTACTATTAATTTTCTTCTTTCCAGATTTTAAATAAAATCTCTAAGTGTGCACAAATCAATTTGGAGTTTAGACACTTCTGATTTTTAAAATGCCTGCTGTGGTTCTCAGATTATTTTAAATTTTTCTCAGATTATTTTACATTTTTACACTTTCTTTTTAAACTAGAATATATATATATATATATATATATATGGTCATTATATTATGATCTGTGTAATATCTATTGCAGACCAGTTAATTCATCAGTGTTAGAGGGGTTGCTAATATAAAACCTTAAGTTCAAATTATTTTTATGCATATCGGTGTGTATTAAATTTTTTTAACTGGTTTTCATGGAGACTAATTTTTTTTTAATTTTTGCCTGTAATTTTCTACAAGAATGGCAACCCTCAGAATCCCTACTGTGATGGCATTGAAGGGGTCATGGAAGCTTATTATAGAAGTCTGAAATCTGTGCAGCTGTATGGGCCAACCAACTTTGCTCCTGTAATAAACCACGTAGCAAGGTAAGTAGAGAGCGGGAAATTTGCCTATGCTAGTACAGGCTGATGTATTGGATCATGCTTAAAACTACCCATCATTCACCATAATTCCACGGTCAAGGTGTTTTCTTCTCATTTGCCTCTGAGAGAGGTAGGAAGTAGATGCAGAGTAGTCCCCACCAAGTAATCAACAATACTTTATACAGAGAACTTTAGATCAGTTTCAAGTGAAGAGTCATGCATTAGGCTATGTCAGGACCTGTCCTTCCCAACCAGGGAAAGCCTTCTCTTTGAAAAGAATACGTGAAAACAAACAAGAATGATGGTGATCGTAAAATGTTGGAGTCATTCATATCAATGTCAGGTCCTGTGGTGGCATAAAAATAATGAGACAATCCCATTAAGACAAGTGCATTCTTTCTGTGATATATAGGGCACGTTCTTTCAACCTCTCTGAGGTTAATATAAAAGCTAATTTTATGAATTCCCAGCAGTCTGCTGGTATATAGTACACAGTACTGAGAGGAGAATTTGCTGATGACTCAGACTGCACATTCTGGAGAAAATGTTAAAACATAAACTCTATTTATACATATTGATGTTTCATTCATACATAAATGGATTAAATATCACTTTACAAATCCCTGAAAAAAAAAAAAACCTGGCTTCATGTTAGTGGAAAATCCTATAAAACTCTGTCATAGTTTGAAATTGACTAAGGAGGTCCAGTCCTATACCTTTTTGAATATACAGTTAGAAATAGAAATCAGTCTGCATTCAATATAAAAAAGCAATATAAGACCTTGATACTTAGAACATTCTGGTGTTTTACCATTCTCCCTGTTGGATGTGACCAGAAACTCAATGTGTTCTACTTTGCATGACATGGCATGGGGAAGTCTGTAAAACTGTCTTGGCAGTCAGGGCTGACCTCAGGATGACAAAGATGTAAGAGGCCACTTCTCTATGGTGACTCTTGGTTTTGGATTTCTCAAATATGTCCTTCTATAATTTATGCTAGCATATGAATTCTGAATCTCAACATTATTTATTCATAACAACAAACACTGATTTTTTTTGATAGATGACACTTACTTTTGCCTCCTTTTCTTTCTCTATGGTGTGCTGTTCTCTCTGTCCCCAAGACATTCATTTCACAATCAGCTATTTGGTTATTATTTATAAATTGAAAAATCATATCGACTTTGTAAGTTTCCTACAGGAGAAATGTTTTGTTTTAAACCGTTCAAGTTTATTGATGGCTGCCAAGAAAAACAGGATCAAAACCACATTAGTGCAAAACAGTTCTAAGAATACCATACACATCACTTTTTAATGAGAGACACATAAAAGAAAAATGACAGAACCTATTTTGTATGGATTCATGCCCAGTGTTTTAAATATGCTAATCAGTACTTATGAATCAGTTCTGTGTTTGTTGTCCCAGTACTATAAAAGTTAAATTTATATAGAAATTTTCTGTATGCTTTTTAATTTCTGGTTAAAGCATAGTATTGGACGGGGGGGGGGGGTGTAAAGTGCATGCTGTGCACATATGTAGACCTGAGTTCTAATCTCTATAACCCAGAATTAGTGACCCATGTTTGCAGCCCCAGTGCTGGGGGTGGGATAGAGAGACAAATAGATGCCCAGAGTTCATTGGCCAGCATCCTAACTAAACCAATGAACTCTAGGCTCAGTGAGAGATCCTGTCTCAAAAATTAAATGTGGAAAAGGATTGAAGATGACCTCAGTCCCTGGCCTCCAATTCACTTCCACAGGTGAGCACGCACCTTCACACACACACACACACACACACACACACACACACACACACACACACGCCACACACATGCAAAACAAAATGAAATACATTGTTGAAAGTAAGGCATAATTAAATAGTAAATGTGCAGTCCCTATGGATACTCTGTTGCCCTTTCTATATCACTCAGCATTTTCTAAATCTCAAATATAGATGTCACTGTTGACTAAAGCTTTCAGATGCTTCCAAAAAAGCCACGATCTAATAATTATTTATTATTATACTTCAAATGGGAGAACACAGCCGAAGCTAGATTTATATCACTTATCTTTTCTTCCCAGGACATTAAAAAGTTCTACCTGATGACCTTTTAATATAAATCTCTGAAATAAATGCTTTTCCCATTTTCTTTATCTTAAAATTATATTTAATTTTAGTGCTAATATTGTATTAAGATAGATAGTTTCTGGCTCATTTAAAAATCATCATCCTAGAACTTCAATTGTAATATTCCATATGTTTCTTTATCCAAAATGGCAGCACAGTCAACATATACATATACTCTGTTTATATAGTTTCTTGAATATGTCATCTCATATGAATGTATTTCAACAGTAGACAGCACCAGCTTCCCATATAAGAAGTAAGCACTTAGCCGGGCGTTGGTGGCGCACGCCTTTAATCCCAGCACTCGGGAGGCAGAGCCAGGCGGATCTCTGTGAGTTTGAGGCCAGCCTGGGCTACCAAGTGAGCTCCAGGAAAGGCGCAAAGCTACACAGAGAAACCCTGTCTCGAAAAACCAAAAAAAAAAAAAAAAAAAAAAAAAAAAGAAGTAAGCACTCTCCAAGCAGACAAGTGCTGACTTGGGTCTGGAATGGACTCAGTTGCTAGTGTACTTGTCTAGCATAGACGAAGTCCTGTGTACATCCCCAGCACCCCATAAACTGAGTATGAGGTACATGCATGTAATCTCAACACCCAGGAGGTTAAGCAATAGGTTCAAAGGTTAAGGTCATCCTCGGCTGCATATCAAGTTTGAGGCCATCTGAGATACATAACACCACATCTCATAAACAAAACAAAAAGCCTATTTGTACCTAAGTCAGATCAAGCACATATCCATATTTTTCTGTTTGCTTATTTTATCTTTCAAGGGTGTTTCCTGCATGAGTGAAATGTAGGCTGTTTGTTATATCCCTATCGGCATTTTGATCCTCTTTAGGAATAGCAATTTTGTGCACATCCTCACTTTGACTGATTTCTCAGTATTAACTTGACTTTGAGATAATAATAATGGGTTGATAAAAAATGTGAAATAGACAAAACACAAAGCCTCAGATTTGCAGCATTTATGGTTCTGTATTTATTTTTGGAGACTGCACACACCATGCTTCCAATTCCTTGCATTTCCAGTGGTATCTACTCAGTATGATTCAGGGAATGTTTCAAACGCTATAAAAATGCTTTTCAACATCTGTGGACACCTTATGTCTATCTAAATACAAGCAGCTTAGCCTGGCACCCTGATTTCCAGTGTCTAGCTACCACCCCACTCACCTAGCCCTGCTTTCAAGGTGAGAACGACTATTGTGGCTTCAAATTTGCCATCTCCTTCACCATGCCTGTTTATAAGTAAATACTAGTTTAACCCTGATCCATTTTCAACTTGGCCTGTCTCCTTTTGTTTGATTGTTTTTAACATTGAGAACATTCTAGGATCTAGATGACCAGTTAAAATTAGTTTTAATGTGCTAGAAACTGACATTTTTATTTTGGAGTTTCTGTAATTAATTTCAGAATAATTTGAAGGGTGCATGATGTTTGATCTCTTCCATCTGTGTGATCAGTCAGTGAAATCATAACAGCAATCATTATTGAGGCTATGACATCTCTGGCAGTAATCTCTGTGCTGCAGTGTGGATTAATTCTTGTTCTTCACAGTAGTCTCACGAGGTGCCAGAATTGCCGTTATAACTATTTTTCTGGTGGATGCAACATGCATGTGTCAAGTGACCATTAGTATGGACTAAAATTCAAACCATGATAGCCAAACTCAAAGTCATTGTGTGGCTATACCTTGTACCTTTGACTGTAATCTCTGCCATGAAGGTTAAAAATATGCAGAAGGCTGGAGAGATTGCTCAGTGGTTAGGGCACTGGCTGCTCTTCCAGTGGACCTGGGTTTGATTCCTAACATGAGCATGGCAGCTCACAACCTTCTCTAACTCTAACCCCAGTAGATCTGATGGCCTGTGTTCCTGTGAGCTAATGAAATGCTAGAAGAATACTTCACAAATCTGGGCAAACCATTCCTGAACCTTTAAGAAAAATATGCTAGGAACCATCATAGAAATTCCAGGCAAATATATTTGAATTCTGCAACCCTGAGAAAGTTAACTTTTCTCTCACATTTATCATAGTAACATTAACATATTAATTATAGATTGGCTATATTCCAGAATAGGTAGTGATATGGCTTTTAATGCGAGTTTTAATTATGCAGTTGACTGAAGGTTCCATTAAGAAGGAGACTTCTGTACTATAATTTGATCTACAAGTCTATGTCTCATTGTCACTTCCTGAAAGGAGCCTTGAGTGTGGCCCACCAGATATGTCCTACTTCATACCCCCTGTAATACATTAATTATTTTGATCATAAGTATCATTAGTACTTTTACGAAGAAGCGAAATTAAAAGAAATAGTAGTACGCGATTGATTTTGTCTGAAATGTAGATTTACTCTCCAAATAAATGATGTAATCATAGAGTAAATGCTTACAGAAATGGAATAGTTTGAAAACATTAATTTTCAGTGCCAATAGTAATTAAGCACTAGAATAGATCAGTCATCTCTTATGCAAAATGCAATTTACAATAATTTTAAGTATATGAAGTTTTACAAACATACTTTTATAGCATTAATTGTGAAGCATTATTAAAATTTCTAAAATTATAAGCTGCTAGGTTTCTAAGAATGTTTAAGATGAGTGAGAAACTCCAGAGAAATTTTAGGGTTGTGATCTGCTTCAGTGCCCATTTCTTTCTCTACATACTGTGAGCACAGCCTCTCTTCTGAGGCG